>NW_027225606.1:300000-600000 GCF_038994185.2 Dermacentor albipictus
ACGGAGCTTACAAGTCTGTAGAGTATTGTTGCATCTTGTGGGGTAAAATATTTCTTGTGTGTTTCGGCAAAGAGGTTGCTTCTCTTAATTCGGATACAATGACAGTTCCATTGCGCCGTGGGTGTTGCTTGTAGCCATTTTTCTCTTTACTTAGCTTCGCCAAGTTGTTCGCTTGGGGTCTGCGTGATCTTGGCATCTCTCGCAGGGTACTTAGGCTTCTTGCGAGTATTATCTCTTTCTTCTAGCGTGTGGATGCGATGACTGAATCTTTCTCCTGATTGAGTCATATTGTTCTGCAGGGCCTGAATCTGGTTGTCCATTTCGCTCTTGAGATTGAAACCCACTCTGTATCATCTGGGTTACCGTGTTTTGCATATTCTGTGTTACCGTGGACATTGTGGTTTCCATAATGGCGGTCACGCTGGCGGTGATGCGGTCTTCAAGTGTCTTCATGTCCTTCTGGGTTATCACTGCTTGGTTCGACAGTGTTGCTGGCTTTGGTTGTGTTGCTGAGGATGGTGGTGGTGGGGATGAAGGTTGCGGGAGTGGTGCTTGCGATTGCTGGCCCTTTTCTCTCGGTAGTTGTTCTATTTCTCGCACAGGGTGTTCGAGCTGTTCTTCAGTGCTAGCTTCCTTCTCTTGTGTCTTCTTCTTTTGCTGGTATAGCTCTCGCTTCAATTCATCGTTCTCTCTTCGTAGAATCATTGTCGTGTCCTCGTACCTTGAGCGTATTGTGGTTTGAACGCCATTATTTTCCCTCGACGTTTGATTGCGCCCTCTGACGGCGTTGGCCCAGCTTACCTTGCGCTGGGTGTTGTCGTGTTCCACGCCCGTTGCCGGTATTCGGGGGATGCTCTGTTCTCTTTCCCTCGATCTCGATCCCGACTTGGATCTCAATCTTTTTATCTGTTCCGTCTCATTCGGTGACTGTGGCGACGGTGACATGGTCATCATGTGCTCGTTGTCGTTGGTAGTTACTACGTTGGCCTGGTACCAGAATCTTCTCTGTCTCGATCTTGTCTCGATCTTGACCGAGGTATTCGAGCTGTTTTTCAGTGCTAGCTTCCTTCTCTTGTTTCTTCTTCTTTTGCTGGTATAGCTCTCGCTTAAATTCATCGTTCTGTCTTCGCAGAATCATTATCGTGTCCTCGTACCTCGTGCGTATTGTGGTTTGAACGCCATTATTTTACCTCGACGTTTGATTGTGCCCTGCGATGATGGCCCAGCTTAGCTCGCGCTGGGTGTTGTCGTGTTCCACGCCCGTTGCCGGTATCCGGGGGATGCTCTGTTCTCTTTCCCTCGATCTCTATCCCGACTGGGATCTGAATCTTTTTGTCTGTTCCGTCTCATTCGGTGACTGTGGCGATGGTGACATGGTCATCATGTGCTCGTTGTCGTTGGTAGTTACTACGTTGGCCTGGTACCAGAATCTTCTCTGTCTCGATCTTGTCTCGATCTTGACCGAGGTATTCGAGCTGTTTTTTAGTGCTAGCTTCCTTCTCTTGTTTCTTCTTCTTTTGCTGGTATAGCTCTCGCTTAAATTCATCGTTCTGTCTTCGCAGAATCATTATCGTGTCCTCGTACCTCGTGCGTATTGTGGTTTGAACGCCATTATTTTCCCTCGACGTTTGATTGTGCCCTGCGATGATGGCCCAGCTTACCTCGCGCTGGGTGTTGTCGTGTTCCACGCCCGTTGCCGGTATCCGGGGGATGCTCTGTTCTCTTTTCCTCGATCTCTATTCCGGCTTGGATCTGGATCTTTTTGTCTCTTCCGTCTCATTCGGTGACTGTGGCGACGGTGACATGGTCATCATGTGCTCGTTGTCGTTGGTAGTTACTAGGTTGGCCTGGTACGAGAATCTTCTCTGTCTCGATCTTGTCTCGATCTTGACCGAGGTATTCGAGCTGTTTTTCAGTGCTAGCTTCATTCTCTTGTGTCTTCTTTTTTTGCTGGTGTAGCTCTCGCTTCAATTCATCGTTCTGTCTTTGTAGAATCATTATCGTGACCTCGTGCCTCGAGCGTATTGTGGTTTGAACGCCATTATTTTCCCTCGACGTTTGATTGTGCCCTGTGATGGCGTTGGCTCAGCTTACCTTGCGCTGGGTGTTATCGTGTTCCACGCCTGTTGCCGGTATCCGGGGGTTGCTCTGTTCTCTTTCCCTCGATCTCTATCCCGACTGGGATCTGAATCTTTTTGTCTGTTCCGTCTCATTCGGTGACTGTGGCGATGGTGACATGGTCATCATGTGCTCGTTGTCGTTGGTAGTTACTACGTTGGCCTGGTACCAGAATCTTCTGTCTCGATCTTGTCTCGATCTTGACCGAGGTATTCGAGCTGATTTTCAGTGCTAGCTTCCTTCTCTTGTTTCTTCTTCTTTTGCTGGTATAGCTCTCGCTTAAATTCATCGTTCTCTCTTCGCAGAATCATTGTCGTGTCCTCGTACCTTGAGCGTATTGTGGTTTGAACGCCATTATTTTCCCTCGACGTTTGATTGCGCCCTCTGACGGCGTTGGCCCAGCTTACCTTGCGCTGGGTGTTGTCGTGTTCCACGCCCGTTGCCGGTATCCGGGGGATGCTCTGTTCTCTTTCCCTCGATCTCGATCCCGACTTGGATCTCAATCTTTTTATCTGTTCCGTCTCATTCGGTGACTGTGGCGACGGTGACATGGTCATCATGTGCTCGTTGTCGTTGGTAGTTACTAGGTTGGCCTGGTACCAGAATCTTCTCTGTCTCGATCTTGTCTCGATCTTGACCGAGGTATTCGAGCTGTTTTTCAGTGCTAGCTTCCTTCTCTTGTGTCTTCTTTTTTTGCTGGTGTAGCTCTCGCTTCAATTCATCGTTCTGTCTTTGTAGAATCATTATCGTGACCTCGTACCTCGAGCGTATTGTGGTTTGAACGCCATTATTTTCCCTCGACGTTTGATTGTGCCCTGTGATGGCGTTGGCTCAGCTTACCTTGCGCTGGGTGTTGTCGTGTTCCACGCCCGTTGCCGGTATCCGGGGGTTGCTCTGTTCTCTTTCCCTCGATCTCGAACCCGACTTGGATCTGAATCTTTTTATTTGTTCCGTCTCATTCGGTGACTGTGGCGATGGTGACATGGTCATCATGTGCTCGTTGTCGTTGGTAGTTACTACGTTGGCCTGGTACCAGAATCTTCTCTGTCTCGATCTTGACCGAGGTATTCGAGCTGTTTTTCAGTGCTAGCTTCCTTCTCTTGTGTCTTCTTCTTTTGCTGGTATAGCTCTCGCTTCAATTCATCGTTCTGTCTTCGCAGAATCATTATCGTGTCCTCGTACCTCGAGCGTATTGTGGTTTGAACGCCATTATTTTCCCTCGACGTTTGATTGCGCCCTCTGACGGCGTTGGCCCAGCCTACCTCGCGCTGGGTGTTGTCGTTTCCACGCCCGTTTCCGGTATCCGGGGGATGCTCTGTTCTCTTTCCCTCTATCTCTATCCCGACTGGGATTTGAATCGTTTTATCTGTTCCGTCTGATTCGGTGATGGTGACATGGTCATCATGTGCTCGTTGTCTTTGGTACTTACTACGCTGGCCTGGTACCAGAATCTTCTCTGTCTCGATCTTGACCGCTCCCAGACTCTCAACGGTGGCGGGACCAGTTTCGGCTTCCTTCGACAGTCTCCACTCGCCGTTTCATGAGGCATTCCGCAGAGCTTACCTTTCGGCTCGCCTTGGTGGTTGTTTGGGTCAGCGTTGTGTTCTCCGCAGTTGTCACATAGTCGTTTGGATTAGGGCAGACGTCTTGTCTGTGTCCTACCTCCCCGCAAGAGCTGTGTTCTAGCTCTCATGTTTGCGAACGTGCTCGTTTACTAGTCGTCCGCACGTAAAATAAAACTTCCCCTTGCATGCAACACTGCATCAAATCAACGGCAGCCATGATTGTACTCGGTTCTTGCTAAGTATTGACATGGTTGGCTGAGGTGACTGAAACACCTGCACCCTACTGTCACTAACCTGTGTTTTGTTCAATTTCAGAAATCTCTCGGCTCAGCTTGGCTGCTGGCTCTATCCTACTAAAATGACTGCCAAAGAAAAGGGAGCGCTGCAAGATTCAAAAGGTGGCCTCTGGCACAACGATTTGACAGTGGAACTGCATCGGCACGTTATCCAGATCTGCACATTTATTAGGAATATAGTGGCACTTTCTAACCGCTGACGTACCGCAGCGCACCTTTTTATGAATATTTCGCGAGATCGGCATAATTTGGCATTTCTTGACCTCCCGCTGCAACGATGTCGGGAACTCTGCTCGCGCAGATTTTCGCACCTGCCTGGATGAAAGTTTTGTGGTAAGTGAGAATTATATGCACATATGTTGGGGTTTCCTTTAAAGCGTACCGTGTTAACAGCTAGTGTTATGAAAGGCGAAGCTGTGCAGCCTTTAGCTTTATGCTGCAAATGTAATCGACTTAAATACTGATTACTGTGTTTGCTGCTTTTTCTTATAGTTGTAAATATACATTGTTAAATGGACCTTCCAAGTGTTTAGAGTATTGTTGCATCTTGTGGGGTAAAATATTTCTTGTGTGTTTTGGCACGTACTCGATGAAACCAGACCATATTCTGGGTTTTCTCGTGCCGAAACTGCCATTCGATAACGAAGCATCGCATAGTGCAGTAGGCGTGACTGTTTGGCACGGACTCGATGAAACCAGAAGCTGTGCAGCCTTTAGCTTTATGCTGCAAATGTAATCGACTTAAATACTGATTAGTGTGTTTGCTGCTTTTTCTTATAGTTGTAAATATACATTGTTCAAATGGACCTTACAAGTGTATAGAGTATTGTTGCATCGTGTGGGGTAAAATATTTCTTGTATGTTTTGGCACGTACTCCATGAAACCAGACCATATTCTGGGTTTTCTCGTGCCGAAACTGCCATTCGATAACGAAGCATCGCATAGTGCAGTAGGCGTGACTGTTTGGCACGTACTCGATGAAACCAGAGCAGATTCTGGGTTTTCTCGTGCCAGAACTTGCAAACGATAATCAGCCGCAGAGTCGTGAGATAGCTCTCATGTTTGCGAACGTGCTCGTTTGTAGTGGTTCTCACGTAAAATTAAAACTTTCCCTTGCATGCAACATTGCATCAAATCAACGGCAGGCATAATTGTGCTCGGTTGCTCTTGCTAAGTATTGACATGGCTAGCTGAGGTGACTGAAACACCTGCACCCTGTTGTCACTAACCTGTGTTTTGTTCAATTTCAGAAATCTCTCGGATCAGCTTGGCTGCTGGCTCGCACCTACTAAAATGACCGCCAAAGAAAAGGGAGCGCTGCGAGACTGAAAAGGTGGCTTCTGGCACAACGGTTTGACAGTGGAACTGCATCGGCACGTTATCCAGATCTGCACATTATTTAGGAATATAGTGGCACTTTCTAACCGCTGACGTACCGCAGCGCACCTTTTTATGAATATTTCGTGAGATCGGCATAATTTGGCATTTCTTGACCTCCCGCTGCAACGATGTCGGGAACTCTGCTCGCGCAGATTTTCGCGCCTGCCTGGATGAAAGTTTTGTGGTAAGTGAGAATTATATGCACATATCTTGGCGTTTCCTTTAAAGCGTGCCGTGTTAACAGCTAGTGTTATGAAAGGCGAAGCTCTGCAGCCTTTAGCTTTATGCTGCAAATGTAATCGACTTAAATACTCCTTACTGAGTCTGCTGCTTTTTCTTATAGTTGTACATTCACATTCTTCAAACGGACCTTACAAGTCTGTAGAGTATTGTTGCATCTTGTGGGGTAAAATATTTCTTGTGTGTTTCGGCACAGAGGTTGCTTCTCTTAATTCGGATACAATGACAGTTCCATTGCGCCGTGGGTGTTGCTTGTAGCCATTTTTCTCTTTACTTAGCTTCGCCAAGTTGTTCGCTTGGGGTCTGCGTGATCTTGGCATCTCTCGCAGGGTACTTAGGCTTCTTGCGAGTATTATCTCTTTCTTCTAGCGTGTGGATGCGATGACTGAATCTTTCTCCTGATTGAGTCATATTGTTCTGCAGGGCCTGAATCTGGTTGTCCATTTCGCTCTTGAGATTGAAACCCAGTCTGTATCATCTGGGTTACCGTGTTTTGCATATTCTGTGTTACCGTGGACATTGTGGTTTCCATAATGGCGGTCACGCTGGCGGTGATGCGGTCTTCAAGTGTCTTCATGTCCTTCTGGGTTATCACTGCTTGGTTCGACAGTGTTGCTGGCTTTGGTTGTGTTGCTGAGGATGGTGGTGGTGGGGATGAAGGTTGCGGGAGTGGTGCTTGCGATTGCTGGCCCTTTTCTCTCGGTAGTTGTTCTATTTCTCGCACAGGGTGTTCGAGCTGTTCTTCAGTGCTAGCTTCCTTCTCTTGTGTCTTCTTCTTTTGCTGGTATAGCTCTCGCTTCAATTCATCGTTCTCTCTTCGCAGAATCATTGTCGTGTCCTCGTACCTTGAGCGTATTGTGGTTTGAACGCCATTATTTTCCCTCGACTTTTGATTGCGCCCTCTGACGGCGTTGGCCCAGCTTACCTTGCGCTGGGTGTTGTCGTGTTCCACGCCCGTTGCCGGTATTCGGGGTATGCTCTGTTCTCTTTCCCTCGATCCCGACTTGGATCTCAATCTTTTTATCTGTTCCGTGTCATTCGGTGACTGTGGCGACGGTGACATGGTCATCATGTGCTCGTTGTCGTTGGTAGTTACTACGTTGGCCTGGTACCAGAATCTTCTCTGTCTCGATCTTGTCTCGATCTTGACCGAGGTATTCAAGCTGTTTTTCTGTGCTAGCTTCCTTCTCTTGTGTCTTCTTCTTTTGCTGGTATAGCTCTCGCTTCAATTCATCGTTCTGTCTTTGTAGAATCATTATCGTGACCTCGTACCTCGAGCATATTGTGGTTTGAACGCCATTATTTTCCCTCGACGTTTGATTGTGCCCTGTGATGGCGTTGGCTCAGCTTACCTTGCGCTGGGTGTTGTCGTGTTCCACGCCTGTTGCCGGTATCCGGGGGTTGCTCTGTTCTCTTTCCCTCGATCTCTATCCCGACTGGGATCTGAATCTTTTTGTCTGTTCCGTCTCATTCGGTGACTGTGGCGATGGTGACATGGTCATCATGTGCTCGTTGTCGTTGGTAGTTACTACGTTGGCCTGGTACCAGAATCTTCTGTCTCGATCTTGTCTCGATCTTGACCGAGGTATTCGAGCTGTTTTTCAGTGCTAGCTTCCTTCTCTTGTTTCTTCTTCTTTTGCTGGTATAGCTCTCGCTTAAATTCATCGTTCCCTCTTCGCAGAATCATTGTCGTGTCCTCGTACCTTGAGCGTATTGTGGTTTGAACGCCATTATTTTCCCTCGACGTTTGATTGCGCCCTCTGACGGCGTTGGCCCAGCTTACCTTGCGCTGGGTGTTGTGTTCCACGCCCGTTGCCGGTATTCGGGGGATGCTCTGTTCTCTTTCCCTCGATCTGGATCCCGACTTAGATCTCAATCTTTTTATCTGCTCCGTCTCATTCGGTGACTGTGGCGATAGTGACATGGTCATCATGTGCTCGTTGTCGTTGGTAGTTACTACGTTGGCCTGGTACCAGAATCTTCTCTGTCTCGATCTTGTCTCGATCTTGACCGAGGTATTCGAGCTGTTTTTCAGTGCTAGCTTCCTTCTCTTGTGTCTTCTTTTTTTGCTGGTATAGCTCTCGCTTCAATTCATCGTTCTGTCTTTGTAGAATCATTATCGTGTCCTCGTACCTCGAGCGTATTGTGGTTTGAACGCCATTATTTTCCCTCGACGTTTGATTGTGCCCTGTGATGGCGTTGGCTCAGCTTACCTTGCGCTGGGTGTTGTCGTGTTCCACGCCCGTTGCTGGTATCCGGGGGTTGCTCTGTTCTCTTTCCCTCGATCTCGAACCCGACTTGGATCTGAATCTTTTTATTTGTTCCGTCTCATTCGGTGACTGTGGCGACGGTGACATGGTCATCATGTGCTCGTTGTCGTTGGTAGTTACTAGGTTGGCCTGGTACCAGAATCTTCTCTGTCTCGATCTTGTCTCGATCTTGACCGAGGTATTCGAGCTATTTGTCAGTGCTAGCTTCCTTCTCTTGGGTCTTCTTTTTTTGCTGGTATAGCTCTCGCTTCAATTCATCGTTCTGTCTTTGTAGAATCATTATTGTGACCTCGTACCTCGAGCGTATTGTGGTTTGAACGCCATTATTTTCCCTCGACGTTTGATTGCGCCCTCTGACGGCGTTGGCCCAGCCTACCTCGCGCTGGGTGTTGTCGTTTCCACGCCCGTTTCCTGTATCCGGGGGATGCTCTGTTCTCTTTCCCTCGATCTCTATCCCGACTGGGATTTGAATCGTTTTATCTGTTCCGTCTGATTCGGTGATGGTGACATGGTCATCATGTGCTCGTTGTCTTTGGTACTTACTACGCTGGCCTGGTACCAGAATCTTCTCTGTCTCGATCTTGACCGCTCCCAGACTCTCAACGGTGGCGGGACCGGTTTCGGCTTCCTTCGACAGTCTCCACTCGCCGTTTCATGAGGCATTCCGCAGAGCTTACCTTTCGGCTCGCCTTGGTGGTTGTTTGGGTCAGCGTTGTGTTCTCCGCAGTTGTCACATAGTCGTTTGGATTAGGGCAGACGTCTTGTCTGTGTCCTACCTCCCCGCAAGAGCTGTGTTCTAGCTCTCATGTTTGCGAACGTGCTCGTTTACTAGTCGTCCGCACGTAAAATAAAACTTCCCCTTGCATGCAACACTGCATCAAATCAACGGCAGCCATGATTGTACTCGGTTCTTGCTAAGTATTGACATGGTTGGCTGAGGTGACTGAAACACCTGCACCCTCCTGTCACTAACCTGTGTTTTGTTCAATTTCAGAAATCTCTCGGCTCAGCTTGGCTGCTGGCTCTATCCTACTAAAATGACTGCCAAAGAAAAGGGAGCGCTGCAAGATTCAAAAGGTGGCCTCTGGCACAACGATTTGACAGTGGAACTGCATCGGCACGTTATCCAGATCTGCACATTTATTAGGAATATAGTGGCACTTTCTAACCGCTGACGTACCGCAGCGCACCTTTTTATGAATATTTCGCGAGATCGGCATAATTTGGCATTTCTTGACCTCCCGCTGCAACGATGTCGGGAACTCTGCTCGCGCAGATTTTCGCACCTGCCTGGATGAAAGTTTTGTGGTAAGTGAGAATTATATGCACATATGTTGGGGTTTCCTTTAAAGCGTACCGTGTTAACAGCTAGTGTTATGAAAGGCGAAGCTGTGCAGCCTTTAGCTTTATGCTGCAAATGTAACCGACTTAAATACTGATTACTGTGTTTGCTGCTTTTTCTTATAGTTGTAAATATACATTGTTAAATGGACCTTACAAGTGTTTAGAGTATTGTTGCATCTTGTGGGGTAAAATATTTCTTGTGTGTTTTGGCACGTACTCGATGAAACCAGACCATATTCTGGGTTTTCTCGTGCCGAAACTGCCATTCGATAACGAAGCATCGCATAGTGCAGTAGGCGTGACTGTTTGGCACGTACTCGATGAAACCAGAGCAGATTCTGGGTTTTCTTGTGCCAGAACTTGCAAACGATAATCAGCCGCAGAGTCGTGAGATAGCTCTCATGTTTGCGAACGTGCTCGTTTGTAGTGGTTCTCACGTAAAATTAAAACTTTCCCTTGCATGCAACATTGCATCAAATCAACGGCAGGCATAATTGTGCTCGGTTGCTCTTGCTAAGTATTGACATGGCTAGCTGAGGTGACTGAAACACCTGCACCCTGTTGTCACTAACCTGTGTTTTGTTCAATTTCAGAAATCTCTCGGATCAGCTTGGCTGCTGGCTCGCTCCTACTAAAATGACCGCCAAAGAAAAGGGAGCGCTGCGAGACTGAAAAGGTGGCTTCTAGCACAACGGCTTGACAGTGGACCTGCATCGGCACGTTATCCAGATCTGCACATTTATTAGGAATACAGTGGCACTTTCTAACCGCTGAAGTACCGCAGCGCACCTTTTTATGAATATTTCGTGAGATCGGCATAATTTGGCATTTCTTGACCTCCCGCTGCAACGATGTCGGGAACTCTGCTCGCGCAGATTTTCGCGCCTGCCTGGATGAAAGTTTTGTGGTAAGTGAGAATTATATGCACATATCTTGGGGTTTCCTTTAAAGCGTACCGTGTTAACAGCTAGTGTTATGAAAGGCGAAGCTGTGCAGCCTTTAGCTTTATGCTGCAAATGTAATCGACTTAAATACTCCTTACCGAGTCTGCTGCTTTTTCTTATAGTTGTAAATTCACATTGTTCAATTGGACCTTACAAGTCTGTAGAGTATTGTTGCATCTTGTGGGGTAAAATATTTCTTGTGTGTTTCGGCACAGAGGTTGCTTCTCTTAATTCGGATACAATAACAGTTCAATTGAGCCGTGGGTGTTGCTTGTAGCCATTTTTCTCTTTACTTAGCCTCGCCAAGTTCGCTTGGGGTCTGCGTGATCTTGGCTTCTCTCGCAGGGTACTTAGGCTTCTTGCGAGTATTATCTCTTTCTTCTACCGTGTGGATGCGATGACTGAATCTTTCTCCTGATTGAGTCATATTGTTGTGTAGGGCCTGAATCTGGTTGTCCATTTCGCTCTTGAGATTGAAACCCAGTCTGTATCATCTGGGTTACCGTGTTTTGCATATTCTGTGTAACCGTGGACATTGTGGTTTCCATAATGGCGGTCACGCTGGCGGTGATGCGGTCTTCAAGTGTCTTCATGTCGTTCTGGGTTATCACTGCTTGGTTCGACAGTGTGGCTGGCTTTGGTTGTGTTGCTGAGGATGGTGGTGGTGGGGATGAAGGTTGCGGTGCTGGTGCTTGCGATTGCTGGCCCTTTTCTCTCGGTAGTTGTTCTATTTCTCGCACGGGGTGTTCGAGCTGTTTTTCAGTGCTAGCTTCCTTCTCTTGTGTCTTCTTCTTTTGCTGGCATAGCTCTTGCTTCAATTCATCGTTCTCCCTTCGCAGAATCATTATCGTGACCTCGTACCTCGAGCGTATTGTGGTATGAACGCCATTATTTTCCCTCGACGTTTGATTGTGCCCTGTGATGGCGTTGGCCCACCTTACCTTGCGATGGGTGTTGTCGTGTTCCACGCCCGTTGCTGGTATCCGGGGGTTGCTCTGTTCTCTTTCCCTCGATCTCGATCCCGGCTTGGATCTGGATCTTTTTGTCTGTTCCGTCTCATTCGGTGACTGTGGCGATGGTGACATGGTCATCATGTGCTCGTTGTCGTTGGTAGTTACTAGGTTGGCCTGGTACCAGAATCTTCTGTCTCATCTTGTCTCGTTCTTGACCGAGGTATTCGAGCTGTTTTTCAGTGCTAGCTTCCTTCTCTTGTGTCTTCTTTTGCTGGTATAGCTCTTGCTTCAATTCATCGTTCTGTCTTTGTAGAATCATTATCGTGTCCTCGTACCTCGAGCGTATTGTGGTTTGAACGCCATTATTTTCCCTCGACGTTTGATTGTGCCCTGTGATGGCGTTGGCTCAGCTTACCTTGCGCTGGGTGTTGTCGTGTTCCACGCCCGTTGCTGGTATCCGGGGGTTGCTCTGTTCTCTTTCCCTCGATCTCGAACCCGACTTGGATCTGAATCTTTTTATTTGTTCCGTCTCGTTCGGTGACTGTGGCGACGGTGACATGTTCATCATGTGCTCGTTGTCGTTGGTAGTTACTAGGTTGGCCTGGTACCAGAATCTTCTCTGTCTCGATCTTGTCTCGATCCTCACCGAGGTATTCGAGCTGTTCTTCAGTGCTAGCTTCCTTCTCTTGTGTCTTCTTCTTTTGCTGGTATAGCTCTCGCTTCAATTCATCGTTCTGTCTTTGTAGAATCATTATCGTGTCCTCGTACCTCGAGCGTATTGTGGTTTGAACGCCATTATTTTCCCTGGACGTTTGATTGTGCCCTGTGATGGCGTTGGCTCAGCTTACCTTGCTCTGGGTGTTGTCGTGTTCCACGCCCGTTGCCGGTATCCGGGGGTTGCTCTGTTCTCTTTCCCTCGATCTCGAACCCGACTTGGATCTGAATCTTTTTATTTGTTCCGTCTCGTTCGGTGACTGGCGACGGTGACATGGTCATCATGTGCTTGTTGTCGTTGGTAGTTACTAGGTTGGCCTGGTACCAGAATCTTCTCTGTCTCGATCTTGTCTCGATCTTGACCGAGGTATTCGAGCTGTTCTTCAGTGCTAGCTTCCTTTTCTTGTGTCTTCTTCTTTTGCTGGTATAGCTCTCGCTTCAATTCATCGTTCTGTCTTTGTAGAATCATTATCGTGTCCTCGTACCTCGAGCGTATTGTGGTTTGAACGCCATTATTTTCCCTCGACGTTTGATTGTGCCCTGTGATGGCGTTGGCTCAGCTTACCTTGCGCTGGGTGTTGTCGTGTTCCACGCCTGTTGCTGGTATCCGGGGGTTGCTCTGTTCTCTTTCCCTCGATCTCGAACCCGACTTGGATCTGAATCTTTTTATTTGTTCCGTCTCGTTCGGTGACTGTGGCGACGGTGACATGGTCATCATGTGCTCGTTGTCGTTGGTAGTTACTAGGTTGGCCTGGTACCAGAATCTTCTCTGTTTCATCTTTTCTCGATCTTGACCGAGGTATTCGAGCTGTTTTTCAGTGCTAGCTTCCTTCTCTTGTGTCTTCTTTTTTTGCTGGTATAGCTCTCGCTTCAATTCATCGTTCTGTCTTTGTAGAATCATTATTGTGACCTCGTACCTCGAGCGTATTGTGGTTTGAACGCCATTATTTTCCCTCGACGTTTGATTGTGCCCTGTGATGGCGTTGGCCCACCTTACCTTGCGATGGGTGTTGTCGTGTTCCACGCCCGTTGCCGGTATCCGGGGATGCTCTGTTCTCTTTCCCTCGATCTCGATCCCGGCTTGGATCTGGATCTTTTTGTCTGTTCCGTCTCATTCGGTGACTGTGGCGATGGTGACATGGTCATCATGTGCTCGTTGTCGTTGGTAGTTTCTACGTTGGCCTGGTACCAGAATCTTCTCTGTCTCGATCTTGACCGAGGTATTCGAGCTGTTTTTCAGTGCTAGGTTCCTTCTCTTGTGTCTTCTTCTTTTGCTGGTATAGCTCTCGCTTCAATTCATCGTTCTGTCTTTGTAGAATCATTATCGTGTCCTCTTACCTCGAGCGTATTGTGGTTTGAACGCCATTATTTTCCCTCGACGTTTGATTGTGCCCTGTGATGGCGTTGGCTCAGCTTGCCTTGCGCTGGGTGTTGTCGTGTTCCACGCCTGTTGCTGGTATCCGGGGGTTGCTCTGTTCTCTTTCCCTCGATCTCGAACCCGACTTGGATCTGAATCTTTTTATTTGTTCCGTCTCGTTCGGTGACTGTGGCGACGGTGACATGTTCATCATGTGCTCGTTGTCGTTGGTAGTTACTAGGTTGGCCTGGTACCAGAATCTTCTCTGTCTCGATCTTGTCTCGATCCTCACCGAGGTATTCGAGCTGTTCTTCAGTGCTAGCTTCCTTCTCTTGTGTCTTCTTCTTTTGCTGGTATAGCTCTCGCTTCAATTCATCGTTCTATCTTTGTAGAATCATTATCGTGTCCTCGTACCTCGAGCGTATTGTGGTTTGAACGCCATTATTTTCCCTGGACGTTTGATTGTGCCCTGTGATGGCGTTGGCTCAGCTTACCTTGCGCTGGGTGTTGTCGTGTTCCACGCCCGTTGCCGGTATCCGGGGGTTGCTCTGTTCTCTTTCCCTCGATCTCGATCCCGGCTTGGATCTGGATCTTTTTGTCTGTTCCGTCTCATTCGGTGACTGTGGCGATGGTGACATGGTCATCATGTGCTCGTTGTCGTTGGTAGTTTCTACGTTGGCCTGGTACCAGAATCTTCTCTGTCTCGATCTTGACCGAGGTATTCGAGCTGTTTTTCAGTGCTAGGTTCCTTCTCTTGTGTCTTCTTCTTTTGCTGGTATAGCTCTCGCTTCAATTCATCGTTCTGTCTTTGTAGAATCATTATCGTGTCCTCGTACCTCGAGCGTATTGTGGTTTGAACGCCATTATTTTCCCTCGACGTTTGATTGTGCCCTGTGATGGCGTTGGCTCCGCTTGCCTTGCGCTGGGTGTTGTCGTGTTCCACGCCTGTTGCTGGTATCCGGGGGTTGCTCTGTTCTCTTTCCCTCGATCTCGAACCCGACTTGGATCTGAATCTTTTTATTTGTTCCGTCTCATTCGGTGACTGGCGACGGTGACATGGTCATCATGTGCTTGTTGTCGTTGGTAGTTACTAGGTTGGCCTGGTACCAGAATCTTCTCTGTCTCGATCTTGTCTCGATCTTGACCGAGGTATTCGAGCTGTTCTTCAGTGCTAGCTTCCTTTTCTTGTGTCTTCTTCTTTTGCTGGTATAGCTCTCGCTTCAATTCATCGTTCTGTCTTTGTAGAATCATTATCGTGTCCTCGTACCTCGAGCGTATTGTGGTTTGAACGCCATTATTTTCCCTCGACGTTTGATTGTGCCCTGTGATGGCGTTGGCTCAGCTTATCTTGCGCTCAGCGTTGTCGTGTTCCACGCCTGTTGCTGGTATCCGGGGGTTGCTCTGTTCTCTTTCGCTCGATCTCGAACCCGACTTGGATCTGAATCTTTTTATTTGTTCCGTCTCATTCGGTGACTGTGGCGACGGTGACATGTTCATCATGTGCTCGTTGTCGTTGGTAGTTACTAGGTTGGCCTGGTACCAGAATCTTCTCTGTCTCGATCTTGTATCGATCTTGACCGAGGTATTCTAGCTGTTCTTCAGTGCTAGCTTCCTTCTCTTGTGTCTTCTTCTTTTGCTGGTATAGCTCTGGCTTCAATTTATCGTTCTGTCTTTGTAGAATCATTATCGTGTCCTCGTACCTCGAGCGTATTGTGGTTTGAACGCCATTATTTTCCCTCGACGTTTGATTGTGCCCTGTGATGGCGTTGGCTCAGCTTACCTTGCGCTGGGTGTTGTCGTGTTCCACGCCCGTTGCCGGTATCCGGGGGTTGCTCTGTTCTCTTTCCCTCGATCTCGAACCCGACTTGGATCTGAATCTTTTTATTTGTTCCGTCTCATTCGGTGACTGTGGCGACGGTGACATGGTCATCATTTGCTCGTTGTCGTTGGTAGTTACTACGTTGGCCTGGTACCAGAATCTTCTCTGTCTCGATCTTGTCTCGATCTTGACCGAGGTATTCGAGCTGTTTTTCAGTGCTAGCTTCCTTCTCTTGTTTCTTCTTCTTTTGCTGGTATAGCTCTCGCTTAAATTCATCGTTCTGTCTTCGCAGAATCATTATCGTGTCCTCGTACCTCGTGCGTATTGTGGTTTGAACGCCATTATTTTACCTCGACGTTTGATTGTGCCCTGCGATGATGGCCCAGCTTACCTCGCGCTGGGTGTTGTCGTTTTCCACGCCCGTTGCCGGTATCCGGGGGATGCTCTGCTCTCTTTCCCTCGATCTCTATCCCGGCTTGGATCTGGATCTTTTTGTCTGTTCCGTCTCATTCGGTGACTGTGGCGATGGTGACATGGTCATCATGTGCTCGTTGTCGTTCGTAGTTACTAGGTTGGCCTGGTACCAGAATCTTCTCTGTCTCGATCTTGTCTCGATCTTGACCGAGGTATTCGAGCTGTTTTTCAGTGCTAGCTTCCTTCTCTTGTGTCTTCTTCTTTTGCTGGTATAGCTCTCGCTTCAATTCATCGTTCTGTCTTCGCAGAATCATTATCGTGTCCTCGTACCTCGAGCGTATCGTGGTTTGAACGCCATTATTTTCCCTCGACGTTTGATTGCGCCCTCTGACGGCGTTGGCCCAGCTTACCTCGCGCTGGGTGTTGTCGTTTCCACGCCCGTTTCCGGTATCCGGGGGATGCTCTGTTCTCTTTCCCTCGATCTCTATCCCGACTGGGATTTGAATCTTTTTATCTGTTCCGTCTGATTCGGTGATGGTGACATGGTCATCATGTGCTCGTTGTCTTTGGTACTTACTACGCTGGCCTGGTACCAGAATCTTCTCTGTCTCGATCTTGACCGCTCCCCGACTCTCAACGGTGGCGGGACCGGTTTCGGCTTCCTTCGACAGTCTCCACTCGTCGTTTCATGAGGCATTCCGCAGAGCTTACCTTTCGACTCGCCTTGGTGGTTGTTTGGGTCAGCGTTGTGTTCTCCGCAGTTGTCACATAGTTAGTCGTTTGGATTAGGGCAGACGTCTTGTCTGTGTCCTACCTCCCCGCAAGAGCTGTGTCCTAGCTCTCATGTTTGCGAACGTGCTCGTTTACTAGTCGTCCGCACGTAAAATAAAACTTCCCCTTGCATGCAACACTGCATCAAATCAACGGCAGCCATGATTGTACTCGGTTCTTGCTAAGTATTGACATGGTTGGCTGAGGTGACTGAAACACCTACACCCTCCTGTCACTAACCTGTGTTTTGTTCAATTTCAGAAATATCTCGGCTCAGCTTGGCTGCTGGCTCTATCCTACTAAAATGACTGCCAAAGAAAAGGGAGCGCTGCAAGATTCAAAAGGTGGCCTCTGGCACAACGATTTGACAGTGGAACTGCATCGGCACGTTATCCAGATCTGCACATTTATTAGGAATATAGTGGCACTTTCTAACCGCTGACGTACCGCAGCGCACCTTTTTATGAATATTTCGCGAGATCGGCATAATTTGGCATTTCTTGACCTCCCGCTGCAACGATGTCGGGAACTCTGCTCGTGCAGATTTTCGCACCTGCCTGGATGAAAGTTTTGTGGTAAGTGAGAATTATATGCACATATGTTGGGGTTTCCTTTAAAGCGTACCGTGTTAACAGCTAGTGTTATGAAAGGCGAAGCTGTGCAGCCTTTAGCTTTATGCTGCAAATGTAATCGACTTAAATACTGATTACTGTGTTTGCTGCTTTTTCTTATAGTTCTAAATATACATTGTTAAATGGACCTTACAAGTGTTTAGAGTATTGTTGCATCTTGTGGGGTAAAATATTTCTTGTGTGTTTTGGCACGTACTCGATGAAACCAGACCATATTCTGGGTTTTCTCGTGCCGAAACTGCCATTCGATAACGAAGCATCGCATAGTGCAGTAGGCGTGACTGTTTGGCACGGACTCGATGAAACCAGAAGCTGTGCAGCCTTTAGCTTTATGCTGCAAGTGTAATCGACTTAAATACTGATTAGTGTGTTTGCTGCTTTTTCTTATAGTTGTAAATATACATTGTTCAAATGGACCTTACAAGTGTATAGAGTATTGTTGCATCGTGTGGGGTAAAATATTTTTTGTATGTTTTGGCACGTACTCGAGGAAACCAGACCATATTCTGGGTTTTCTCGTGCCGAAACTGCCATTCGATAACGAAGCATCGCATAGTGCAGTAGGCGTGACTGTTGGGCACGTACTCGATGAAACCAGAGCAGATTCTGGGTTTTCTCGTGCCAGAACTTGCAAACGATAATCAGCCGCAGAGTCGTGAGATAGCTCTCATGTTTGCGAACGTGCTCGTTTGTAGTGGTTCTCACGTAAAATTAAAACTTTCCCTTGCATGCAACATTGCATCAAATCAACGGCAGGCATAATTGTGCTCGGTTGCTCTTGCTAAGTATTGACATGGCTAGCTGAGGTGACTGAAACACCTGCACCCTGTTGTCACTAACCTGTGTTTTGTTCAATTTCAGAAATCTCTCGGATCAGCTTGGCTGCTGGCTCGCACCTACTAAAATGACCGCCAAAGAAAAGGGAGCGCTGCGAGACTGAAAAGGTGGCTTCTGGCACAACGGTTTGACAGTGGAACTGCATCGGCACGTTATCCAGATCTGCACATTATTTAGGAATATAGTGGCACTTTCTAACCGCTGACGTACCGCAGCGCACCTTTTTATGAATATTTCGCGAGATCGGCATAATTTGGCATTTCTTGACCTCCCGCTGCAACGATGTCGGGAACTCTGCTCGCGCAGATTTTCGCGCCTGCCTGGATGAAAGTTTTGTGGTAAGTGAGAATTATATGCACATATCTTGGCGTTTCCTTTAAAGCGTACCGTGTTAACAGCTAGTGTTATGAAAGGCGAAGCTCTGCAGCCTTTAGCTTTATGCTGCAAATGTAATCGACTTAAATACTCCTTACTGAGTCTGCTGCTTTTTCTTATAGTTGTACATTCACATTCTCCAAACGGACCTTACAAGTCTGTAGAGTATTGTTGCATCTTGTGGGGTAAAATATTTCTTGTGTGTTTCGGCACAGAGGTTCCTTCTCTTAATTCGGATACAATGACAGTTCCATTGCGCCGTGGGTGTTGCTTGTAGCCATTTTTCTCTTTACTTAGCTTCGCCAAGTTGTTCGCTTGGGGTCTGCGTGATCTTGGCATCTCTCGCAGGGTACTTAGGCTTCTTGCGAGTATTATCTCTTTCTTCTAGCGTGTGGATGCGATGACTGAATCTTTCTCCTGATTGAGTCATATTGTTCTGCAGGGCCTGAATCTGGTTGTCCATTTCGCTCTTGAGATTGAAACCCAGTCTGTATCATCTGGGTTACCGTGTTTTGCATATTCTGTGTTACCGTGGACATTGTGGTTTCCATAATGGCGGTCACGCTGGCGGTGATGGGGTCTTCAAGTGTCTTCATGTCGTTCTGGGTTATCACTGCTTGGTTCGACAGTGTTGCTGGCTTTGGTTGTGTTGCTGAGGATGGTGGTGGTGGGGATGAAGGTTGCGGGAGTGGTGCTTGCGATTGCTGGCCCTTTTCTCTCGGTAGTTGTTCTATTTCTCGCACAGGGTGTTCGAGCTGTTCTTCAGTGCTAGCTTCCTTCTCTTGTGTCTTCTTCTTTTGCTCGTATAGCTCTCGCTTCAATTCATCGTTCTCTCTTCGCAGAATCATTGTCGTGTCCTCGTACCTTGAGCGTATTGTGGTTTGAACGCCATTATTTTCCCTCGACGTTTGATTGCGCCCTCTGACGGCGTTGGCCCAGCTTACCTTGCGCTGGGTGTTGTCGTGTTCCACGCCCGTTGCCGGTATTCGGGGGATGCTCTGTTCTCTTTCCCTCGATCTCGATCCCGACTTGGATCTCAATCTTTTTATCTGTTCCGTCTCATTCGGTGACTGTGGCGACGGTGACATGGTCATCATGTGCTCGTTGTCGTTGGTAGTTACTAGGTTGGCCTGGTACCAGAATCTTCTCTGTCTCGATCTTGTCTCGATCTTGACCGAGGTATTCGAGCTGTTTTTCAGTGCTAGCTTCCTTCTCTTGTGTCTTCTTTTTTTGCTGGTGTAGCTCTCGCTTCAATTCATCGTTCTGTCTTTGTAGAATCATTATCGTGACCTCGTACCTCGAGCGTATTGTGGTTTGAACGCCATTATTTTCCCTCGACGTTTGATTGTGCCCTGTGATGGCGTTGGCCCAGCTTACCTTGCGCTGGGTGTTGTCGTGTTCCACGCCCGTTGCCGGTATTCGGGGGATGCTCTGTTCTCTTTCCCTCGATCTCGATCCTGACTTGGATCTGAATCTTTTTGTCTGTTCCGTCTCATACGGTGACTGTGGCGACGGTGACATGGTCATCATGTGCTCGTTGTCGTTGGTAGTTACTACGTTGGCCTGGTACCAGAATCTTCTGTCTCGATCTTGTCTCGATCTTGACCGAGGTATTCGAGCTGTTTTTCAGTGCTAGCTTCCTTCTCTTGTGTCTTCTTCTTTTGCTGGTATAGCTCTCGCTTCAATTCATCGTTCTGTCTTTGTAGAATCATTATCGTGTCCTCGTACCTCGAGCGTATTGTGGTTTGAACGCCATTATTTTCCCTCGACGTTTGATTGTGCCCTGTGATGGCGTTGGCTCAGCTTACCTTGCGCTGGGTGTTGTCGTGTTCCACGCCCGTTGCTGGTATCCGGGGGTTGCTCTGTTCTCTTTCCCTCGATCTCGATCCCGACTTGGATCTCAATCTTTTTATCTGCTCCGTCTCATTCGGTGACTGTGGCGACGGTGACATGGTCATCATGTGCTCGTTGTCGTTGGTAGTTACTACGTTGGCCTGGTACCAGAATCTTCTCTGTCTCGATCTTGTCTCGATCTTGACCGAGGTATTCGAGCTGTTTTTCAGTGCTAGCTTCCTTCTCTTGTTTCTTCTTCTTTTGCTGGTATAGCTCTCGCTTAAATTCATCGTTCTGTCTTCGCAGAATCATTATCGTGTCCTCGTACCTCGTGCGTATTGTGGTTTGAACGCCATTATTTTCCCTCGACGTTTGATTGTGCCCTGCGATGATGGCCCAGCTTACCTCGCGCTGGGTGTTGTCGTGTTCCACGCCTGTTGCCGGTATCCGGGGGTTGCTCTGTTCTCTTTCCCTCGATCTCTATCCCGACTGGGATCTGAATCTTTTTGTCTGTTCCGTCTCATTCGGTGACTGTGGCGATGGTGACATGGTCATCATGTGCTCGTTGTCGTTGGTAGTTACTACGTTGGCCTGGTACCAGAATCTTCTCTGTCTCTATCTTGTCTCGATCTTGACCGAGGTATTCGAGCTGTTTTTCAGTGCTAGCTTCCTTCTCTTGTTTCTTCTTCTTTTGCTGGTATAGCTCTCGCTTCAATTCATCGTTCTGTCTTCGCAGAATCATTATCGTGTCCTCGTACCTCGTGCGTATTGTGGTTTGAACGCCATTATTTTACCTCGACGTTTGATTGTGCCCTGCGATGATGGCCCAGCTTACCTCGCGCTGGGTGTTGTCGTTTTCCACGCCCGTTGCCGGTATCCGGGGGATGCTCTGCTCTCTTTCCCTCGATCTCTATCCCGGCTTGGATCTGGATCTTTTTGTCTGTTCCGTCTCATTCGGTGACTGTGGCGATGGTGACATGGTCATCATGTGCTCGTTGTCGTTCGTAGTTACTAGGTTGGCCTGGTACCAGAATCTTCTCTGTCTCGATCTTGTCTCGATCTTGACCGAGGTATTCGAGCTGTTTTTCAGTGCTAGCTTCCTTCTCTTGTGTCTTCTTCTTTTGCTGGTATAGCTCTCGCTTCAATTCATCGTTCTGTCTTCGCAGAATCATTATCGTGTCCTCGTACCTCGAGCGTATTGTGGTTTGAACGCCATTATTTTCCCTCGACGTTTGATTGCGCCCTCTGACGGCGTTGGCCCAGCTTACCTCGCGCTGGGTGTTGTCGTTTCCACGCCCGTTTCCGGTATCCGGGGGATGCTCTGTTCTCTTTCCCTCGATCTCTATCCCGACTGGGATTTGAATCTTTTTATCTGTTCCGTCTGATTCGGTGATGGTGACATGGTCATCATGTGCTCGTTGTCTTTGGTACTTACTACGCTGGCCTGGTACCAGAATCTTCTCTGTCTCGATCTTGACCGCTCCCCGACTCTCAACGGTGGTGGGACCGGTTTCGGCTTCCTTCGACAGTCTCCACTCGCCGTTTCATGAGGCATTCCGCAGAGCTTACCTTTCGACTCGCCTTGGTGGTTGTTTGGGTCAGCGTTGTGTTCTCCGCAGTTGTCACATAGTTAGTCGTTTGGATTAGGGCAGACGTCTTGTCTGTGTCCTACCTCCCCGCAAGAGCTGTGTCCTAGCTCTCATGTTTGCGAACGTGCTCGTTTACTAGTCGTCCGCACGTAAAATAAAACTTCCCCTTGCATGCAACACTGCATCAAATCAACGGCAGCCATGATTGTACTCGGTTCTTGCTAAGTATTGACATGGTTGGCTGAGGTGACTGAAACACCTACACCCTCCTGTCACTAACCTGTGTTTTGTTCAATTTCAGAAATATCTCGGCTCAGCTTGGCTGCTGGCTCTATCCTACTAAAATGACTGCCAAAGAAAAGGGAGCGCTGCAAGATTCAAAAGGTGGCCTCTGGCACAACGATTTGACAGTGGAACTGCATCGGCACGTTATCCAGATCTGCACATTTATTAGGAATATAGTGGCACTTTCTAACCGCTGACGTACCGCAGCGCACCTTTTTATGAATATTTCGCGAGATCGGCATAATTTGGCATTTCTTGACCTCCCGCTGCAACGATGTCGGGAACTCTGCTCGCGCAGATTTTCGCACCTGCCTGGATGAAAGTTTTGTGGTGAGAATTATATGCACATATGTTGGGGTTTCCTTTAAAGCGTACCGTGTTAACAGCTAGTGTTATGAAAGGCGAAGCTGTGCAGCCTTTAGCTTTATGCTGCAAATGTAATCGACTTAAATACTGATTACTGTGTTTGCTGCTTTTTCTTATAGTTCTAAATATACATTGTTAAATGGACCTTACAAGTGTTTAGAGTATTGTTGCATCTTGTGGGGTAAAATATTTCTTGTGTGTTTTGGCACGTACTCGATGAAACCAGACCATATTCTGGGTTTTCTCGTGCCGAAACTGCCATTCGATAACGAAGCATCGCATAGTGCAGTAGGCGTGACTGTTTGGCACGGACTCGATGAAACCAGAAGCTGTGCAGCCTTTAGCTTTATGCTGCAAGTGTAATCGACTTAAATACTGATTAGTGTGTTTGCTGCTTTTTCTTATAGTTGTAAATATACATTGTTCAAATGGACCTTACAAGTGTATAGAGTATTGTTGCATCGTGTGGGGTAAAATATTTCTTGTATGTTTTGGCACGTACTCGATGAAACCAGACCATATTCTGGGTTTTCTCGTGCCGAAACTGCCATTCGATAACGAAGCATCGCATAGTGCAGTAGGCGTGACTGTTTGGCACGTACTCGATGAAACCAGAGCAGATTCTGGGTTTTCTCGTGCCAGAACTTGCAAACGATAATCAGCCGCAGAGTCGTGAGATAGCTCTCATGTTTGCGAACGTGCTCGTTTGTAGTGGTTCTCACGTAAAATTAAAACTTTCCCTTGCATGCAACATTGCATCAAATCAACGGCAGGCATAATTGTGCTCGGTTGCTCTTGCTAAGTATTGACATGGCTAGCTGAGGTGACTGAAACACCTGCACCCTGTTGTCACTAACCTGTGTTTTGTTCAATTTCAGAAATCTCTCGGATCAGCTTGGCTGCTGGCTCGCACCTACTAAAATGACCGCCAAAGAAAAGGGAGCGCTGCGAGACTGAAAAGGTGGCTTCTGGCACAACGGTTTGACAGTGGAACTGCATCGGCACGTTATCCAGATCTGCACATTATTTAGGAATATAGTGGCACTTTCTAACCGCTGACGTACCGCAGCGCACCTTTTTATGAATATTTCGCGAGATCGGCATAATTTGGCATTTCTTGACCTCCCGCTGCAACGATGTCGGGAACTCTGCTCGCGCAGATTTTCGCGCCTGCCTGGATGAAAGTTTTGTGGTAAGTGAGAATTATATGCACATATCTTGGCGTTTCCTTTAAAGCGTACCGTGTTAACAGCTAGTGTTATGAAAGGCGAAGCTCTGCAGCCTTTAGCTTTATGCTGCAAATGTAATCGACTTAAATACTCCTTACTGAGTCTGCTGCTTTTTCTTATAGTTGTACATTCAAATTCTTCAAACGGACCTTACAAGTCTGTAGAGTATTGTTGCATCTTGTGGGGTAAAATATTTCTTGTGTGTTTCGGCACAGAGGTTGCTTCTCTTAATTCGGATACAATAACAGTTCAATTGAGCCGTGGGTGTTGCTTGTAGCCATTTTTCTCTTTACTTAGCCTCGCCAAGTTCGCTTGGGGTCTGCGTGATCTTGGCTTCTCTCGCAGGGTACTTAGGCTTCTTGCGAGTATTATCTCTTTCTTCTACCGTGTGGATGCGATGACTGAATCTTTCTCCTGATTGAGTCATATTGTTGTGTAGGGCCTGAATCTGGTTGTCCATTTCGCTCTTGAGATTGAAACCCAGTCTGTATCATCTGGGTTACCGTGTTTTGCATATTCTGTGTAACCGTGGACATTGTGGTTTCCATAATGGCGGTCACGCTGGCGGTGATGCGGTCTTCAAGTGTCTTCATGTCGTTCTGGGTTATCACTGCTTGGTTCGACAGTGTGGCTGGCTTTGGTTGTGTTGCTGAGGATGGTGGTGGTGGGGATGAAGGTTGCGGTGCTGGTGCTTGCGATTGCTGGCCCTTTTCTCTCGGTAGTTGTTCTATTTCTCGCACAGGGTGTTCGAGCTGTTCTTCAGTGCTAGCTTCCTTCTCTTGTGTCTTCTTCTTTTGCTGGTATAGCTCTCGCTTCAATTCATCGTTCTCTCTTCGCAGAATCATTGTCGTGTCCTCGTACCTTGAGCGTATTGTGGTTTGAACGCCATTATTTTCCCTCGACGTTTGATTGCGCCCTCTGACGGCGTTGGCCCAGCTTACCTTGCGCTGGGTGTTGTCGTGTTCCACGCCCGTTGCCGGTATTCGGGGGATGCTCTGTTCTCTTTCCCTCGATCCCGACTTGGATCTCAATCTTTTTATCTGTTCCGTCTCATTCGGTGACTGTGGCGATAGTGACGTGGTCATCATGTGCTCGTTGTCGTTGGTAGTTACTACGTTGGCCTGGTACCAGAATCTTCTCTGTCTCGATCTTGTCTCGATCTTGACCGAGGTATTCGAGCTGTTTTCCAGTGCTAGCTTCCTTCTCTTGTGCCTTCTTCTTTTGCTGGTATAGCTCTCGCTTCAATTCATCGTTCTGTCTTTGTAGAATCATTATCGTGTCCTCGTACCTCGAGCGTATTGTGGTTTTAACGCCATTTATTTCCCTCGACGTTTGATTGTGCCCTCTGACGGCGTTGGCCCAGCTTACCTTGCGCTGGGTGTTGTCGTGTTCCACGCCCGTTGCCGGTATCCGGGGGTTGCTCTGTTCTCTTTCCCTCGATCTCTATCCCGACTGGGATCTGAATCTTTTTGTCTGTTCCGTCTCATTCGGTGACTGTGGCGATGGTGACATGGTCATCATGTGCTCGTTGTCGTTGGTAGTTACTAGGTTGGCCTGATACCAGAATCTTCTCTGTCTCGATCTTGTCTCGATCTTGACCGAGGTATTCGAGCTGTTTTTCAGTGCTAGCTTCATTCTCTTGTGTCTTCTTTTTTTGCTGGTGTAGCTCTCGCTTCAATTCATCGTTCTGTCTTCGTAGAATCATTATCGTGACCTCGTGCCTCGAGCGTATTGTGGTTTGAACGCCATTATTTTCCCTCGACGTTTGATTGTGCCCTGTGATGGCGTTGGCTCAGCTTACCTTGCGCTGGGTGTTGTCGTGTTCCACGCCTGTTGCCGGTATCCGGGGGTTGCTCTGTTCTCTTTCCCTCGATCTCTATCCCGACTGGGATCTGAATCGTTTTGTCTGTTCCGTCTCATTCGGTGACTGTGGCGATGGTGACATGGTCATCATGTGCTCGTTGTCGTTGGTAGTTACTACGTTGGCCTGGTACCAGAATCTTCTGTCTCGATCTTGTCTCGATCTTGACCGAGGTATTCGAGCTGTTTTTCAGTGCTAGCTTCCTTCTCTTGTTTCTTCTTCTTTTGCTGGTATAGCTCTCGCTTAAATTCATCGTTCTCTCTTCGCAGAATCATTGTCGTGTCCTCGTACCTTGAGCGTATTGTGGTTTGAACGCCATTATTTTCCCTCGACGTTTGATTGCGCCCTCTGACGGCGTTGGCCCAGCTTACCTTGCGCTGGGTGTTGTCGTGTTCCACGCCCGTTGCCGGTATTCGGGGGATGCTCTGTTCTCTTTCCCTCGATCTCGATCCCGACTTGGATCTCAATCTTTTTATCTGCTCCGTCTCATTCGGTGACTGTGGCGATAGTGACATGGTCATCATGTGCTCGTTGTCGTTGGTAGTTACTACGTTTGCCTGGTACCAGAATCTTCTCTGTCTCGATCTTGTCTCGATCTTGACCGAGGTATTCGAGCTGTTTTTCAGTGCTAGCTTCCTTCTCTTGTGTCTTCTTCTTTTGCTGGTATAGCTCTCGCTTAAATTCATCGTTCTCTCTTCGCAGAATCATTGTCGTGTCCTCGTACCTTGAGCGTATTGTGGTTTGAACGCCATTATTTTCCCTCGACGTTTGATTGCGCCCTCTGACGGCGTTGGCCCAGCTTACCTTGCGCTGGGTGTTGTCGTGTTCCACGGCCGTTGCCGGTATCCGGGGGATGCTCTGTTCTCTTTCCCTCGATCTCGATCCCGACTTGGATCTCAATCTTTTTATCTGTTCCGTCTCATTCGGTGACTGTGGCGATGGTGACATGGTCATCATGTGCTCGTTGTCGTTGGTAGTTACTACGTTGGCCTGGTACCAGAATCTTCTCTGTCTCGATCTTGTCTCGATCTTGACCGAGGTATTCGAGCGGTTTTTCAGTGCTAGCTTCCTTCTCTTGTGTCTTCTTCTTTTGCTGGTATAACTCTCGCTTCAATTCATCGTTCTGTCTTCGCAGAATCATTATCGTGTCCTCGTACCTCGAGCGTATTGTGGTTTGAACGCCATTATTTTCCCTCGACGTTTGATTGCGCCCTCTGACGGCGTTGGCCCAGCTTACCTCGCGCTGGGTGTTGTCGTTTCCACGCCCGTTTCCGGTATCCGGGGGATGCTCTGTTCTCTTTCCCTCGATCTCTATCCCGACTGGGATTTGAATCGTTTTATCTGTTCCGTCTGATTCGGTGATGGTGACATGGTCATCATGTGCTCGTTGTCTTTGGTACTTACTACGCTGGCCTGGTACCAGAATCTTCTCTGTCTCGATCTTGACCGCTCCCAGACTCTCAACGGTGGCGGGACCGGTTTCGGCTTCCTTCGACAGTCTCCACTCGCCGTTTCATGAGGCATTCCGCAGAGCTTACCTTTCGGCTCGCCTTGGTGGTTGTTTGGGTCAGCGTTGTGTTCTCCGCAGTTGTCACATAGTCGTTTGGATTAGGGCAGACGTCTTGTCTGTGTCCTACCTCCCCGCAAGAGCTGTGTTCTAGCTCTCATGTTTGCGAACGTGCTCGTTTACTAGTCGTCCGCACGTAAAATAAAACTTCCCCTTGCATGCAACACTGCATCAAATCAACGGCAGCCATGATTGTACTCGGTTCTTGCTAAGTATTGACATGGTTGGCTGAGGTGACTGAAACACCTGCACCCTCCTGTCACTAACCTGTGTTTTGTTCAATTTCAGAAATCTCTCGGCTCAGCTTGGCTGCTGGCTCTATCCTACTAAAATGACTGCCAAAGAAAAGGGAGCGCTGCAAGATTCAAAAGGTGGCCTCTGGCACAACGATTTGACAGTGGAACTGCATCGGCACGTTATCCAGATCTGCACATTTATTAGGAATATAGTGGCACTTTCTAACCGCTGACGTACCGCAGCGCACCTTTTTATGAATATTTCGCGAGATCGGCATAATTTGGCATTTCTTGACCTCCCGCTGCAACGATGTCGGGAACTCTGCTCGCGCAGATTTTCGCACCTGCCTGGATGAAAGTTTTGTGGTAAGTGAGAATTATATGCACATATGTTGGGGTTTCCTTTAAAGCGTACCGTGTTAACAGCTAGTGTTATGAAAGGCGAAGCTGTGCAGCCTTTAGCTTTATGCTGCAAATGTAATCGACTTACATACTGATTACTGTGTTTGCTGCTTTTTCTTATAGTTGTAAATATACATTGTTAAATGGACCTTCCAAGTGTTTAGAGTATTGTTGCATCTTGTGGGGTAAAATATTTCTTGTCTGTTTTGGCACGTACTCGATGAAACCAGACCATATTCTGGGTTTTCTCGTGCCGAAACTGCCATTCGATAACGAAGCATCGCATAGTGCAGTAGGCGTGACTGTTTGGCACGGACTCGATGAAACCAGAAGCTGTGCAGCCTTTAGCTTTATGCTGCAAATGTAATCGACTTAAATACTGATTAGTGTGTTTGCTGCTTTTTCTTATAGTTGTAAATATACATTGTTCAAATGGACCTTACAAGTGTATAGAGTATTGTTGCATCGTGTGGGGTAAAATATTTCTTGTATGTTTTGGCACGTACTCGATGAAACCAGACCATATTCTGGGTTTTCTCGTGCCGAAACTGCCATTCGATAACGAAGCATCGCATAGTGCAGTAGGCGTGACTGTTTGGCACGTACTCGATGAAACCAAAGCAGATTCTGGGTTTTCTCGTGCCAGAACTTGCAAACGATAATCAGCCGCAGAGTCGTGAGATAGCTCTCATGTTTGCGAACGTGCTCGTTTGTAGTGGTTCTCACGTAAAATTAAAACTTTCCCTTGCATGCAACATTGCATCAAATCAACGGCAGGCATAATTATGCTCGGTTGCTCTTGCTAAGTATTGACATGGCTAGCTGAGGTGACTGAAACACCTGCACCCTGTTGTCACTAACCTGTGTTTTGTTCAATTTCGGAAATCTCTCGGATCAGCTTGGCTGCTGGCTCGCACCTACTAAAATGACCGCCAAAGAAAAGGGAGCGCTGCGAGACTGAAAAGGTGGCTTCTGGCACAACGGTTTGACAGTGGAACTGCATCGGCACGTTATCCAGATCTGCACATTTATTAGGAATATAGTGGCACTTTCTAACCGCTGACGTACCGCAGCGCACCTTTTTATGAATATTTCGCGAGATCGGCATAATTTGGCATTTCTTGACCTCCCGCTGCAACGATGTCGGGAACTCTGCTCGCGCAGATTTTCGCGCCTGCCTGGATGAAAGTTTTGTGGTAAGTGAGAATTATATGCACATATCTTGGCGTTTCCTTTAAAGCGTACCGTGTTAACAGCTAGTGTTATGAAAGGCGAAGCTCTGTAGCCTTTAGCTTTATGCTGCAAATGTAATCGACTTAAATACTCCTTACTGAGTCTGCTGCTTTTTCTTATAGTTGTACATTCACATTCTTCAAACGGACCTTACAAGTCTGTAGAGTATTGTTGCATCTTGTGGGGTAAAATATTTCTTGTGTGTTTCGGCAAAGAGGTTGCTTCTCTTAATTCGGATACAATGACAGTTCCATTGCGCCGTGGGTGTTGCTTGTAGCCATTTTTCTCTTTACTTAGCTTCGCCAAGTTGTTCGCCTGGGGTCTGCGTGATCTTGGCATCTCTCGCAGGGTACTTAGGCTTCTTGCGAGTATTATCTCTTTCTTCTAGCGTGTGGATGCGATGACTGAATCTTTCTCCTGATTGAGTCATATTGTTCTGCAGGGCCTGAATCTGGTTGTCCATTTCGCTCTTGAGATTGAAACCCAGTCTGTATCATCTGGGTTACCGTGTTTTGCATATTCTGTGTTACCGTGGACATTGTGGTTTCCATAATGGCGGTCACGCTGGCGGTGATGCGGTCTTCAAGTGTCTTCATGTCCTTCTGGGTTATCACTGCTTGGTTCGACAGTGTTGCTGGCTTTGGTTGTGTTGCTGAGGATGGTGGTGGTGGGGATGAAGGTTGCGGGAGTGGTGCTTGCGATTGCTGGCCCTTTTCTCTCGGTAGTTGTTCTATTTCTCGCACAGGGTGTTCGAGCTGTTCTTCAGTGCTAGCTTCCTTCTCTTGTGTCTTCTTCTTTTGCTGGTATAGCTCTCGCTTCAATTCATCGTTCTCTCTTCGCAGAATCATTGTCGTGTCCTCGTACCTTGAGCGTATTGTGGTTTGAACGCCATTATTTTCCCTCGACTTTTGATTGCGCCCTCTGACGGCGTTGGCCCAGCTTACCTTGCGCTGGGTGTTGTCGTGTTCCACGCCCGTTGCCGGTATTCGGGGTATGCTCTGTTCTCTTTCCCTCGATCCCGACTTGGATCTCAATCTTTTTATCTGTTCCGTCTCATTCGGTGACTGTGGCGACGGTGACATGGTCATCATGTGCTCGTTGTCGTTGGTAGTTACTACGTTGGCCTGGTACCAGAATCTTCTCTGTCTCGATCTTGTCTCGATCTTGACCGAGGTATTCGAGCTGTTTTTCAGTGCTAGCTTCCTTCTCTTGTTTCTTCTTCTTTTGCTGGTATAGCTCTCGCTTAAATTCATCGTTCTGTCTTCGCAGAATCATTATCGTGTCCTCGTACCTCGTGCGTATTGTGGTTTGAACGCCATTATTTTACCTCGACGTTTGATTGTGCCCTGCGATGATGGCCCAGCTTACCTCGCGCTGGGTGTTGTCGTTTTCCACGCCCGTTGCCGGTATCCGGGGGATGCTCTGCTCTCTTTCCCTCGATCTCTATCCCGGCTTGGATCTGGATCTTTTTGTCTGTTCCGTCTCATTCGGTGACTGTGGCGATGGTGACATGGTCATCATGTGCTCGTTGTCGTTCGTAGTTACTAGGTTGGCCTGGTACCAGAATCTTCTCTGTCTCGATCTTGTCTCGATCTTGACCGAGGTATTCGAGCTGTTTTTCAGTGCTAGCTTCCTTCTCTTGTGTCTTCTTCTTTTGCTGGTATAGCTCTCGCTTCAATTCATCGTTCTGTGTTCGCAGAATCATTATCGTGTCCTCGTACCTCGAGCGTATTGTGGTTTGAACGCCATTATTTTCCCTCGACGTTTGATTGCGCCCTCTGACGGCGTTGGCCCAGCTTACCTCGCGCTGGGTGTTGTCGTTTCCACGCCCGTTTCCGGTATCCGGGGGATGCTCTGTTCTCTTTCCCTCGATCTCTATCCCGACTGGGATTTGAATCTTTTTATCTGTTCCGTCTGATTCGGTGATGGTGACATGGTCATCATGTGCTCGTTGTCTTTGGTACTTACTACGCTGGCCTGGTACCAGAATCTTCTCTGTCTCGATCTTGACCGCTCCCCGACTCTCAACGGTGGCGGGACCGGTTTCGGCTTCCTTCGACAGTCTCCACTCGCCGTTTCATGAGGCATTCCGCAGAGCTTACCTTTCGACTCGCCTTGGTGGTTGTTTGGGTCAGCGTTGTGTTCTCCGCAGTTGTCACATAGTTAGTCGTTTGGATTAGGGCAGACGTCTTGTCTGTGTCCTACCTCCCCGCAAGAGCTGTGTCCTAGCTCTCATGTTTGCGAACGTGCTCGTTTACTAGTCGTCCGCACGTAAAATAAAACTTCCCCTTGCATGCAACACTGCATCAAATCAACGGCAGCCATGATTGTACTCGGTTCTTGCTAAGTATTGACATGGTTGGCTGAGGTGACTGAAACACCTACACCCTCCTGTCACTAACCTGTGTTTTGTTCAATTTCAGAAATATCTCGGCTCAGCTTGGCTGCTGGCTCTATCCTACTAAAATGACTGCCAAAGAAAAGGGAGCGCTGCAAGATTCAAAAGGTGGCCTCTGGCACAACGATTTGACAGTGGAACTGCATCGGCACGTTATCCAGATCTGCACATTTATTAGGAATATAGTGGCACTTTCTAACCGCTGACGTACCGCAGCGCACCTTTTTATGAATATTTCGCGAGATCGGCATAATTTGGCATTTCTTGACCTCCCGCTGCAACGATGTCGGGAACTCTGCTCGTGCAGATTTTCGCACCTGCCTGGATGAAAGTTTTGTGGTAAGTGAGAATTATATGCACATATGTTGGGGTTTCCTTTAAAGCGTACCGTGTTAACAGCTAGTGTTATGAAAGGCGAAGCTGTGCAGCCTTTAGCTTTATGCTGCAAATGTAATCGACTTAAATACTGATTACTGTGTTTGCTGCTTTTTCTTATAGTTCTAAATATACATTGTTAAATGGACCTTACAAGTGTTTAGAGTATTGTTGCATCTTGTGGGGTAAAATATTTCTTGTGTGTTTTGGCACGTACTCGATGAAACCAGACCATATTCTGGGTTTTCTCGTGCCGAAACTGCCATTCGATAACGAAGCATCGCATAGTGCAGTAGGCGTGACTGTTTGGCACGGACTCGATGAAACCAGAAGCTGTGCAGCCTTTAGCTTTATGCTGCAAGTGTAATCGACTTAAATACTGATTAGTGTGTTTGCTGCTTTTTCTTATAGTTGTAAATATACATTGTTCAAATGGACCTTACAAGTGTATAGAGTATTGTTGCATCGTGTGGGGTAAAATATTTTTTGTATGTTTTGGCACGTACTCGATGAAACCAGACCATATTCTGGGTTTTCTCGTGCCGAAACTGCCATTCGATAACGAAGCATCGCATAGTGCAGTAGGCGTGACTGTTTGGCACGTACTCGATGAAACCAGAGCAGATTCTGGGTTTTCTCGTGCCAGAACTTGCAAACGATAATCAGCCGCAGAGTCGTGAGATAGCTCTCATGTTTGCGAACGTGCTCGTTTGTAGTGGTTCTCACGTAAAATTAAAACTTTCCCTTGCATGCAACATTGCATCAAATCAACGGCAGGCATAATTGTGCTCGGTTGCTCTTGCTAAGTATTGACATGGCTAGCTGAGGTGACTGAAACACCTGCACCCTGTTGTCACTAACCTGTGTTTTGTTCAATTTCAGAAATCTCTCGGATCAGCTTGGCTGCTGGCTCGCACCTACTAAAATGACCGCCAAAGAAAAGGGAGCGCTGCGAGACTGAAAAGGTGGCTTCTGGCACAACGGTTTGACAGTGGAACTGCATCGGCACGTTATCCAGATCTGCACATTATTTAGGAATATAGTGGCACTTTCTAACCGCTGACGTACCACAGCGCACCTTTTTATGAATATTTCGCGAGATCGGCATAATTTGGCATTTCTTGACCTCCCGCTGCAACGATGTCGGGAACTCTGCTCGCGCAGATTTTCGCGCCTGCCTGGATGAAAGTTTTGTGGTAAGTGAGAATTATATGCACATATCTTGGCGTTTCCTTTAAAGCGTACCGTGTTAACAGCTAGTGTTATGAAAGGCGAAGCTCTGCAGCCTTTAGCTTTATGCTGCAAATGTAATCGACTTAAATACTCCTTACTGAGTCTGCTGCTTTTTCTTATAGTTGTACATTCACATTCTTCAAACGGACCTTACAAGTCTGTAGAGTATTGTTGCATCTTGTGGGGTAAAATATTTCTTGTGTGTTTCGGCACAGAGGTTCCTTCTCTTAATTCGGATACAATGACAGTTCCATTGCGCCGTGGGTGTTGCTTGTAGCCATTTTTCTCTTTACTTAGCTTCGCCAAGTTGTTCGCTTGGGGTCTGCGTGATCTTGGCATCTCTCGCAGGGTACTTAGGCTTCTTGCGAGTATTATCTCTTTCTTCTAGCGTGTGGATGCGATGACTGAATCTTTCTCCTGATTGAGTCATATTGTTCTGCAGGGCCTGAATCTGGTTGTCCATTTCGCTCTTGAGATTGAAACCCAGTCTGTATCATCTGGGTTACCGTGTTTTGCATATTCTGTGTTACCGTGGACATTGTGGTTTCCATAATGGCGGTCACGCTGGCGGTGATGGGGTCTTCAAGTGTCTTCATGTCGTTCTGGGTTATCACTGCTTGGTTCGACAGTGTTGCTGGCTTTGGTTGTGTTGCTGAGGATGGTGGTGGTGGGGATGAAGGTTGCGGGAGTGGTGCTTGCGATTGCTGGCCCTTTTCTCTCGGTAGTTCTATTTCTCGCACAGGGTGTTCGAGCTGTTCTTCAGTGCTAGCTTCCTTCTCTTGTGTCTTCTTCTTTTGCTGGTATAGCTCTCGCTTCAATTCATCGTTCTCTCTTCGCAGAATCATTGTCGTGTCCTCGTACCTTGAGCGTATTGTGGTTTGAACGCCATTATTTTCCCTCGACGTTTGATTGCGCCCTCTGACGGCGTTGGCCCAGCTTACCTTGCGCTGGGTGTTGTCGTGTTCCACGCCCGTTGCCGGTATTCGGGGGATGCTCTGTTCTCTTTCCCTCGATCCCGACTTGGATCTCAATCTTTTTATCTGTTCCGTCTCATTCGGTGACTGTGGCGATAGTGACGTGGTCGTCATGTGCTCGTTGTCGTTGGTAGTTACTACGTTGGCCTGGTACCAGAATCTTCTCTGTCTCGATCTTGTCTCGATCTTGACCGAGGTATTCGAGCTGTTTTCCAGTGCTAGCTTCCTTCTCTTGTGCCTTCTTCTTTTGCTGGTATAGCTCTCGCTTCAATTCATCGTTCTGTCTTTGTAGAATCATTATCGTGTCCTCGTACCTCGAGCGTATTGTGGTTTTAACGCCATTTATTTCCCTCGACGTTTGATTGTGCCCTCTGACGGCGTTGGCCCAGCTTACCTTGCGCTGGGTGTTGTCGTGTTCCACGCCCGTTGCCGGTATTCGGGGGATGCTCTGTTCTCTTTCCCTCGATCTCGATCCTGACTTGGATCTGAATCTTTTTATCTGTTGCATCTCATTCGGTGACTGTGGCGATGGTGCCATGGTCATCATGTGCTCGTTGTCGTTGGTAGTTACTACGCTGGCCTGGTACCAGGATATTCTCCGTCTCGAACTTGACCGAGGTATTCGAGCTGTTTTTCAGTGCTTGCTTCCTTCTCTTGTGTCTTCTTCTTTTGCTGGTATAGCTCTCGATTCAATTCATCGCTCTGTCTTCGCAGAATCATTATCGTGTCCTCGTACCTCGAGCGTATTGTGGTTTGAACGCCATTTATTTCCCTCGACGTTTGATTGTGCCCTGTGATGGCGTTGGCCGAGCTTACCTTGCGCTGGGTGTTGTCGTGTTCCACGCCTGTTGCCGGTATCCGTGGGTTGCTCTGTTCTCTTTCCCTTGATCTCGATCCCGACTTGGATCTGAATCTTTTTATCTGTTGCATCTCATTCGGTGACTGTGGCGATGGTGCCATGGTCATCATGTGCTCGTTGTCGTTGGTAGTTACTACGTTGGCCTGGTACCAGAATCTTCTCTGTCTCGATCTTGACCGAGGTATTCGAGCTTTTTTTCAGTGCTAGCTTCCTTCTCTTCTGTCTTCTTCTTTTGCTGGTATAGCTCTCGCTTCAATTCATCGTTCTGTCTTTGTAGAATCATTATCGTGTCCTCGTACCTCGAGCGTATTGTGGTTTGAACACCATTATTTTCCCTCGACGTTTGATTGTGCCCTGCGATGACGTTGGCCCAGCTTACCTCGCGCTGGGTGTTGTGGTGTTCCACGCCTGTTGCTGGTATCCGGGGGTTGCTATGTTCTCTTTCCCTCGATCTCGATCCCGACTTGGATCTGAATCTTTTTATCTGTTCCGTCTCATTCGTTGACTGTGGCGATGGTGACATGGTCGTCATGTTCTCGTTGTCGTTTGTAGTTACTACGCTGGCTTGGTACCAGAATCTTCTATGTCTCGATCTTGACCGAGGTATTCGAGATGTTTTTCAGTGCTACGTTCCTTGTGTCTTCTTCTTTTGCTGGTATAGCTCTCGCTTCAATTCATCGTTCTGTCTTCGCAGAATCATTATCGTGTCCTCGTACCTTGAGCGTATTGTGGTTTGAACGCCATTATTTTCCTTTGATGCTTGATTGTGCCCTCTGACGGCGTTGGCCCAGCTTACCTTGCGCTGGGTGTTGTCGTGTTCCACGCCCGTTGCCGGTATTCGGGGGATGCTCTGTTCTCTTTCCCTCGATCTCGATCCCGACTTGGATCTGAATCTTTTTATCGGTTCCGTCTCATCGGTGACTGTGGCGATGGTGCCATGGTCATCATGTGCTCGTTGTCGTTGGTAGTTACTTCGCTGGCCTGGTACCGGAATCTTCTCTGTCTCGATCTTGTCTCGATCTTGACCGAGGTATTTGAGCTGTTTTTCAGTGCTAGCTTCCTTCTCTTGTGTCTTCTTCTTTTGCTGGTATAGGTCTCGCTTCAATTCATCGTTCTGTCTTCGCAGAATCATTATCGTGTCCTCGTACCTTGGGCGTATTGTGGTTTGAACGCCATTATTTTCCCTTGATGCTTGATTGTGCCCTCTGACGGCGTTGGCCCAGCTTACCTTGCGCTGGGTGTTGTCGTGTTCCACGCCCGTTGCCGGTATTCGGGGGATGCTCTGTTCTCTTTCCCTCGATCTCGAACCCGACTTGGATCTGAATCTTTTTGTCTGTTCCGTCTCATTCGGTGACTGTGGCGACGGTGACATGGTCATCATGTGCTCGTTGTCGTTGGTAGTTACTAGGTTGGCCTGGTACCAGAATCTTCTGTCTCGATCTTGTCTCGATCTTGACCGAGGTATTCGAGCTGTTTTTCAGTGCTAGCTTCCTTCTCTTGTGTCTTCTTCTTTTGCTGGTATAGCTCTCGCTTCAATTCATCGTTCTGTCTTTGTAGAATCATTATCGTGTCCTCGTACCTCGAGCGTATTGTGGTTTGAACGCCATTATTTTCCCTCGACGTTTGATTGTGCCCTGTGATGGCGTTGGCTCAGCTTACCTTGCGCTGGGTGTTGTCGTGTTCCACGCCTGTTGCCGGTATCCGGGGGTTGCTCTGTTCTCTTTCCCTCGATCTCGAACCCGACTTGGATCTGAATCTTTTTGTCTGTTCCGTCTCATTCGGTGACTGTGGCGACGGTGACATGGTCATCATGTGCTCGTTGTCGTTCGTAGTTACTAGGTTGGCCTGGTACCAGAATCTTCTCTGTCTCGATCTTGTCTCGATCTTGACCGAGGTATTCGAGCTGTTTTTCAGTGCTAGCTTCCTTCTCTTGTGTCTTCTTCTTTTGCTGGTATAGCTCTCGCTTCAATTCATCGTTCTGTGTTCGCAGAATCATTATCGTGTCCTCGTACCTCGAGCGTATTGTGGTTTGAACGCCATTATTTTCCCTCGACGTTTGATTGCGCCCTCTGACGGCGTTGGCCCAGCTTACCTCGCGCTGGGTGTTGTCGTTTCCACGCCCGTTTCCGGTATCCGGGGGATGCTCTGTTCTCTTTCCCTCGATCTCTATCCCGACTGGGATTTGAATCTTTTTATCTGTTCCGTCTGATTCGGTGATGGTGACATGGTCATCATGTGCTCGTTGTCTTTAGTACTTACTACGCTGGCCTGGTACCAGAATCTTCTCTGTCTCGATCTTGACCGCTCCCCGACTCTCAACGGTGGCGGGACCGGTTTCGGCTTCCTTCGACAGTCTCCACTCGCCGTTTCATGAGGCATTCCGCAGAGCTTACCTTTCGACTCGCCTTGGTGGTTGTTTGGGTCAGCGTTGTGTTCTCCGCAGTTGTCACATAGTTAGTCGTTTGGATTAGGGCAGACGTCTTGTCTGTGTCCTACCTCCCCGCAAGAGCTGTGTCCTAGCTCTCATGTTTGCGAACGTGCTCGTTTACTAGTCGTCCGCACGTAAAATAAAACTTCCCCTTGCATGCAACACTGCATCAAATCAACGGCAGCCATGATTGTACTCGGTTCTTGCTAAGTATTGACATGGTTGGCTGAGGTGACTGAAACACCTACACCCTCCTGTCACTAACCTGTGTTTTGTTCAATTTCAGAAATATCTCGGCTCAGCTTGGCTGCTGGCTCTATCCTACTAAAATGACTGCCAAAGAAAAGGGAGCGCTGCAAGATTCAAAAGGTGGCCTCTGGCACAACGATTTGACAGTGGAACTGCATCGGCACGTTATCCAGATCTGCACATTTATTAGGAATATAGTGGCACTTTCTAACCGCTGACGTACCGCAGCGCACCTTTTTATGAATATTTCGCGAGATCGGCATAATTTGGCATTTCTTGACCTCCCGCTGCAACGATGTCGGGAACTCTGCTCGCGCAGATTTTCGCGCCTGCCTGGATGAAAGTTTTGTGGTAAGTGAGAATTATATGCACATATCTTGGCGTTTCCTTTAAAGCGTACCGTGTTAACAGCTAGTGTTATGAAAGGCGAAGCTCTGCAGCCTTTAGCTTTATGCTGCAAATGTAATCGACTTAAATACTCCTTACTGAGTCTGCTGCTTTTTCTTATAGTTGTACATTCACATTCTTCAAACGGACCTTACAAGTCTGTAGAGTATTGTTGCATCTTGTGGGGTAAAATATTTCTTGTGTGTTTCGGCAAAGAGGTTGCTTCTCTTAATTCGGATACAATGACAGTTCCATTGCGCCGTGGGTGTTGCTTGTAGCCATTTTTCTCTTTACTTAGCTTCGCCAAGTTGTTCGCCTGGGGTCTGCGTGATCTTGGCATCTCTCGCAGGGTACTTAGGCTTCTTGCGAGTATTATCTCTTTCTTCTACCGTGTGGATGCGATGACTGAATCTTTCTCCTGATTGAGTCATATTGTTGTGTAGGGCCTGAATCTGGTTGTCCATTTCGCTCTTGAGATTGAAACCCAGTCTGTATCATCTGGGTTACCGTGTTTTGCATATTCTGTGTAACCGTGGACATTGTGGTTTCCATAATGGCGGTCACGCTGGCGGTGATGCGGTCTTCAAGTGTCTTCATGTCGTTCTGGGTTATCACTGCTTGGTTCGACAGTGTGGCTGGCTTTGGTTGTGTTGCTGAGGATGGTGGTGGTGGGGATGAAGGTTGCGGTGCTGGTGCTTGCGATTGCTGGCCCTTTTCTCTCGGTAGTTGTTCTATTTCTCGCACGGGGTGTTCGAGCTGTTTTTCAGTGCTAGCTTCCTTCTCTTGTGTCTTCTTCTTTTGCTGGCATAGCTCTTGCTTCAATTCATCGTTCTCCCTTCGCAGAATCATTATCGTGACCTCGTACCTCGAGCGTATTGTGGTATGAACGCCATTATTTTCCCTCGACGTTTGATTGTGCCCTGTGATGGCGTTGGCCCACCTTACCTTGCGATGGGTGTTGTCGTGTTCCACGCCCGTTGCTGGTATCCGGGGGTTGCTCTGTTCTCTTTCCCTCGATCTCGATCCCGGCTTGGATCTGGATCTTTTTGTCTGTTCCGTCTCATTCGGTGACTGTGGCGATGGTGACATGGTCATCATGTGCTCGTTGTCGTTGGTAGTTACTAGGTTGGCCTGGTACCAGAATCTTCTGTCTCATCTTGTCTCGATCTTGACCGAGGTATTCGAGCTGTTTTTCAGTGCTAGCTTCCTTCTCTTGTGTCTTCTTTTGCTGGTATAGCTCTTGCTTCAATTCATCGTTCTGTCTTTGTAGAATCATTATCGTGTCCTCGTACCTCGAGCGTATTGTGGTTTGAACGCCATTATTTTCCCTCGACGTTTGATTGTGCCCTGTGATGGCGTTGGCTCAGCTTACCTTGCGCTGGGTGTTGTCGTGTTCCACGCCCGTTGCTGGTATCCGGGGGTTGCTCTGTTCTCTTTCCCTCGATCTCGAACCCGACTTGGATCTGAATCTTTTTATTTGTTCCGTCTCGTTCGGTGACTGTGGCGACGGTGACATGTTCATCATGTGCTCGTTGTCGTTGGTAGTTATTAGGTTGGCCTGGTACCAGAATCTTCTCTGTCTCGATCTTGTCTCGATCCTCACCGAGGTATTCGAGCTGTTCTTCAGTGCTAGCTTCCTTTTCTTGTGTCTTCTTCTTTTGCTGGTATAGCTCTCGCTTCAATTCATCGTTCTGTCTTTGTAGAATCATTATCGTGTCCTCGTACCTCGAGCGTATTGTGGTTTGAACGCCATTATTTTCCCTCGACGTTTGATTGTGCCCTGTGATGGCGTTGGCTCAGCTTACCTTGCGCTGGGTGTTGTCGTGTTCCACGCCTGTTGCTGGTATCCGGGGGTTGCTCTGTTCTCTTTCCCTCGATCTCGAACCCGACTTGGATCTGAATCTTTTTATTTGTTCCGTCTCGTTCGGTGACTGTGGCGACGGTGACATGGTCATCATGTGCTCGTTGTCGTTGGTAGTTACTAGGTTGGCCTGGTACCAGAATCTTCTCTGTTTCATCTTTTCTCGATCTTGACCGAGGTATTCGAGCTGTTTTTCAGTGCTAGCTTCCTTCTCTTGTGTCTTCTTTTTTTGCTGGTATAGCTCTCGCTTCAATTCATCGTTCTGTCTTTGTAGAATCATTATTGTGACCTCGTACCTCGAGCGTATTGTGGTTTGAACGCCATTATTTTCCCTCGACGTTTGATTGTGCCCTGTGATGGCGTTGGCCCACCTTACCTTGCGATGGGTGTTGTCGTGTTCCACGCCCGTTGCCGGTATCCGGGGATGCTCTGTTCTCTTTCCCTCGATCTCGATCCCGGCTTGGATCTGGATCTTTTTGTCTGTTCCGTCTCATTCGGTGACTGTGGCGATGGTGACATGGTCATCATGTGCTCGTTGTCGTTGGTAGTTTCTACGTTGGCCTGGTACCAGAATCTTCTCTGTCTCGATCTTGACCGAGGTATTCGAGCTGTTTTTCAGTGCTAGGTTCCTTCTCATGTGTCTTCTTCTTTTGCTGGTATAGCTCTCGCTTCAATTCATCGTTCTGTCTTTGTAGAATCATTATCGTGTCCTCGTACCTCGAGCGTATTGTGGTTTGAACGCCATTATTTTCCCTCGACGTTTGATTGTGCCCTGTGATGGCGTTGGCTCAGCTTGCCTTGCGCTGGGTGTTGTCGTGTTCCACGCCTGTTGCTGGTATCCGGGGGTTGCTCTGTTCTCTTTCCCTCGATCTCGAACCCGACTTGGATCTGAATCTTTTTATTTGTTCCGTCTCATTCGGTGACTGGCGACGGTGACATGGTCATCATGTGCTTGTTGTCGTTGGTAGTTACTAGGTTGGCCTGGTACCAGAATCTTCTCTGTCTCGATCTTGTCTCGATCTTGACCGAGGTATTCGAGCTGTTCTTCAGTGCTAGCTTCCTTTTCTTGTGTCTTCTTCTTTTGCTGGTATAGCTCTCGCTTCAATTCATCGTTCTGTCTTTGTAGAATCATTATCGTGTCCTCGTACCTCGAGCGTATTGTGGTTTGAACGCCATTATTTTCCCTCGACGTTTGATTGTGCCCTGTGATGGCGTTGGCTCAGCTTATCTTGCGCTCAGCGTTGTCGTGTTCCACGCCTGTTGCTGGTATCCGGGGGTTGCTCTGTTCTCTTTCGCTCGATCTCGAACCCGACTTGGATCTGAATCTTTTTATTTGTTCCGTCTCATTCGGTGACTGTGGCGACGGTGACATGTTCATCATGTGCTCGTTGTCGTTGGTAGTTACTAGGTTGGCCTGGTACCAGAATCTTCTCTGTCTCGATCTTGTATCGACCTTGACCGAGGTATTCTAGCTGTTCTTCAGTGCTAGCTTCCTTCTCTTGTGTCTTCTTCTTTTGCTGGTATAGCTCTGGCTTCAATTTATCGTTCTGTCTTTGTAGAATCATTATCGTGTCCTCGTACCTCGAGCGTATTGTGGTTTGAACGCCATTATTTTCCCTCGACGTTTGATTGTGCCCTGTGATGGCGTTGGCTCAGCTTACCTTGCGCTGGGTGTTGTCGTGTTCCACGCCCGTTGCCGGTATCCGGGGGTTGCTCTGTTCTCTTTCCCTCGATCTCGAACCCGACTTGGATCTGAATCTTTTTATTTGTTCCGTCTCGTTCGGTGACTGTGGCGACGGTGACATGGTCATCATGTGCTCGTTGTCGTTGGTAGTTACTAGGTTGGCCTGGTACCAGAATCTTCTGTCTCATCTTGTCTCGATCTTGACCGAGGTATTCGAGCTGTTTTTCAGTGCTAGCTTCCTTCTCTTGTGTCTTCTTTTGCTGGTATAGCTCTTGCTTCAATTCATCGTTCTGTCTTTGTAGAATCATTATCGTGTCCTCGTACCTCGAGCGTATTGTGGTTTGAACGCCATTATTTTCCCTCGACGTTTGATTGTGCCCTGTGATGGCGTTGGCTCAGCTTACCTTGCGCTGGGTGTTGTCGTGTTCCACGCCCGTTGCTGGTATCCGGGGGTTGCTCTGTTCTCTTTCCCTCGATCTCGAACCCGACTTGGATCTGAATCTTTTTATTTGTTCCGTCTCATTCGGTGACTGTGGCGACGGTGTCATGGTCATCATGTGCTCGTTGTCGTTGGTAGTTACTAGGTTGGCCTGGTACCAGAATCTTCTCTGTCTCGATCTTGTCTCGATCTTGACCGAGGTATTCGAGCTATTTGTCAGTGCTAGCTTCCTTCTCTTGGGTCTTCTTTTTTTGCTGGTATAGCTCTCGCTTCAATTCATCGTTCTGTCTTTGTAGAATCATTATTGTGACCTCGTACCTCGAGCGTATTGTGGTTTGAACGCCATTATTTTCCCTCTACGTTTGATTGTGCCCTGTGATGGCGTTGGCCCACCTTACCTTGCGATGGGTGTTGTCGTGTTCCACGCCCGTTGCCGGTATCCGGGGATGCTCTGTTCTCTTTCCCTCGATCTCGATCCCGGCTTGGATCTGGATCTTTTTGTCTGTTCCGTCTCATTCGGTGACTGTGGCGATGGTGACATGCTCATCATGTGCTCGTTGTCGTTGGTAGTTACTACGTTGGCCTGGTACCAGAATCTTCTCTGTCTCGATCTTGACCGAGGTATTCGAGCTGTTCTTCAGTGCTAGCTTCCTTCTCTTGTGTCTTCTTGTTTTGCTGGCATAGCTCTCGCTTCAATTCATCGTTCTGTCTTTGTAGAATCATTATCGTGTCCTCGTACCTCGAGCGTATTGTGGTTTGAACGCCATTATTTTCCCTCGACGTTTGATTGTGCCCTGTGATGGCGTTGGCTCAGCTTACCTTGCGCTGGGTGTTGTCGTGTTCCACGCCTGTTGCTGGTATCCGGGGGTTGCTCTGTTCTCTTTCCCTCGATCTCGAACCCGACTTGTATCTGAATCTTTTTATTTGTTCCGTCTCGTTCGGTGACTGTGGCGACGGTGACATGGTCATCATGTGCTCGTTGTCGTTGGTATTACTAGGTTGGCCTGGTACCAGAATCTTCTCTGTTTCATCTTTTCTCGATCTTGACCGAGGTATTCGAGCTGTTTTTCAGTGCTAGCTTCCTTCTCTTGTGTCTTCTTTTTTTGCTGGTATAGCTCTCGCTTCAATTCATCGTTCTGTCTTTGTAGAATCATTATTGTGACCTCGTACCTCGAGCGTATTGTGGTTTGAACGCCATTATTTTCCCTCGACGTTTGATTGTGCCCTGTGATGGCGTTGGCCCACCTTACCTTGCGATGGGTGTTGTCGTGTTCCACGCCCGTTGCCGGTATCCGGGGATGCTCTGTTCTCTTTCCCTCGATCTCGATCCCGGCTTGGATCTGGATCTTTTTGTCTGTTCCGTCTCATTCGGTGACTGTGGCGATGGTGACATGGTCATCATGTGCTCGTTGTCGTTGGTAGTTACTACGTTGGCCTGGTACCAGAATCTTCTCTGTCTCGATCTTGACCGAGGTATTCGAGCTGTTTTTCAGTGCTAGGTTCCTTCTCTTGTGTCTTCTTCTTTTGCTGGTATAGCTCTCGCTTCAATTCATCGTTCTGTCTTTGTAGATTCATTATCGTGTCCTCGTACCTCGAGCGTATTGTGGTTTGAACGCCATTATTTTCCCTCGACGTTTGATTGTGCGCTGTGATGGCGTTGGCTCAGCTTGCCTTGCGCTGGGTGTTGTGTTCCACGCCTGTTGCTGGTATCCGGGGGTTGCTCTGTTCTCTTTCCCTCGATCTCGAACCCGACTTGGATCTGAATCTTTTTATTTGTTCCGTCTCGTTCGGTGACTGTGGCGACGGTGACATGTTCATCATGTGCTCGTTGTCGTTGGTAGTTACTAGGTTGGCCTGGTACCAGAATCTTCTCTGTCTCGATCTTGTCTCGATCCTCACCGAGGTATTCGAGCTGTTCTTCAGTGCTAGCTTCCTTCTCTTGTGTCTTCTTCTTTTGCTGGTATAGCTCTCGCTTCAATTCATCGTTCTGTCTTTGTAGAATCATTATCGTGTCCTCGTACCTCGAGCGTATTGTGGTTTGAACGCCATTATTTTCCCTCGACGTTTGATTGTGCCCTGTGATGGCGTTGGCTCAGCTTACCTTGCGCTGGGTGTTGTCGTGTTCCACGCCCGTTGCTGGTATCCGGGGGTTGCTCTGTTCTCTTTCCCTCGATCTCGAACCCGACTTGGATCTGAATCTTTTTATTTGTTCCGTCTCGTTCGGTGACTGTGGCGACGGTGACATGGTCATCATGTGCTCGTTGTCGTTGGTAGTTACTAGGTTGGCATGGTACCAGAATCTTCTCTGTCTCATCTTGTCTCGATCTTGACCGAGGTATTCGAGCTGTTTTTCAGTGCTAGCTTCCTTCTCTTGTGTCTTCTTTTGCTGGTATAGCTCTCGCTTCAATTCATCGTTCTGTCTTTGTAGAATCATTATCATGTCCTCGTACCTCGAGCGTATTGTGGTTTGAACGCCATTATTTTCCCTCGACGTTTGATTGTGCCCTGTGATGGCGTTGGCTCAGCTTATCTTGCGCTGGGTGTTGTGGTGTTCCACGCCTGTTGCTGGTATCCGGGGGTTGCTCTGTTCTCTTTCCCTCGATCTCGAACCCGACTTGGATCTGAATCTTTTTATTTGTTCCGTCTCATTCGGTGACTGTGGCGACGGTGACATGGTCATCATGTGCTCGTTGTCGTTGGTAGTTACTAGGTTGGCCTGGTACCAGAATCTTCTCTGTCTCGATCTTGTCTCGATCTTGACCGAGGTATTCGAGCTATTTGTCAGTGCTAGCTTCCTTCTCTTGGGTCTTCTTTTTTTGCTGGTATAGCTCTCGCTTCAATTCATCGTTCTGTCTTTGTAGAATCATTATCGTGTCCTCGTACCTCGAGCGTATTGTGGTTTGAACGCCATTATTTTCCTTCGACGTTTGATTGTGCCCTGTGATGGCGTTGGCTCAGCTTACCTTGCGCTGGGTGTTGTCGTGTTCCACGCCTGTTGCTGGTATCCGGGGGTTGCTCTGTTCTCTTTCCCTCGATCTCGAACCCGACTTGGATCTGAATCTTTTTATTTGTTCCGTCTCGTTCGGTGACTGTGGCGACGGTGACATGTTCATCATGTGCTCGTTGTCGTTGGTAGTTACTAGGTTGGCCTGGTACCAGAATCTTCTCTGTCTCGATCTTGTCTCGATCCTCACCGAGGTATTCGAGCTGTTCTTCAGTGCTAGCTTCCTTCTCTTGTGTCTTCTTCTTTTGCTGGTATAGCTCTCGCTTCAATTCATCGTTCTGTCTTTGTAGAATCATTATCGTGTCCTCGTACCTCGAGCGTATTGTGGTTTGAACGCCATTATTTTCCCTGGACGTTTGATTGTGCCCTGTGATGGCGTTGGCTCAGCTTACCTTGTGCTGGGTGTTGTCGTGTTCCACGCCCGTTGCCGGTATCCGGGGGTTGCTCTGTTCTCTTTCCCTCGATCTCGAACCCGACTTGGATCTGAATCTTTTTATTTGTTCCGTCTCATTCGGTGACTGGCGACGGTGACATGGTCATCATGTGCTTGTTGTCGTTGGTAGTTACTAGGTTGGCCTGGTACCAGAATCTTCTCTGTCTCGATCTTGTCTCGATCTTGACCGAGGTATTCGAGCTGTTCTTCAGTGCTAGCTTCCTTTTCTTGTGTCTTCTTCTTTTGCTGGTATAGCTCTCGCTTCAATTCATCGTTCTGTCTTTGTAGAATCATTATCGTGTCCTCGTACCTCGAGCGTATTGTGGTTTGAACGCCATTATTTTCCCTCGACGTTTGATTGTACCCTGTGATGGCGTTGGCTCAGCTTATCTTGCGCTGGGCGTTGTCGTGTTCCACGCCTGTTGCTGGTATCCGGGGGTTGCTCTGTTCTCTTTCCCTCGATCTCGATCCCGGCTTGGATCTGGATCTTTTTGTCTGTTCCGTCTCATTCGGTGACTGTGGCGACGGTGACATGGTCATCATGTGCTCGTTGTCGTTGGTAGTTATAGGTTGGCCTGGTACCAGAATCTTTTCTGTCTCGATCTTGTCTCGATCTTGACCGAGGTATTCGAGCTGTTTTTCAGTGCTAGCTTCCTTCTTTTGTGTCTTCTTCTTTTGCTGGTATAGCTCTCGCTTCAATTCATCGTTCTGTCTTTGTAGAATCATTATCGTGTCCTCGTACCTCGAGCGTATTGTGGTTTGAACGCCATTATTTTCCCTCGACGTTTGATTGTGCCCTGCGAGGGCGTTGGCCCACCTTACCTTGCGCTGGGTGTTGTCGTGTTCCACGCCCGTTGCCGGTATCCGGGGGATGCTCTGTTCTCTTTCCCTCCATCTCGATCCCGGCTTGGATCTGGATCTTTTTGTCTGTTCCGTCTCATTCGGTGACTGTGGCGACGGTGACATGGTCATCATGTGCTCGTTGTCGTTGGTAGTTATAGGTTGGCCTGGTACCAGAATCTTTTCTGTCTCGATCTTGTCTCGATCTTGACCGAGGTATTCGAGCTGTTTTTCAGTGCTAGCTTCCTTCTTTTGTGTCTTCTTCTTTTGCTGGTATAGCTCTCGCTTCAATTCATCGTTCTGTCTTTGTAGGATCATTATCGTGACCTCGTACCTCGAGCGTATTGTGGTTTGAACGCATTATTTTCCCTCGACGTTTGATTGTGCCCTGTGATGGCGTTGGCCCACCTTACCTTGCGATGGGTGTTGTGTTCCACGCCCGTTGCCGGTATCCGGGGGATGCTCTGTTCTCTTTCCCTCGATCTCGATCCCGGCTTGGATCTGGATCTTTTTGTCTGTTCCGTCTCATTCGGTGACTGTGGCGATGGTGACATGGTCATCATGTGCTCGTTGTCGTTGGTAGTTACTACGTTGGCCTGGTACCAGAATCTTCTCTGTCTCGATCTTGACCGAGGTATTCGAGCTGTTTTTCAGTGCTAGCTACCTTCTCTTGTGTCTTCTTCTTTTTCTGGTATAGCTCTCGCTTCAATTCATCGTTCTGTCTTTGTAGAATCATTATCGTGTCCTCGTACCTCGAGCGTATTGTGGTTTGAACGCCATTATTTTCCCTCGACGTTTGATTGTGCCCTGTGATGGCGTTGGCTCAGCTTACCTTGCGCTGGGTGTTGTCGTGTTCCACGCCTGTTGCTGGTATCCGGGGGTTGCTCTGTTCTCTTTCCCTCGATCTCGAACCCGACTTGGATCTGAATCTTTTTATTTGTTCCGTCTCGTTCGGTGACTGTGGCGACGGTGACATGGTCATCATGTGCTCGTTGTCGTTGGTAGTTACTAGGTTGGCCTGGTACCAGAATCTTCTCTGTCTCGATCTTGTCTCGATCTTGACCGAGGTATTCCAGCTGTTTTTCAGTGCTAGCTTCCTTCTCTTGAGTCTTCTTTTTTTGCTGGTATAGCTCTCGCTTCAATTCATCGTTCTGTCTTTGTAGAATCATTATCGTGTCCTCGTACCTCTACCGTATTGTGGTTTGAATGCCATTATGTTCCCTCGACGTTTGATTGTGCCCTGCAATGGCGTTGGCCCACCTTACCTTGCGCTGGGTGTTGTCGTGTTCCACGCCCGTTGCCGGTATCCGGGGGATGCTCTGTTCTCTTTCCCTCGATCTCGATGCCGGCTTGGATCTGGATCTTTTTGTCTGTTCCGTCTCATTCGGTGACTGTGGCGATGGTGACACGGTCATCATGTGCTCGTTGTCGTTGGTAGTTACTACGTTGGCCTGGTACCAGAATCTTCTCTGTCTCGATCTTTACCGAGGTATTCGAGCTGTTTTTCAGTGCTAGCTTCCTTCTCTTGTGTCTTCTTCTTTTGCTGGTATAGCTCTCGCTTCAATTCATCGTTCTGTCTTTGTAGAATCATTATCGTGTCCTCGTACCTCGAGCGTATTGTGGTTTGAACGCCATTATTTTCCCTCGACGTTTGATTGTGCCCTGTGATGGCGTTGGCTCAGCTTACGTTGCGCTGGGTGTTGTCGTGTTCCACGCCTGTTGCTGGTATCCGGGGGTTGCTCTGTTCTCTTTCCCTCGATCTCGAACCCGACTTGGATCTGAATCTTTTCATTTGTTCCGTCTCATTCGGTGACTGTGGCGACGGTGACATGGTCATCATGTGCTCGTTGTCGTTGGTAGTTACTAGGTTGGCCTGGTACCAGAATCTTGTCTGTCTCGATCTTGTCTCGATCTTGACCGAGGTATTCGAGCTATTTTTCAGTGCTAGCTTCCTTCTCTTGGGTCTTCTTTTTTTGCTGGTATAGCTCTCGCTTCAATTCATCGTTCTGTCTTTGTAGAATCATTATTGTGACCTCGTACCTCGAGCGTATTGTGGTTTGAACGCCATTATTTTCCCTCGACGTTTGATTGTGCCCTGTGATGGCGTTGGCCCACCTTACCTTGCGATGGGTGTTGTCGTGTTCCACGCCCGTTGCCGGTATCCGGGGATGCTCTGATCTCTTTCCCTCGATCTCGATCCCGGCTTGGATCTGGATCTTTTTGTCTGTTCCGTCTCATTCGGTGACTGTGGCGATGGTGACATGGTCATCATGTGCTCGTTGTCGTTGGTAGTCACTACGTTGGCCTGGTACCAGAATCTTCTCTGTCTCGATCTTGACCGAGGTATTCGAGCTGTTTTTCAGTGCTAGCTTCCTTCTCTTGTGTCTTCTTCTTTTGCTGGTATAGCTCTCGCTTCAATTCATCGTTCTGTCTTTGTAGAATCATTATCGTGTCCTCGTACCTCGAGCGTATTGTGGTTTGAACGCCATTATTTTCCCTCGACGTTTGATTGTGCCCTGTGATGGCGTTGGCTCAGCTTACCTTGCGCTGGGTGTTGTCGTGTTCCACACCCGTTGCCGGTATCCATGGGATACTTTGTTTTCTTTCCCTCGATCTCGATCCCGACTTGGATCTGAATCTTTTTATTTGTTCCGTCTCATTCGGTGACTGTGGCGATGGTGACATGGTCATCATGTGCTCGTTGTCGTTGGTAGTTACTACGTTGGCCTGGTACCAGAATCTTCTCTGTCTCGATCTTGTCTCGATCTTGACCGAGGTATTCGAGCTGTTTTTCAGTGCTAGCTTCCTTCTCTTGTGTCTTCTTCTTTTGCTGGCATAACTCTCGCTTCAATTAATCGTTCTCTCTTCGCAGAATCATTATCGTGACCTCGTACCTCCAGCGTATTGTGGTTTGAACGCCATTATTTTCCCTCGACGTTTGAGTGTGCCCTGCGATGGCGTTGGCCCACCTTAAATTGCGCTGGGTGTTGTTGTGTTCCACACCCGTTGCCGGTATCCGGGGGATACTCTGTTCTCTTTCCCTCGATCTCGATCCCGACTTGGATCTGAATCTTTTGATTTGTTCCGTCTCATTCGGTGACTGTGGCGATGGTGACATGGTCATCATGTGCTCGTTGTCGTTGGTAGTTACTACGTTGGCCTGGTACCAGAATCTTCTCCATCACGATCTTGTCTCGATCTTGACCGAGGTATTCGATCTGTTTTTCAGTGCTAGCTTCCTTCTCTTGTGTCTTCTTCTTTTGCTGGTATAGCTCTCGCTTCAATTCATCGTTCTGCCTTTGCAGAATCATTATCGTGTCCTCGTAACTCGAGCGTATTGTGGTTTGAACGCCATTATTTTCCCTCGACGTTTGATTGTGCCCTGCGATGATGTTGGCCCAGCTTACCTCGCGCTGGGTGTTGTCGTGTTCCATGCCCGTTGCCGGTATCCGGGGGATGCTCTGTTCTCTTTCCCTCGATCTCGATCCCGACTTGGATCTGAATCTTTTTATTTGTTCCGTCTCATTCGGTGACTGGCGATGGTGTCATGGTCATCATGTCCTCGTTGTCGTTGGTAGTTACTACGTTGGCCTGCTACCAGAATCTTCTCTGTCTCGATCTTGTCTCGATCTTGACCGAGGTATTCGAGCTGTTTTTCAGTGCTAGGTTCCTTCTCTTGTGTCTTCTTCTTTTGCTGGTATAGCTTTCGCTTCAATTCATCGTTCTGTCTTTGTAGAATCATTATCGTGTCCTCGTACCTCGAGCGTATTGTTGTTTTGAACGCCATTATTTTCCCTCGACGTTTGATTGTGCCCTGTGATGGCGTTGGCTCAGCTTACCTTGCGATGGGTGTTGTCGTGTTCCACGCCCGTTGCCGGTATCCGGGGATGCTCTGTTCTCTTTCCCTCGATCTCGATCCCAGCTTGGATCTGGATCTTTTTGTCTGTTCCGTCTCATTCGGTGACTGTGGCGATGGTGACATGGTCATCATGTGCTCGTTGTCGTTGGTAGTTACTACGTTGGCTTGGTACCAGAATCTTCTCTGTCTCGATCTTGACCGAGGTATTCGAGCTGTTTTTCAGTGCTAGGTTCCTTCTCTTGTGTCTTCTTCTTTTGCTGGTATAGCTCTCGCTTCAATTCATCGTTCTGTCTTTGTAGAATCACTATCGTGTCCTCGTACCTCGAGCGTATTGTGGTTTGAACGCCATTATTTTCCCTGGACGTTTGATTGTGCCCTGTGATGGCGTTGGCTCAGCTTACCTTGCGCTGGGTGTTGTCGTGTTCCACGCCCGTTGCCGGTATCCGGGGGTTGCTCTGTTCTCTTTCCCTCGATCTCGAACCCGACTTGGATCTGAATCTTTTTATTTGTTCCGTCTCGTTCGGTGACTGTGGCGACGGTGACATGGTCATCATGTGCTCGTTGTCGTTGGTAGTTACTAGGTTGGCCTGGTACCAGAATCTTCTCTGTCTCGATCTTGTCTCGATCTTGACCGAGGTATTCGAGCTGTTTTTCAGTGCTAGCTTCCTTCTTTTGTGTCTTCTTCTTTTGCTGGTATAGCTCTCGCTTCAATTCATCGTTCTGTCTTTGTAGAATCATTATCGTGTCCTCGTACCTCGAGCGTATTGTGGTTTGAACGCCATTATTTTCCCTCGACGTTTGATTGTGCCCTGCGATGGCGTTGGCTCACCTTACCTTGCGCTGGGTGTTGTCGTGTTCCACGCCCGTTGCCGGTATCCGGGGGTTGCTCTGTTCTCTTTCGCTCGATCTCGAACCCGACTTGGATCTGAATCTTTTTATTTGTTCCGTCTCATTCGGTGACTGTGGCGACGGTGACATGTTCATCATGTGCTCGTTGTCGTTGGTAGTTACTAGGTTGGCCTGCTACCAGAATATTCTCTGTCTCGATCTTGTATCGATCTTGACCGAGGTATTCTAGCTGTTCTTCAGTGCTAGCTTCCTTCTCTTGTGTCTTCTTCTTTTGCTGGTATAGCTCTCGCTTCAATTCATCGTTCTGTCTTTGTAGAATCATTATCGTGTCCTCGTACCTCGAGGGTATTGTGGTTTGAACGCCATTATTTTCCCTCGACGTTTGATTGTGCCCTGTGATGGCGTTGGCTCAGCTTATCTTGCGCTGGGAGTTGTCGTGTTCCACGCCTGTTGCTGGTATCCGGGGGTTGCTCTGTTTTCTTTCGCTCGATCTCGAACCCGACTTGGATCTGAATCTTTTTATTTGTTCCGTCTCATTCGGTGACTGTGGCGACGGTGACATGGTCATCATGTGCTCGTTGTCGTTGGTAGTTACTAGGTTGGCCTGGTACCAGAATCTTCTCTGTCTCGATCTTGTCTCGATCTTGACCGAGGTATTCGAGCTGTTTTTCAGTGCTAGCTTCCTTCTCTTGTGTCTTCTTCTTTTGCTGGTATAGCTCTCGCTTCAATTCATCGTTCTGTCTTTGTAGAATCATTATCGTGTCCTCGTACCTCGAGCGTATTGTGGTTTGAACGCCATTATTTTCCCTCGACGTTTGATTGTGCCCTGTGATGGCGTTGGCTCAGCTTACCTTGCGCTGGGTGTTGTCGTGTTCCACGCCTGTTGCTGGTATCCGGGGGTTGCTCTGTTCTCTTTCCCTCGATCTCGAACCCGACTTGGATCTGAATCTTTTTATTTGTTCCGTCTCGTTCGGTGATGGTGACATGGTCATCATGTGCTCGTTGTCTTTGGTAGTTACTACGCTGGCCTGGTACCGGAATCTTCTCTGTCTCGATCTCGACCGCTCCCCGACTCTCAACGGTGGCGGGACCGGTTTCGGCTTCCTTCGACAGTCTCCACTCGCCGTTTCATGAGGCATTCCGCAGAGCTTACATTTCGGCTCGCCTTGGGGGTTGTTTGGGTCAGCGTCGTGTTCTCCGCAGTTGTCACATAGTTAGTCGTTTGGATTAGGGCAGACGTCTTGTCTGTGTCCTACCTCCCCGCAAGAGCTGTGTCCCAGCTCTCATGTTTGCGAACGTGCTCGTTTACTAGTCGTCCGCACGTAAAATAAAACTTCCCCTTGCATGCAACACTGCATGAAATCAACGGCAGCCATGATTGTGCTCGGTTCTTGCTAAGTATTGACATGGTTGGCTGAGGTGACTGAAATACCTGCACCCTGTTGTCACTAACCTGTGTTTTGTTCAATTTCAGAAATCTCTCGGATCAGCTTGGCTGCTGGCTCTATCCTACTAAAATGACTGCCAAAGAAAAGGGAGCGCTGCAAGATTGAAAAGGTGGCTTCTGGCACAATGTTTTGACAGTGGAACTGCATCGGCACGTTATCCAGATCTGCACATTTATTAGGAATATAGTGCCACTTTCTAACCGCTGACGTACCGCTGCGCACCTTTTCATGAATATTTCGCGAGATTTCTTGACCTCTCGCTGCAACGATGTCGGGAACTCTGCTCGCGCAGATTTTCGCGCCTGCCTGGATGAAAGTTTTGTGGTAAGTGAGAATTATATGCACATATCTTGGCGTTTCCTTTAAAGCGTACCGTGTTAACAGCTAGTGTTATGAAAGGCGAAGCTCTGCAGCCTTTAGCTTTATGCTGCAAATGTAATCGACTTAAATACTCCTTACTGAGTCTGCTGCTTTTTCTTATAGTTGTAAATATACATTGTTCAAATGGACCTTACAAGTGTTTAGAGTATTGTTGCATCTTGAGGAGTAAAATATTTCTTGTGTGTTTTGGCACGTACTCGATGAAACCAGACCATATTCTGGGTTTTCTCGTGCCGAAACTGCCATTCGATAACGAAGCATCGCATAGTGCAGTAGGCGTGGCTGTTTGGCACGTACTCGATGAAACCAGAGCAGATTCTGGGATTTCTCGTGCCAGAACTTTCAAACGATAATCAGCCGCAGAGTCGTGAGATAGCACTCATGTTTGCGAACGTGCTCGTTTGTAGTGGTTCTCACGTAAAATTAAAAATTTCCCTTGCATGCACCATTGCATCAAATCAACGGCAGGCATAATTGTGCTCGGTTGCTCTTGCTAAGTATTGACATGGTTGGCTGAGGTGACTGAAATACCTGCACCCTGTTGTCACTAACCTGTGTTTTGTTCAATTTCAGAAATCTCTCGGATCAGCTTGGCTGCTGGCTCTATCCTACTAAAATGACTGCCAAAGAAAAGGGAGCGCTGCAAGATTGAAAAGGTGGCTTCTGGCACAATGTTTTGACAGTGGAACTGCATCGGCACGTTATCCAGATCTGCACATTTATTAGGAATATAGTGCCACTTTCTAACCGCTGACGTACCGCAGCGCACCTTTTCATGAATATTTCGCGAGATCGGCATAATTTGGCATTTCTTGACCTCCCGCTGCAACGATGTCGGGAACTCTGCTCGCGCAGATTTTCGCGCCTGCCTGGATGAAAGTTTTGTGGTAAGTGAGAATTATATGCACATATCTTGGCGTTTCCTTTAAAGCGTACCGTGTTAACAGCTAGTGTTATGAAAGGCGAAGCTCTGCAGCCTTTAGCTTTATGCTGCAAATGTAATCGACTTAAATACTCCTTACTGAGTCTGCTGCTTTTTCTTATAGTTGTACATTCACATTCTTAAAACGGACCTTACAAGTCTGTAGAGTATTGTTGCATCTTGTGGGGTAAAATATTTCTTGTGTGTTTCGGCACAGAGGTTGCTTCTCTTAATTCGGATACAATGACAGTTCCATTGCGCCGTGGGTGTTGCTTGTAGCCATTTTTCTCTTTACTTAGCTTCGCCAAGTTGTTCACCTGGGGTCTGCGTGATCTTGCCTTCTCTCGCAGGGTACTTAGGCTTCTTGCGAGTATTAACGCGATAGCGTTAAGGAGCTCGTGTCGCAGAAAAGCCGGTGTCGTCGGCGTCGGGTGTCGGCGTCGGCGGCGTTGACCGTGAGCGATAAATCACGGCAGGCGCTTCATAAATAAAAAGCAACTTCCAAGATTGGCCCGGTGGGAATCGAACCCAGGTCTCCGGAGTGTGAGACGGAGACGCTACCACTCAGCCACGAGTTCGATGCTTCCAAGCGGTGCAAACGCGCCTCTAGTGAATGCGGTGTTGCCTTCGAAACGAGCCGTGGAAAGTTATACTGCGGTGTATATCGGTAATTATGAACATGTAACGTACAGAAGTCACAATTACACGAGTTGCGAAGTGCGTTTCCGCTGCATTTCTTCTGCGCTTTCCGCACACGCAGAGCCATCTTGCGGCAAACACAGAAGACCCCCTCCTCTCAATGTACGGCGCTGCCCCGACAGGAGGCGCGCCGTGCGCGCATTGGGACCGCTGCCAGGCGCGTCGCGGGACTCCCTCTCCCCTGACCACTGTACCCTGACGACGCTTCGCCGTGCTTCCGGTTTAGATTACTATCTATCTCACTGCCCGTGCCGATCGCGTCGTTTGGCTGGCGTAGATCGTTTCCCCTCCGAGACACCGAGTTCTTTGGTTCGTTTCGTTCGCTCAGGCGCACGTTTCGTTGCCGCGCCGAACGCTCCACGCTCACCGCGTGATAGGTGGGCGCTAAGTCCGATGCGGGGCGCATCGTAAGTGATTGCTGTGCCGTAGCGCATTGTCTTATACCCCTTGGCGGGTCGACGGGAACGCTGTCGCGTCCCACTCTTGAAGGCGAAGCTTAAGCGTCCTCCAATTTTTTATCTCTTTCTTCTAGCATGTGGATGCGATGACTGAATCTTTCTCCTGATTGAGTCATATTGTTCTGCAGGGCCTGAATCTGGTTGTCCATTTCGCTCTTGAGATTGAAACCCAGTCTGTATCATCTGGGTTACCGTGTTTTGCATATTCTGTGTTACCGTGGACATTGTGGTTTCCATAATGGCGGTCACGCTGGCGGTGATGCGGTCTTCAAGTGTGTTCATGTCGTTCTGGGTTATCACTGCTTCGTTCGACAGTGTTGCTGGCTTTGGTTGTGTTGCTAAGGATGGTGGTGGTGGGGATGAAGGTTGCGGTAGTGGTGCTTGCGATTGCTGGCCCTTTTCTCTCGGTAGTTGTTCTATTTCTCGCACGGGGTGTTCGAGCTGTTTTTCAGTGCTAGCTTCCTTCTCTTGTGTCTTCTTCTTTTGCTGGCATAGCTCTCGCTTCAATTCATCGTTCTCTCTTCGCAGAATCATTATCGTGACCTCGTACCTCGAGCGTATTGTGGTATGAACGCCATTATTTTCCCTCGACGTTTGATTGTGCCCTGTGATGGCGTTGGCCCAGCTTACCTTGCGCTGGGTGTTGTCGTGTTCCACGCCCGTTGCCGGTATCCATGGGATACTTTGTTCTCTTTCCCTCGATCTCGATCCCGACTTGGATCTGAATCTTTTTATTTGTTCCGTCTCATTCGGTGACTGTGGCGATGGTGACATGGTCATCATGTGCTCGTTGCCGTTGGTAGTTACTACGTTGGCCTGGTACCAGAATCTTCTCTGTCTCGATCTTGTCTCGATCTTGACCGAGGTATTAGAGCTGTTTTTCAGTGCCAGCTTCCTTCTCTTGTGTCTTCTTCTTTTGCTGGCATAGCTCTCGCTTCAATTCATCGTTCTCTCTTCGCAGAATCAATATCGTGACCTCGTACCTCGAGCGTATTGTGGTTTGAACACCATTATTTTCCCTCGACGTTTGATTGTGCCCTGCGATGGCGTTGGCCCACCTTAAATTGCGCTGGGTGTTGTCGTGTTCCACACCCGTTGCCGGTATCCGGGGGATACTCTGTTCTCTTTCCCTCGATCTCGATCCCGACTTGGATCTGAATCTTTTGATTTGTTCCGTCTCATTCGGTGACTGTGGCGATGGTGACATGGTCATCATGTGCTCGTTGTCGTTGGTAGTTACTACGTTGGCCTGGTACCATAATCTTCTCTGTCTCGATCTTGACCGAGGTATTCGAGCTGTTTTTAAGTGCTAGCTTCCTTCTCTTGTGTCTTCTTCTTTTGCTGGTATAGCTCTCGCTTCAATTCATCGTTCTGTCTTTGTAGAATCATTATCGTGTCCTCGTACCTCGAGCGTATTGTGGTTTGAACGCCATTATTTTCCCTCGACGTTTGATTGTGCCCTGTGATGGCGTTGGCTCAGCTTACGTTGCGCTGGGTGTTGTCGTGTTCCACGCCTGTTGCCGGTATTCGGGGGTTGCTCTGTTCTCTTTCCCTCGATCTCTATCCCGACGTGGATCTGAATCTTTTTATCTGTTCCGTCTCATTCGGTGACTGGCGATGGTGACATGGTCCTCATGTGCTCGTATTCGCTGGTAGTTACTACGTTAGCCTGGTACCAGAAACTTCTCTGTCTCGATCTTGTATCGATCTTGACTGAGGTATTCGAGCTGTTTTTCAGTGCTAGCTTCCTTCTCTTGTGTCTTCTTTTTTTGCTGGTATAGCTCTCGCTTCAATTCATCGTTCTGTCTTCGCATAATCATTTTCGTGTCCTCGTACCTCGAGCGTATTGTGGTTTGAACGCCATTATGTTCCCTCGACGTTTGATTGTGCCCTCTGACCACGTTGGCCCAGCTTACCTTGCGCTGGGTGTTGTCGTGTTCCACGCCTGTTGCCGGTATTCGGGGGATGCTCTGTTCTCTTTCCCTCGATCTCGATCCCGACTTGGATTTGAATCTTTTTATCTGTTCCGTCTCATTCGGTGACTGGCGATGGTGACATGGTCCTCATGTGCTCGTTGTCGCTGGTAGTTACTACGTTGGCCTGGTACCAGAAACTTCTCTGTCTCGATCTTGTATCGATCTTGACTGAGGTATTCGAGCTGTTTTTCAGTGCTAGCTTCCTTCTCTTGTGTCTTCTTTTTTTGCTGGTATAGCTCTCGCTTCAATTCATCGTTCTGTCTTCGCAGAATCATTATCCTGTCCTCGTACCTTGAGCGTATTGTGGTTTGAACGCCATTATTTTCCCTCGACGTTTGATTGTGCCCTCTGACGACGTTGGCCCAGCTTACCTTGCGCTGGGTGTTGTCGTGTTCCACGCCTGTTGCCGGTATTCGGGGGATGCTCTGTTCTCTTTCCCTCGATCTCGATCCCGACTTGGATCTGAATCTTTTTATCTGTTCCGTCTCATTCGGTGACTGTGGCGATGGTGACAGGGTCATCATGTGCTCGTTGTCGTTGGTAGTTACTACGCTGGCCTGGTACCAGAATCTTCTCTGTCTTGATCTTGACCGCTCCCCGACCATCAACGGTGGCGGGACCGGTTTCGGCTTCCTTCGACAGTCTCCACTCGCCGTTTCATGGGGCATTCCCCAGAGCTTTCATTTCTGCTCGCATTGGTGGTTGTTTGGATCAGCGTTGTGTTCTCCGCAGTTGTCACATAGTTAAGTCGTTTGGATTACGGCAGACGTCTTGTCTGTGTCCTACCTCCCCGCAAGAGCTGTGTCCTAGCTCTCATGTTTGCGAACGTGCTCATTTACTAGTCCTCCGCAAGTAAAATAAAACTTTCCCTTGCATGCAACACTGCATCAAATCAACGGCAGCCATGATTGTGCTCGGTTCTTGCTAAGTATTGACATGGTTGGCTGAGGTGACTGAAACACCTGCACCCTCCTGTCACTAACCTGTGTTTTGTTCAATTTCAGAAATCTCTCGGCTCAGCTTGGCTGCTGGCTCTATCCTACTAAAATGACTGCCAAAGAAAAGGGAGCGCTGCAAGATTGAAAAGGGGGCTTCTGGCACAACGATTTGACAGTGGAACTGCATCGGCACGTTATCCAGATCTGCACATTAATTAGGAATACAATGGCAGTTTCTAACCGCTGAAGTACCGCAGCGCACCTTTTTATGAATATTTCGCGAGATCGGCATAATTTGGCATTTCTTGACCTCCCGCTGCAACGATGTCGGGAACTCTGCTCGCGCAGATTTTCGCGCCTGCCTGGATGAAAGTTTTGTGGTAAGTGAGAATTATATGCACATATCTTGGGCTCTCCTTTAAAGCGTACCGTGTTAACAGCTAGTGTTATGAAAGGCGAAGCTGTGCAGCCTTTAGCTTTATGCTGCAAATGTAATCGACCTAAATACTGATTACTGTGTTTGCTGCTTTTTCTTATAGTTGTAAATATACATTGTTCAAATGGACCTTACAAGTGTTTAGAGTATTGTTGCATCTTGTGGGGTAAAATATTTCTTGTGTGTTTTGGCACGTGCTCGATGAAACCAGACCATATTCTGGGTTTTCTCGTGCCGAAACTGCCATTCGATAACCAAGCATCGCATAGTGCGGTAGGCGTGACTGTTTGGCACGTACTCGATGAAACCAGAGAAGATTCTGGGTTTTCTCGTGCCAGAACTTTCAAACGATAATCAGCCGCAGAGTCGTGAGATAGCACTCATGTTTGCGAACGTGCTCGTTTGTAGTGGTTCTCACGTAAAATTAAAAATTTCCCTTGCATGCAACATTGCATCAAATCAACGGCAGGCATAATTGTGCTCGGTTGCTCTTGCTAAGTATTGACATGGCTAGCTGAGGTGACTGAAACACCTGCACCCTGTTGTCACTAACCTGTGTTTTGTTCAATTTCAGAAATCTCTCGGATCAGCTTGGCTGCTGGCTCGCTCCTACTAAAATGACCGCCAAAGAAAAGGGAGCGCTGCGAGACTGAAAAGGTGGCTTCTAGCACAACGGCTTGACAGTGGACCTGCATCGGCACGTTATCCAGATCTGCACATTTATTAGGAATACAGTGGCACTTTCTAACCGCTGAAGTACCGCAGCGCACCTTTTTATGAATATTTCGCGAGATTTCTTGACCTCTCGCGGCAACGATGTCGGGAACTCTGCTCGCGCAGATTTTCGCGCCTGTCTGGATGAAAGTTTTGTGGTAAGTGAGAATTATATGCACATATCTTGGCGTTTCCTTTAAAGCGTACCGTGTTAACAGCTAGTGTTATGAAAGGCGAAGCTCTGCAGCCTTTAGCTTTATGCTGCAAATGTAATCGACTTAAATACTCCTTACTGAGTCTGCTGCTTTTTCTTATAGTTGTACATTCACATTCTTCAAACGGACCTTACAAGTCTGTAGAGTATTGTTGCATCTTGTGGGGTAAAATATTTCTTGTGTGTTTCGGCACAGAGGTTGCTTCTCTTAATTCGGATACAATGACAGTTCCATTGCGCCGTGGGTGTTGCTTGTAGCCATTTTTCTCTTTACTTAGCTTCGCCAAGTTGTTCGCTTGGGGTCTGCGTGATCTTGGCATCTCTCGCAGGGTACTTAGGCTTCTTGCGAGTATTATCTCTTTCTTCTAGCGTGTGGATGCGATGACTGAATCTTTCTCCTGATTGAGTCATATTGTTCTGCAGGGCCTGAATCTGGTTGTCCATTTCGCTTTTGAGATTGAAACCCAGTCTGTATCATCTGGGTTACCGTGTTTTGCATATTCTGTGTAACCGTGGACATTGTGGTTTCCATAATGGCGGTCACGCTGGCGGTGATGCGGTCTTCAAGTGTCTTCATGTCGTTCTGGGTTATCACTGCTTGGTTCGACAGTGTGGCTGGCTTTGGTTGTGTTGCTGAGGATGGTGGTGGTGGGGATGAAGGTTGCGGTGCTGGTGCTTGCGATTGCTGGCCCTTTTCTCTCGGTAGTTGTTCTATTTCTCGCACGGGGTGTTCGAGCTGTTTTTCAGTGCTAGCTTCCTTCTCTTGTGTCTTCTTCTTTTGCTGGCATAGCTCTTGCTTCAATTCATCGTTCTCCCTTCGCAGAATCATTATCGTGACCTCGTACCTCGAGCGTATTGTGGTATGAACGCCTTTATTTTCCCTCGACGTTTGATTGTGCCCTGTGATGGCGTTGGCTCAGCTTACCTTGCGCTGGGTGTTGTCGTGTTCCACGCCTGTTGCTGGTATCCGGGGGTTGCTCTGTTCTCTTTCCCTCGATCTCGAACCCGACTTGGATCTGAATCTTTTTATTTGTTCCGTCTCGTTCGGTGACTGTGGCGACGGTGACATGTTCATCATGTGCTCGTTGTCGTTGGTAGTTACTAGGTTGGCCTGGTACCAGAATCTTCTCTGTCTCGATCTTGTCTCGATCCTCACCGAGGTATTCGAGCTGTTCTTCAGTGCTAGCTTCCTTTTCTTGTGTCTTCTTCTTTTGCTGGTATAGCTCTCGCTTCAATTCATCGTTCTGTCTTTGTAGAATCATTATCGTGTCCTCGTACCTCGAGCGTATTGTGGTTTGAACGCCATTATTTTCCCTGGACGTTTGATTGTGCCCTGTGATGGCGTTGGCTCAGCTTACCTTGCTCTGGGTGTTGTCGTGTTCCACGCCCGTTGCCGGTATCCGGGGGTTGCTCTGTTCTCTTTCCCTCGATCTCGAACCCGACTTGGATCTGAATCTTTTTATTTGTTCCGTCTCGTTCGGTGACTGGCGACGGTGACATGGTCATCATGTGCTTGTTGTCGTTGGTAGTTACTAGGTTGGCCTGGTACCAGAATCTTCTCTGTCTCGATCTTGTCTCGATCTTGACCGAGGTATTCGAGCTGTTCTTCAGTGCTAGCTTCCTTTTCTTGTGTCTTCTTCTTTTGCTGGTATAGCTCTCGCTTCAATTCATCGTTCTGTCTTTGTAGAATCATTATCGTGTCCTCGTACCTCGAGCGTATTGTGGTTTGAACGCCATTATTTTCCCTCGACGTTTGATTGTGCCCTGTGATGGCGTTGGCTCAGCTTACCTTGCGCTGGGTGTTGTCGTGTTCCACGCCTGTTGCTGGTATCCGGGGGTTGCTCTGTTCTCTTTCCCTCGATCTCGAACCCGACTTGGATCTGAATCTTTTTATTTGTTCCGTCTCGTTCGGTGACTGTGGCGACGGTGACATGGTCATCATGTGCTCGTTGTCGTTGGTAGTTACTAGGTTGGCCTGGTACCAGAATCTTCTCTGTTTCATCTTTTCTCGATCTTGACCGAGGTATTCGAGCTGTTTTTCAGTGCTAGCTTCCTTCTCTTGTGTCTTCTTTTTTTGCTGGTATAGCTCTCGCTTCAATTCATCGTTCTGTCTTTGTAGAATCATTATTGTGACCTCGTACCTCGAGCGTATTGTGGTTTGAACGCCATTATTTTCCCTCGACGTTTGATTGTGCCCTGTGATGGCGTTGGCCCACCTTACCTTGCGATGGGTGTTGTGTTCCACGCCCGTTGCCGGTATCCGGGGATGCTCTGTTCTCTTTCCCTCGATCTCGATCCCGGCTTGGATCTGGATCTTTTTGTCTGTTCCGTCTCATTCGGTGACTGTGGCGATGGTGACATGGTCATCATGTGCTCGTTGTCGTTGGTAGTTACTACGTTGGCCTGGTACCAGAATCTTCTCTGTCTCGATCTTGACCGAGGTATTCGAGCTGTTTTTCAGTGCTAGGTTCCTTCTCTTGTGTCTTCTTCTTTTGCTGGTATAGCTCTCGCTTCAATTCATCGTTGTGTCTTTGTAGAATCATTATCGTGTCCTCGTACCTCGAGCGTATTGTGGTTTGAACGCCATTATTTTCCCTCGACGTTTGATTGTGCCCTGTGATGGCGTTGGCTCAGCTTGCCTTGCGCTGGGTGTTGTCGTGTTCCACGCCTGTTGCTGGTATCCGGGGGTTGCTCTGTTCTCTTTCCCTCGATCTCGAACCCGACTTGGATCTGAATCTTTTTATTTGTTCCGTCTCGTTCGGTGACTGTGGCGACGGTGACATGTTCATCATGTGCTCGTTGTCGTTGGTAGTTACTAGGTTGGCCTGGTACCAGAATCTTCTCTGTCTCGATCTTGTCTCGATCCTCACCGAGGTATTCGAGCTGTTCTTCAGTGCTAGCTTCCTTCTCTTGTGTCTTCTTCTTTTGCTGGTATAGCTCTCGCTTCAATTCATCGTTCTATCTTTGTAGAATCATTATCGTGTCCTCGTACCTCGAGCGTATTGTGGTTTGAACGCCATTATTTTCCCTGGACGTTTGATTGTGCCCTGTGATGGCGTTGGCTCAGCTTACCTTGCGCTGGGTGTTGTCGTGTTCCACGCCCGTTGCCGGTATCCGGGGGTTGCTCTGTTCTCTTTCCCTCGATCTCGAACCCGACTTGGATCTGAATCTTTTTATTTGTTCCGTCTCATTCGGTGACTGGCGACGGTGACATGGTCATCATGTGCTTGTTGTCGTTGGTAGTTACTAGGTTGGCCTGGTACCAGAATCTTCTCTGTCTCGATCTTGTCTCGATCTTGACCGAGGTATTCGAGCTGTTCTTCAGTGCTAGCTTCCTTTTCTTGTGTCTTCTTCTTTTGCTGGTATAGCTCTCGCTTCAATTCATCGTTCTGTCTTTGTAGAATCATTATCGTGTCCTCGTACCTCGAGCGTATTGTGGTTTGAACGCCATTATTTTCCCTCGACGTTTGATTGTGCCCTGTGATGGCGTTGGCTCAGCTTACCTTGCGCTGGGTGTTGTCGTGTTCCACGCCCGTTGCCGGTATCCGGGGGTTGCTCTGTTCTCTTTCCCTCGATCTCGAACCCGACTTGGATCTGAATCTTTTTATTTGTTCCGTCTCATTTGGTGACTGTGGCGACGGTGACATGGTCATCATGTGCTTGTTGTCGTTGGTAGTTACTAGGTTGGCCTGGTACCAGAATCTTCTCTGTCTCGATCTTGTCTCGATCTTGACCGAGGTATTCGAGCTGTTCTTCAGTGCTAGCTTCCTTTTCTTGTGTCTTCTTCTTTTGCTGGTATAGCTCTCGCTTCAATTCATCGTTCTGTCTTTGTAGAATCATTATCGTGTCCTCGTACCTCGAGCGTATTGTGGTTTGAACGCCATTATTTTCCCTCGACGTTTGATTGTGCCCTGTGATGGCGTTGGCTCAGCTTATCTTGCGCTGGGTGTTGTCGTGTTCCACGCCTGTTGCTGGTATCCGGGGGTTGCTCTGTTTTCTTTCGCTCGATCTCGAACCCGACTTGGATCTGAATCTTTTTATTTGTTCCGTCTCATTCGGTGACTGTGGCGACGGTGACATGGTCATCATGTGCTCGTTGTCGTTGGTAGTTACTAGGTTGGCCTGGTACCAGAATCTTCTCTGTCTCGATCTTGTCTCGATCTTGACCGAGGTATTCGAGCTGTTTTTCAGTGCTAGCTTCCTTCTCTTGTGTATTGTTCTTTTGCTGGTATAGCTCTTGCTTCAATTCATCGTTCTGTCTTTGTAGAATCATTATCGTGTCCTCGTACCTCGAGCGTATTGTGGTTTGAACGCCATTATTTTCCCTCGACGTTTGATTGTGCCCTGTGATGGCGTTGGCTCAGCTTACCTTGCGCTGGGTGTTGTCGTGTTCCACGCCCGTTGCTGGTATCCGGGGGTTGCTCTGTTCTCTTTCCCTCGATCTCGAACCCGACTTGGATCTGAATCTTTTTATTTGTTCCGTCTCGTTCGGTGACTGTGGCGACGGTGACATGGTCATCATGTGCTCGTTGTCGTTGGTAGTTACTAGGTTGGCCTGGTACCAGAATGTTCTGTCTCATCTTGTCTCGATCTTGACCGAGGTATTCGAGCTGTTTTTCAGTGCTAGCTTCCTTCTCTTGTGTCTTCTTTTGCTGGTATAGCTCTTGCTTCAATTCATCGTTCTGTCTTTGTAGAATCATTATCGTGTCCTCGTACCTCGAGCGTATTGTGGTTTGAACGCCATTATTTTCCCTCGACGTTTGATTGTGCCCTGTGATGGCGTTGGCTCAGCTTACCTTGCGCTGGGTGTTGTCGTGTTCCACGCCCGTTGCTGGTATCCGGGGGTTGCTCTGTTCTCTTTCCCTCGATCTCGAACCCGACTTGGATCTGAATCTTTTTATTTGTTCCGTCTCGTTCGGTGACTGTGGCGACGGTGACATGGTCATCATGTGCTCGTTGTCGTTGGTAGTTACTAGGTTGGCCTGGTACCAGAATCTTCTGTCTCATCTTGTCTCGATCTTGACCGAGGTATTCGAGCTGTTTTTCAGTGCTAGCTTCCTTCTCTTGTGTCTTCTTTTGCTGGTATAGCTCTTGCTTCAATTCATCGTTCTGTCTTTGTAGAATCATTATCGTGTCCTCGTACCTCGAGCGTATTGTGGTTTGAACGCCATTATTTTCCCTCGACGTTTGATTGTGCCCTGTGATGGCGTTGGCTCAGCTTACCTTGCGCTGGGTGTTGTCGTGTTCCACGCCCGTTGCTGGTATCCGGGGGTTGCTCTGTTCTCTTTCCCTCGATCTCGAACCCGACTTGGATCTGAATCTTTTTATTTGTTCCGTCTCATTCGGTGACTGTGGCGACGGTGACATGGTCATCATGTGCTCGTTGTCGTTGGTAGTTACTAGGTTGGCCTGGTACCAGAATCTTCTCTGTCTCGATCTTGTCTCGATCTTGACCGAGGTATTCGAGCTATTTGTCAGTGCTAGCTTCCTTCTCTTGGGTCTTCTTTTTTTGCTGGTATAGCTCTCGCTTCAATTCATCGTTCTGTCTGTAGAATCATTATTGTGACCTCGTACCTCGAGCGTATTGTGGTTTGAACGCCATTATTTTCCCTCGACGTTTGATTGTGCCCTGTGATGGCGTTGGCCCACCTTACCTTGCGATGGGTGTTGTCGTGTTCCACGCCCGTTGCCGGTATCCGGGGATGCTCTGTTCTCTTTCCCTCGATCTCGATCCCGGCTTGGATCTGGATCTTTTTGTCTGTTCCGTCTCATTCGGTGACTGTGGCGATGGTGACATGCTCATCATGTGCTCGTTGTCGTTGGTAGTTACTACGTTGGCCTGGTACCAGAATCTTCTCTGTCTCGATCTTGACCGAGGTATTCGAGCTGTTTTTCAGTGCTAGCTTCCTTCTCTTGTGTCTTCTTTTTTTGCTGGTATAGCTCTCGCTTCAATTCATCGTTCTGTCTTTGTAGAATCATTATTGTGACCTCGTACCTCGAGCGTATTGTGGTTTGAACGCCATTATTTTCCCTCGACGTTTGATTGTGCCCTGTGATGGCGTTGGCCCACCTTACCTTGCGATGGGTGTTGTCGTGTTCCACGCCCGTTGCCGGTATCCGGGGATGCTCTGTTCTCTTTCCCTCGATCTCGATCCCGGCTTGGATCTGGATCTTTTTGTCTGTTCCGTCTCATTCGGTGACTGTGGCGATGGTGACATGGTCATCATGTGCTCGTTGTCGTTGGTAGTTACTACGTTGGCCTGGTACCAGAATCTTCTCTGTCTCGATCTTGACCGAGGTATTCGAGCTGTTTTTCAGTGCTAGGTTCCTTCTCTTGTGTCTTCTTCTTTTGCTGGTATAGCTCTCGCTTCAATTCATCGTTCTGTCTTTGTAGAATCATTATCGTGTCCTCGTACCTCGAGCGTATTGTGGTTTGAACGCCATTATTTTCCCTCGACGTTTGATTGTGCCCTGTGATGGCGTTGGCTCAGCTTGCCTTGCGCTGGGTGTTGTCGTGTTCCACGCCTGTTGCTGGTATCCGGGGGTTGCTCTGTTCTCTTTCCCTCGATCTCGAACCCGACTTGGATCTGAATCTTTTTATTTGTTCCGTCTCGTTCGGTGACTGTGGCGACGGTGACATGTTCATCATGTGCTCGTTGTCGTTGGTAGTTACTAGGTTGGCCTGGTACCAGAATCTTCTCTGTCTCGATCTTGTCTCGATCCTCACCGAGGTATTCGAGCTGTTCTTCAGTGCTAGCTTCCTTCTCTTGTGTCTTCTTCTTTTGCTGGTATAGCTCTCGCTTCAATTCATCGTTCTGTCTTTGTAGAATCATTATCGTGTCCTCGTACCTCGAGCGTATTGTGGTTTGAACGCCATTATTTTCCCTGGACGTTTGATTGTGCCCTGTGATGGCGTTGGCTCAGCTTACCTTGCGCTGGGTGTTGTCGTGTTCCACGCCCGTTGCCGGTATCCGGGGGATGCTCTGTTCTCTTTCCCTCGATCTCGAACCCGACTTGGATCTGAATCTTTTTATTTGTTCCGTCTCATTCGGTGACTGGCGACGGTGACATGGTCATCATGTGCTTGTTGTCGTTGGTAGTTACTAGGTTGGCCTGGTACCAGAATCTTCTCTGTCTCGATCTTGTCTCGATCCTCACCGAGGTATTCGAGCTGTTCTTCAGTGCTAGCTTCCTTCTCTTGTGTCTTCTTCTTTTGCTGGTATAGCTCTCGCTTCAATTCATCGTTCTGTCTTTGTAGAATCATTATCGTGTCCTCGTACCTCGAGCGTATTGTGGTTTGAACGCCATTATTTTCCCTCGACGTTTGATTGTGCCCTGTGATGGCGTTGGCTCAGCTTACCTTGCGCTGGGTGTTGTCGTGTTCCACGCCCGTTGCTGGTATCCGGGGGTTGCTCTGTTCTCTTTCCCTCGATCTCGAACCCGACTTGGATCTGAATCTTTTTATTTGTTCCGTCTCATTCGGTGACTGTGGCGACGGTGACATGTTCATCATGTGCTCGTTGTCGTTGGTAGTTACTAGGTTGGCCTGGTACCAGAATCTTCTCTGTCTCGATCTTGTATCGATCTTGACCGAGGTATTCTAGCTGTTCTTCAGTGCTAGCTTCCTTCTCTTGTGTCTTCTTCTTTTGCTGGTATAGCTCTCGCTTCAATTCATCGTTCTGTCTTTGTAGAATCATTATCGTGTCCTCGTACCTCGAGCGTATTGTGGTTTCAACGCCATTATTTTCCCTGGACGTTTGATTGTGCCCTGTGATGGCGTTGGCTCAGCTTACCTTGCGCTGGGTGTTGTCGTGTTCCACGCCCGTTGCCGGTATCCGGGGGTTGCTCTGTTCTCTTTCCCTCGATCTCGAACCCGACTTGGATCTGAATCTTTTTATTTGTTCCGTCTCATTCGGTGACTGGCGACGGTGACATGGTCATCATGTGCTTGTTGTCGTTGGTAGTTACTAGGTTGGCCTGGTACCAGAATCTTCTCTGTCTCGATCTTGTCTCGATCTTGACCGAGGTATTCGAGCTGTTCTTCAGTGCTAGCTTCCTTCTCTTGTGTCTTCTTCTTTTGCTGGTATAGCTCTCGCTTCAATTCATCGTTCTGTCTTTGTAGAATCATTATCGTGTCCTCGTACCTCGAGCGTATTGTGGTTTGAACGCCATTATTTTCCCTGGACGTTTGATTGTGCCCTGTGATGGCGTTGGCTCAGCTTACCTTGCGCTGGGTGTTGTCGTGTTCCACGCCCGTTGCCGGTATCCGGGGGATGCTCTGTTCTCTTTCCCTCGATCTCGAACCCGACTTGGATCTGAATCTTTTTATTTGTTCCGTCTCATTCGGTGACAGGCGACGGTGACATGGTCATCATGTGCTTGTTGTCGTTGGTAGTTACTAGGTTGGCCTGGTACCAGAATCTTCTCTGTCTCGATCTTGTCTCGATCCTCACCGAGGTATTCGAGCTGTTCTTCAGTGCTAGCTTCCTTCTCTTGTGTCTTCTTCTTTTGCTGGTATAGCTCTCGCTTCAATTCATCGTTCTGTCTTTGTAGAATCATTATCGTGTCCTCGTACCTCGAGCGTATTGTGGTTTGAACGCCATTATTTTCCCTCGACGTTTGATTGTGCCCTGTGATGGCGTTGGCTCAGCTTACCTTGCGCTGGGTGTTGTCGTGTTCCACGCCCGTTGCTGGTATCCGGGGGTTGCTCTGTTCTCTTTCCCTCGATCTCGAACCCGACTTGGATCTGAATCTTTTTATTTGTTCCGTCTCATTCGGTGACTGTGGCGACGGTGACATGTTCATCATGTGCTCGTTGTCGTTGGTAGTTACTAGGTTGGCCTGGTACCAGAATCTTCTCTGTCTCGATCTTGTATCGATCTTGACCGAGGTATTCTAGCTGTTCTTCAGTGCTAGCTTCCTTCTCTTGTGTCTTCTTCTTTTGCTGGTATAGCTCTCGCTTCAATTCATCGTTCTGTCTTTGTAGAATCATTATCGTGTCCTCGTACCTCGAGCGTATTGTGGTTTGAACGCCATTATTTTCCCTCGACGTTTGATTGTGCCCTGTGATGGCGTTGGCTCAGCTTACCTTGCGCTGGGTGTTGTCGTGTTCCACGCCCGTTGCCGGTATCCGGGGGTTGCTCTGTTCTCTTTCCCTCGATCTCGAACCCGACTTGGATCTGAATCTTTTTATTTGTTCCGTCTCATTCGGTGACTGTGGCGACGGTGACATGGTCATGATGTGCTTGTTGTCGTTGGTAGTTACTAGGTTGGCCTGGTACCAGAATCTTCTCTGTCTCGATCTTGTCTCGATCTTGACCGAGGTATTCGAGCTGTTCTTCAGTGCTAGCTTCCTTTTCTTGTGTCTTCTTCTTTTGCTGGTATAGCTCTCGCTTCAATTCATCGTTCTGTCTTTGTAGAATCATTATCGTGTCCTCGTACCTCGAGCGTATTGTGGTTTGAACGCCATTATTTTCCTTCGACGTTTGATTGTGCCCTGTGATGGCGTTGGCTCAGCTTACCTTGCGCTGGGTGTTGTCGTGTTCCACGCCTGTTGCTGGTATCCGGGGGTTGCTCTGTTCTCTTTCCCTCGATCTCGAACCCGACTTGGATCTGAATCTTTTTATTTGTTCCGTCTCGTTCGGTGACTGTGGCGACGGTGACATGTTCATCATGTGCTCGTTGTCGTTGGTAGTTACTAGGTTGGCCTGGTACCAGAATCTTCTCTGTCTCGATCTTGTCTCGATCCTCACCGAGGTATTCGAGCTGTTCTTCAGTGCTAGCTTCCTTCTCTTGTGTCTTCTTCTTTTGCTGGTATAGCTCTCGCTTCAATTCATCGTTCTGTCTTTGTAGAATCATTATCGTGTCCTCGTACCTCGAGCGTATTGTGGTTTCAACGCCATTATTTTCCCTGGACGTTTGATTGTGCCCTGTGATGGCGTTGGCTCAGCTTACCTTGCGCTGGGTGTTGTCGTGTTCCACGCCCGTTGCCGGTATCCGGGGGTTGCTCTGTTCTCTTTCCCTCGATCTCGAACCCGACTTGGATCTGAATCTTTTTATTTGTTCCGTCTCATTCGGTGACTGGCGACGGTGACATGGTCATCATGTGCTTGTTGTCGTTGGTAGTTACTAGGTTGGCCTGGTACCAGAATCTTCTCTGTCTCGATCTTGTCTCGATCTTGACCGAGGTATTCGAGCTGTTCTTCAGTGCTAGCTTCCTTTTCTTGTCTTCTTCTTTTGCTGGTATAGCTCTCGCTTCAATTCATCGTTCTGTCTTTGTAGAATCATTATCGTGTCCTCGTACCTCGAGCGTATTGTGGTTTGAACGCCATTATTTTCCCTCGACGTTTGATTGTACCCTGTGATGGCGTTGGCTCAGCTTATCTTGCGCTGGGCGTTGTCGTGTTCCACGCCTGTTGCTGGTATCCGGGGGTTGCTCTGTTCTCTTTCCCTCGATCTCGATCCCGGCTTGGATCTGGATCTTTTTGTCTGTTCCGTCTCATTCGGTGACTGTGGCGACGGTGACATGGTCATCATGTGCTCGTTGTCGTTGGTAGTTATAGGTTGGCCTGGTACCAGAATCTTTTCTGTCTCGATCTTGTCTCGATCTTGACCGAGGTATTCGAGCTGTTTTTCAGTGCTAGCTTCCTTCTTTTGTGTCTTCTTCTTTTGCTGGTATAGCTCTCGCTTCAATTCATCGTTCTGTCTTTGTAGAATCATTATCGTGTCCTCGTACCTCGAGCGTATTGTGGTTTGAACGCCATTATTTTCCCTCGACGTTTGATTGTGCCCTGCGATGGCGTTGGCCCAGCTTACCTTGCGCTGGGTGTTGTCGTGTTCCACGCCCGTTGCCGGTATCCGGGGGATGCTCTGTTCTCTTTCCCTCCATCTCGATCCCGGCTTGGATCTGGATCTTTTTGTCTGTTCCGTCTCATTCGGTGACTGTGGCGACGGTGACATGGTCATCATGTGCTCGTTGTCGTTGGTAGTTATAGGTTGGCCTGGTACCAGAATCTTTTCTGTCTCGATCTTGTCTCGATCTTGACCGAGGTATTCGAGCTGTTTTTCAGTGCTAGCTTCCTTCTTTTGTGTCTTCTTCTTTTGCTGGTATAGCTCTCGCTTCAATTCATCGTTCTGTCTTTGTAGAATCATTATCGTGACCTCGTACCTCGAGCGTATTGTGGTTTGAACGCCATTATTTTCCCTCGACGTTTGATTGTGCCCTGTGATGGCGTTGGCCCACCTTACCTTGCGATGGGTGTTGTGTTCCACGCCCGTTGCCGGTATCCGGGGGATGCTCTGTTCTCTTTCCCTCGATCTCGATCCCGGCTTGGATCTGGATCTTTTTGTCTGTTCCGTCTCATTCGGTGACTGTGGCGATTGTGACATGGTCATCATGTGCTCGTTGTCGTTGGTAGTTACTACGTTGGCCTGGTACCAGAATCTTCTCTGTCTCGATCTTGACCGAGGTATTCCAGCTGTTTTTCAGTGCTAGCTACCTTCTCTTGTGTCTTCTTCTTTTGCTGGTATAGCTCTCGCTTCAATTCATCGTTCTGTCTTTGTAGAATCATTATCGTGTCCTCGTACCTCGAGCGTATTGTGGTTTGAACGCCATTATTTTCCCTCGACGTTTGATTGTGCCCTGTGATGGCGTTGGCTCAGCTTACCTTGCGCTGGGTGTTGTCGTGTTCCACGCCTGTTGCTGGTATCCGGGGGTTGCTCTGTTCTCTTTCCCTCGATCTCGAACCCGACTTGGATCTGAATCTTTTTATTTGTTCCGTCTCGTTCGGTGACTGTGGCGACGGTGACATGGTCATCATGTGCTCGTTGTCGTTGGTAGTTACTAGGTTGGCCTGGTACCAGAATCTTCTCTGTCTCGATCTTGTCTCGATCTTGACCGAGGTATTCCAGCTGTTTTTCAGTGCTAGCTTCCTTCTCTTGAGTCTTCTTTTTTTGCTGGTATAGCTCTCGCTTCAATTCATCGTTCTGTCTTTGTAGAATCATTATCGTGTCCTCGTACCTCTACCGTATTGTGGTTTGAATGCCATTATGTTCCCTCGACGTTTGATTGTGCCCTGCAATGGCGTTGGCCCACCTTACCTTGCGCTGGGTGTTGTCGTGTTCCACGCCCGTTGCCGGTATCCGGGGGATGCTCTGTTCTCTTTCCCTCCATCTCGATCCCGGCTTGGATCTGGATCTTTTTGTCTGTTCCGTCTCATTCGGTGACTGTGGCGACGGTGACATGGTCATCATGTGCTCGTTGTCGTTGGTAGTTATAGGTTGGCCTGGTACCAGAATCTTTTCTGTCTCGATCTTGTCTCGATCTTGACCGAGGTATTCGAGCTGTTTTTCAGTGCTAGCTTCCTTCTCTTGTGTCTTCTTCTTTTGCTGGTATAGCTCTCGCTTCAATTCATCGTTCTGTCTTTGTAGAATCATTATCGTGTCCTCGTACCTCGAGCGTATTGTGGTTTGAACGCCATTATTTTCCCTCGACGTTTGATTGTGCCCTGTGATGGCGTTGGCTCAGCTTACGTTGCGCTGGGTGTTGTCGTGTTCCACGCCTGTCGCTGGTATCCGGGGGTTGCTCTGTTCTCTTTCCCTCGATCTCGAACCCGACTTAGATCTGAATCTTTTCATTTGTTCCGTCTCATTCGGTGACTGTGGCGACGGTGACATGGTCATCATGTGCTCGTTGTCGTTGGTAGTTACTAGGTTGGCCTGGTACCAGAATCTTCTCTGTCTCGATCTTGTCTCGATCTTGACCGAGGTATTCGAGCTATTTTTCAGTGCTAGCTTCCTTCTCTTGGGTCTTCTTTTTTTGCTGGTATAGCTCTCGCTTCAATTCATCGTTCTGTCTTTGTAGAATCATTATCGTGTCCTCGTACCTCGAGCGTATTGTGGTTTGAACGCCATTATTTTCCCTCGACGTTTGATTGTGCCCTGTGATGGCGTTGGCTCAGCTTACCTTGCGCTGGGTGTTGTCGTGTTCCACGCCTTTTGCTGGTATCCGGGGGTTGCTCTGTTCTCTTTCCCTCGATCTCGAACCCGACTTGGATCTGAATCTTTTTATTTGTTCCGTCTCGTTCGGTGACTGTGGCGACGGTGACATGGTCATCATGTGCTTGTTGTCGTTGGTAGTTACTAGGTTGGCCTGGTACCAGAATCTTCTCTGTCTCGATCTTGTCTCGATCTTGACCGAGGTATTCGAGCTGTTCTTCAGTGCTAGCTTCCTTTTCTTGTGTCTTCTTCTTTTGCTGGTATAGCTCTCGCTTCAATTCATCGTTCTGTCTTTGTAGAATCATTATCGTGTCCTCGTACCTCGAGCGTATTGCGGTTTGAACGCCATTATTTTCCCTCGACGTTTGATTGTGCCCTGTGATGGCGTTGGCTCAGCTTACCTTGCGCTGGGTGTTGTCGTGTTCCACGCCTGTTGCTGGTATCCGGGGATTGCTCTGTTCTCTTTCCCTCGATCTCGAACCCGACTTGGATCTGAATCTTTTTATTTGTTCCGTCTCGTTCGGTGACTGTGGCGACGGTGACATGGTCATCATGTGCTCGTTGTCGTTGGTATTACTAGGTTGGCCTGGTACCAGAATCTTCTCTGTTTCATCTTTTCTCGATCTTGACCGAGGTATTCGAGCTGTTTTTCAGTGCTAGCTTCCTTCTCTTGTGTCTTCTTTTTTTGCTGGTATAGCTCTCGCTTCAATTCATCGTTCTGTCTTTGTAGAATCATTATTGTGACCTCGTACCTCGAGCGTATTGTGGTTTGAACGCCATTATTTTCCCTCGACGTTTGATTGTGCCCTGTGACGGCGTTGGCCCACCTTACCTTGCGATGGGTGTTGTCGTGTTCCACGCCCGTTGCCGGTATCCGGGGATGCTCTGTTCTCTTTCCCTCGATCTCGATCCCGGCTTGGATCTGGATCTTTTTGTCTGTTCCGTCTCATTCGGTGACTGTGGCGATGGTGACATGGTCATCATGTGCTCGTTGTCGTTGGTAGTTACTACGTTGGCCTGGTACCAGAATCTTCTCTGTCTCGATCTTGACCGAGGTATTCGAGCTGTTTTTCAGTGCTAGGTTCCTTCTCTTGTGTCTTCTTCTTTTGCTGGTATAGCTCTCGCTTCAATTCATCGTTCTGTCTTTGTAGAATCATTATCGTGTCCTCGTACCTCGAGCGTATTGTGGTTTGAACGCCATTATTTTCCCTCGACGTTTGATTGTGCCCTGTGATGGCGTTGGCTCAGCTTGCCTTGCGCTGGGTGTTGTCGTGTTCCACGCCTGTTGCTGGTATCCGGGGGTTGCTCTGTTCTCTTTCCCTCGATCTCGAACCCGACTTGGATCTGAATCTTTTTATTTGTTCCGTCTCGTTCGGTGACTGTGGCGACGGTGACATGTTCATCATGTGCTCGTTGTCGTTGGTAGTTACTAGGTTGGCCTGGTACCAGAATCTTCTCTGTTTCATCTTTTCTCGATCTTGACCGAGGTATTCGAGCTGTTTTTCAGTGCTAGCTTCCTTCTCTTGTGTCTTCTTTTTTTGCTGGTATAGCTCTCGCTTCAATTCATCGTTCTGTCTTTGTAGAATCATTATTGTGACCTCGTACCTCGAGCGTATTGTGGTTTGAACGCCATTATTTTCCCTCGACGTTTGATTGTGCCCTGTGACGGCGTTGGCCCACCTTACCTTGCGATGGGTGTTGTCGTGTTCCACGCCCGTTGCCGGTATCCGGGGATGCTCTGTTCTCTTTCCCTCGATCTCGATCCCGGCTTGGATCTGGATCTTTTTGTCTGTTCCGTCTCATTCGGTGACTGTGGCGATGGTGACATGGTCATCATGTGCTCGTTGTCGTTGGTAGTTACTACGTTGGCCTGGTACCAGAATCTTCTCTGTCTCGATCTTGACCGAGGTATTCGAGCTGTTTTTCAGTGCTAGGTTCCTTCTCTTGTGTCTTCTTCTTTTGCTGGTATAGCTCTCGCTTCAATTCATCGTTCTGTCTTTGTAGAATCATTATCGTGTCCTCGTACCTCGAGCGTATTGTGGTTTGAACGCCATTATTTTCCCTCGACGTTTGATTGTGCCCTGTGATGGCGTTGGCTCAGCTTGCCTTGCGCTGGGTGTTGTCGTGTTCCACGCCTGTTGCTGGTATCCGGGGGTTGCTCTGTTCTCTTTCCCTCGATCTCGAACCCGACTTGGATCTGAATCTTTTTATTTGTTCCGTCTCGTTCGGTGACTGGCGACGGTGACATGGTCATCATGTGCTTGTTGTCGTTGGTAGTTACTAGGTTGGCCTGGTACCAGAATCTTCTCTGTCTCGATCTTGTCTCGATCTTGACCGAGGTATTCGAGCTGTTCTTCAGTGCTAGCTTCCTTTTCTTGTCTTCTTCTTTTGCTGGTATAGCTCTCGCTTCAATTCATCGTTCTGTCTTTGTAGAATCATTATCGTGTCCTCGTACCTCGAGCGTATTGTGGTTTGAACGCCATTATTTTCCCTCGACGTTTGATTGTACCCTGTGATGGCGTTGGCTCAGCTTATCTTGCGCTGGGAGTTGTCGTGTTCCACGCCTGTTGCTGGTATCCGGGGGTTGCTCTGTTCTCTTTCCCTCGATCTCGATCCCGGCTTGGATCTGGATCTTTTTGTCTGTTCCGTCTCATTCGGTGACTGTGGCGACGGTGACATGGTCATCATGTGCTCGTTGTCGTTGGTAGTTATAGGTTGGCCTGGTACCAGAATCTTTTCTGTCTCGATCTTGTCTCGATCTTGACCGAGGTATTCGAGCTGTTTTTCAGTGCTAGCTTCCTTCTTTTGTGTCTTCTTCTTTTGCTGGTATAGCTCTCGCTTCAATTCATCGTTCTGTCTTTGTAGAATCATTATCGTGTCCTCGTACCTCGAGCGTATTGTGGTTTGAACGCCATTATTTTCCCTCGACGTTTGATTGTGCCCTGCGATGGCGTTGGCCCAGCTTACCTTGCGCTGGGTGTTGTCGTGTTCCACGCCCGTTGCCGGTATCCGGGGGATGCTCTGTTCTCTTTCCCTCCATCTCGATCCCGGCTTGGATCTGGATCTTTTTGTCTGTTCCGTCTCATTCGGTGACTGTGGCGACGGTGACATGGTCATCATGTGCTCGTTGTCGTTGGTAGTTATAGGTTGGCCTGGTACCAGAATCTTTTCTGTCTCGATCTTGTCTCGATCTTGACCGAGGTATTCGAGCTGTTTTTCAGTGCTAGCTTCCTTCTTTTGTGTCTTCTTCTTTTGCTGGTATAGCTCTCGCTTCAATTCATCGTTCTGTCTTTGTAGAATCATTATCGTGACCTCGTACCTCGAGCGTATTGTGGTTTGAACGCCATTATTTTCCCTCGACGTTTGATTGTGCCCTGTGATGGCGTTGGCCCACCTTACCTTGCGATGGGTGTTGTGTTCCACGCCCGTTGCCGGTATCCGGGGGATGCTCTGTTCTCTTTCCCTCGATCTCGATCCCGGCTTGGATCTGGATCTTTTTGTCTGTTCCGTCTCATTCGGTGACTGTGGCGATTGTGACATGGTCATCATGTGCTCGTTGTCGTTGGTAGTTACTACGTTGGCCTGGTACCAGAATCTTCTCTGTCTCGATCTTGACCGAGGTATTCCAGCTGTTTTTCAGTGCTAGCTACCTTCTCTTGTGTCTTCTTCTTTTGCTGGTATAGCTCTCGCTTCAATTCATCGTTCTGTCTTTGTAGAATCATTATCGTGTCCTCGTACCTCGAGCGTATTGTGGTTTGAACGCCATTATTTTCCCTCGACGTTTGATTGTGCCCTGTGATGGCGTTGGCTCAGCTTACCTTGCGCTGGGTGTTGTCGTGTTCCACGCCTGTTGCTGGTATCCGGGGGTTGCTCTGTTCTCTTTCCCTCGATCTCGAACCCGACTTGGATCTGAATCTTTTTATTTGTTCCGTCTCGTTCGGTGACTGTGGCGACGGTGACATGGTCATCATGTGCTCGTTGTCGTTGGTAGTTACTAGGTTGGCCTGGTACCAGAATCTTCTCTGTCTCGATCTTGTCTCGATCTTGACCGAGGTATTCCAGCTGTTTTTCAGTGCTAGCTTCCTTCTCTTGAGTCTTCTTTTTTTGCTGGTATAGCTCTCGCTTCAATTCATCGTTCTGTCTTTGTAGAATCATTATCGTGTCCTCGTACCTCTACCGTATTGTGGTTTGAATGCCATTATGTTCCCTCGACGTTTGATTGTGCCCTGCAATGGCGTTGGCCCACCTTACCTTGCGCTGGGTGTTGTCGTGTTCCACGCCCGTTGCCGGTATCCGGGGGATGCTCTGTTCTCTTTCCCTCCATCTCGATCCCGGCTTGGATCTGGATCTTTTTGTCTGTTCCGTCTCATTCGGTGACTGTGGCGACGGTGACATGGTCATCATGTGCTCGTTGTCGTTGGTAGTTATAGGTTGGCCTGGTACCAGAATCTTTTCTGTCTCGATCTTGTCTCGATCTTGACCGAGGTATTCGAGCTGTTTTTCAGTGCTAGCTTCCTTCTCTTGTGTCTTCTTCTTTTGCTGGTATAGCTCTCGCTTCAATTCATCGTTCTGTCTTTGTAGAATCATTATCGTGTCCTCGTACCTCGAGCGTATTGTGGTTTGAACGCCATTATTTTCCCTCGACGTTTGATTGTGCCCTGTGATGGCGTTGGCTCAGCTTACGTTGCGCTGGGTGTTGTCGTGTTCCACGCCTGTCGCTGGTATCCGGGGGTTGCTCTGTTCTCTTTCCCTCGATCTCGAACCCGACTTAGATCTGAATCTTTTCATTTGTTCCGTCTCATTCGGTGACTGTGGCGACGGTGACATGGTCATCATGTGCTCGTTGTCGTTGGTAGTTACTAGGTTGGCCTGGTACCAGAATCTTCTCTGTCTCGATCTTGTCTCGATCTTGACCGAGGTATTCGAGCTATTTTTCAGTGCTAGCTTCCTTCTCTTGGGTCTTCTTTTTTTGCTGGTATAGCTCTCGCTTCAATTCATCGTTCTGTCTTTGTAGAATCATTATCGTGTCCTCGTACCTCGAGCGTATTGTGGTTTGAACGCCATTATTTTCCCTCGACGTTTGATTGTGCCCTGTGATGGCGTTGGCTCAGCTTACCTTGCGCTGGGTGTTGTCGTGTTCCACGCCTTTTGCTGGTATCCGGGGGTTGCTCTGTTCTCTTTCCCTCGATCTCGAACCCGACTTGGATCTGAATCTTTTTATTTGTTCCGTCTCGTTCGGTGACTGTGGCGACGGTGACATGGTCATCATGTGCTTGTTGTCGTTGGTAGTTACTAGGTTGGCCTGGTACCAGAATCTTCTCTGTCTCGATCTTGTCTCGATCTTGACCGAGGTATTCGAGCTGTTCTTCAGTGCTAGCTTCCTTTTCTTGTGTCTTCTTCTTTTGCTGGTATAGCTCTCGCTTCAATTCATCGTTCTGTCTTTGTAGAATCATTATCGTGTCCTCGTACCTCGAGCGTATTGCGGTTTGAACGCCATTATTTTCCCTCGACGTTTGATTGTGCCCTGTGATGGCGTTGGCTCAGCTTACCTTGCGCTGGGTGTTGTCGTGTTCCACGCCTGTTGCTGGTATCCGGGGATTGCTCTGTTCTTTTTCCCTCGATCTCGAACCCGACTTGGATCTGAATCTTTTTATTTGTTCCGTCTCGTTCGGTGACTGTGGCGACGGTGACATGTTCATCATGTGCTCGTTGTCGTTGGTAGTTACTAGGTTGGCCTGGTACCAGAATCTTCTCTGTCTCGATCTTGTATCGATCTTGACCGAGGTATTCTAGCTGTTCTTCAGTGCTAGCTTCCTTCTCTTGTGTCTTCTTCTTTTGCTGGTATAGCTCTCGCTTCAATTCATCGTTCTGTCTTTGTAGAATCATTATCGTGTCCTCGTACCTCGAGCGTATTGTGGTTTGAACGCCATTATTTTCCCTCGACGTTTGATTGTGCCCTGTGATGGCGTTGGCTCAGCTTACCTTGCGCTGGGTGTTGTCGTGTTCCACGCCCGTTGCCGGTATCCGGGGGTTGCTCTGTTCTCTTTCCCTCGATCTCGAACCCGACTTGGATCTGAATCTTTTTATTTGTTCCGTCTCATTCGGTGACTGTGGCGACGGTGACATGGTCATCATGTGCTTGTTGTCGTTGGTAGTTACTAGGTTGGCCTGGTACCAGAATCTTCTCTGTCTCGATCTTGTCTCGATCTTGACCGAGGTATTCGAGCTGTTCTTCAGTGCTAGCTTCCTTTTCTTGTGTCTTCTTCTTTTGCTGGTATAGCTCTCGCTTCAATTCATCGTTCTGTCTTTGTAGAATCATTATCGTGTCCTCGTACCTCGAGCGTATTGTGGTTTGAACGCCATTATTTTCCCTCGACGTTTGATTTTGCCCTGTGATGGCGTTGGCTCAGCTTACCTTGCGCTGGGTGTTGTCGTGTTCCACGCCCGTTGCTGGTATCCGGGGGTTGCTCTGTTCTCTTTCCCTCGATCTCGAATCCGACTTGGATCTGAATCTTTTTATTTGTTCCGTCTCGTTCGGTGACTGTGGCGACGGTGACATGGTCATCATGTGCTCGTTGTCGTTGGTAGTTACTAGGTTGGCCTGGTACCAGAATCTTCTCTGTCTCATCTTGTCTCGATCTTGACCGAGGTATTCGAGCTGTTTTTCAGTGCTAGCTTCCTTCTCTTGTGTCTTCTTTTGCTGGTATAGCTCTCGCTTCAATTCATCGTTCTGTCTTTGTAGAATCATTATCATGTCCTCGTACCTCGAGCGTATTGTGGTTTGAACGCCATTATTTTCCCTCGACGTTTGATTGTGCCCTGTGATGGCGTTGGCTCAGCTTATCTTGCGCTGGGTGTTGTGGTGTTCCACGCCTGTTGCTGGTATCCGGGGGTTGCTCTGTTCTCTTTCCCTCGATCTCGAACCCGACTTGGATCTGAATCTTTTTATTTGTTCCGTCTCATTCGTTGACTGTGGCGACGGTGACATGGTCATCATGTGCTCGTTGTCGTTGGTAGTTACTAGGTTGGCCTGGTACCAGAATCTTCTCTGTCTCGATCTTGTCTCGATCTTGACCGAGGTATTCGAGCTATTTGTCAGTGCTGGCTTCCTTCTCTTGGGTCTTCTTTTTTTGCTGGTATAGCTCTCGCTTCAATTCATCGTTCTGTCTTTGTAGAATCATTATCGTGTCCTCGTACCTCGAGCGTATTGTGGTTTGAACGCCATTATTTTCCTTCGACGTTTGATTGTGCCCTGTGATGGCGTTGGCTCAGCTTACCTTGCGCTGGGTGTTGTCGTGTTCCACGCCTGTTGCTGGTATCCGGGGGTTGCTCTGTTCTCTTTCCCTCGATCTCGAACCCGACTTGGATCTGAATCTTTTTATTTGTTCCGTCTCGTTCGGTGACTGTGGCGACGGTGACATGGTCATCATGTGCTCGTTGTCGTTGGTAGTTACTAGGTTGGCCTGGTACCAGAATCTTCTCTGTCTCATCTTGTCTCGATCTTGACCGAGGTATTCGAGCTGTTTTTCAGTGCTAGCTTCCTTCTCTTGTGTCTTCTTTTGCTGGTATAGCTCTCGCTTCAATTCATCGTTCTGTCTTTGTAGAATCATTATCATGTCCTCGTACCTCGAGCGTATTGTGGTTTGAACGCCATTATTTTCCCTCGACGTTTGATTGTGCCCTGTGATGGCGTTGGCTCAGCTTATCTTGCGCTGGGTGTTGTGGTGTTCCACGCCTGTTGCTGGTATCCGGGGGTTGCTCTGTTCTCTTTCCCTCGATCTCGATCCCGGCTTGGATCTGGATCTTTTTGTCTGTTCCGTCTCATTCGGTGACTGTGGCGACGGTGACATGGTCATCATGTGCTCGTTGTCGTTGGTAGTTATAGGTTGGCCTGGTACCAGAATCTTTTCTGTCTCGATCTTGTCTCGATCTTGACCGAGGTATTCGAGCTGTTTTTCAGTGCTAGCTTCCTTCTTTTGTGTCTTCTTCTTTTGCTGGTATAGCTCTCGCTTCAATTCATCGTTCTGTCTTTGTAGAATCATTATCGTGTCCTCGTACCTCGAGCGTATTGTGGTTTGAACGCCATTATTTTCCCTCGACGTTTGATTGTGCCCTGCGATGGCGTTGGCCCAGCTTACCTTGCGCTGGGTGTTGTCGTGTTCCACGCCCGTTGCCGGTATCCGGGGGATGCTCTGTTCTCTTTCCCTCCATCTCGATCCCGGCTTGGATCTGGATCTTTTTGTCTGTTCCGTCTCATTCGGTGACTGTGGCGACGGTGACATGGTCATCATGTGCTCGTTGTCGTTGGTAGTTATAGGTTGGCCTGGTACCAGAATCTTTTCTGTCTCGATCTTGTCTCGATCTTGACCGAGGTATTCGAGCTGTTTTTCAGTGCTAGCTTCCTTCTTTTGTGTCTTCTTCTTTTGCTGGTATAGCTCTCGCTTCAATTCATCGTTCTGTCTTTGTAGAATCATTATCGTGACCTCGTACCTCGAGCGTATTGTGGTTTGAACGCCATTATTTTCCCTCGACGTTTGATTGTGCCCTGTGATGGCGTTGGCCCACCTTACCTTGCGATGGGTGTTGTGTTCCACGCCCGTTGCCGGTATCCGGGGGATGCTCTGTTCTCTTTCCCTCGATCTCGATCCCGGCTTGGATCTGGATCTTTTTGTCTGTTCCGTCTCATTCGGTGACTGTGGCGATTGTGACATGGTCATCATGTGCTCGTTGTCGTTGGTAGTTACTACGTTGGCCTGGTACCAGAATCTTCTCTGTCTCGATCTTGACCGAGGTATTCCAGCTGTTTTTCAGTGCTAGCTACCTTCTCTTGTGTCTTCTTCTTTTGCTGGTATAGCTCTCGCTTCAATTCATCGTTCTGTCTTTGTAGAATCATTATCGTGTCCTCGTACCTCGAGCGTATTGTGGTTTGAACGCCATTATTTTCCCTCGACGTTTGATTGTGCCCTGTGATGGCGTTGGCTCAGCTTACCTTGCGCTGGGTGTTGTCGTGTTCCACGCCTGTTGCTGGTATCCGGGGGTTGCTCTGTTCTCTTTCCCTCGATCTCGAACCCGACTTGGATCTGAATCTTTTTACTTGTTCCGTCTCGTTCGGTGACTGTGGCGACGGTGACATGGTCATCATGTGCTCGTTGTCGTTGGTAGTTACTAGGTTGGCCTGGTACCAGAATCTTCTCTGTCTCGATCTTGTCTCGATCTTGACCGAGGTATTCCAGCTGTTTTTCAGTGCTAGCTTCCTTCTCTTGAGTCTTCTTTTTTTGCTGGTATAGCTCTCGCTTCAATTCATCGTTCTGTCTTTGTAGAATCATTATCGTGTCCTCGTACCTCTACCGTATTGTGGTTTGAATGCCATTATGTTCCCTCGACGTTTGATTGTGCCCTGCAATGGCGTTGGCCCACCTTACCTTGCGCTGGGTGTTGTCGTGTTCCACGCCCGTTGCCGGTATCCGGGGGATGCTCTGTTCTCTTTCCCTCGATCTCGAACCCGACTTGGATCTGAATCTTTTTATTTGTTCCGTCTCATTCGGTGACTGTGGCGACGGTGACATGTTCATCATGTGCTCGTTGTCGTTGGTAGTTACTAGGTTGGCCTGGTACCAGAATCTTCTCTGTCTCGATCTTGTATCGATCTTGACCGAGGTATTCTAGCTGTTCTTCAGTGCTAGCTTCCTTCTCTTGTGTCTTCTTCTTTTGCTGGTATAGCTCTCGCTTCAATTCATCGTTCTGTCTTTGTAGAATCATTATCGTGTCCTCGTACCTCGAGCGTATTGTGGTTTGAACGCCATTATTTTCCCTCGACGTTTGATTGTGCCCTGTGATGGCGTTGGCTCAGCTTACCTTGCGCTGGGTGTTGTCGTGTTCCACGCCCGTTGCCGGTATCCGGGGGTTGCTCTGTTCTCTTTCCCTCGATCTCGAACCCGACTTGGATCTGAATCTTTTTATTTGTTCCGTCTCATTCGGTGACTGTGGCGACGGTGACATGGTCATGATGTGCTTGTTGTCGTTGGTAGTTACTAGGTTGGCCTGGTACCAGAATCTTCTCTGTCTCGATCTTGTCTCGATCTTGACCGAGGTATTCGAGCTGTTCTTCAGTGCTAGCTTCCTTTTCTTGTGTCTTCTTCTTTTGCTGGTATAGCTCTCGCTTCAATTCATCGTTCTGTCTTTGTAGAATCATTATCGTGTCCTCGTACCTCGAGCGTATTGTGGTTTGAACGCCATTATTTTCCTTCGACGTTTGATTGTGCCCTGTGATGGCGTTGGCTCAGCTTACCTTGCGCTGGGTGTTGTCGTGTTCCACGCCTGTTGCTGGTATCCGGGGGTTGCTCTGTTCTCTTTCCCTCGATCTCGAACCCGACTTGGATCTGAATCTTTTTATTTGTTCCGTCTCGTTCGGTGACTGTGGCGACGGTGACATGTTCATCATGTGCTCGTTGTCGTTGGTAGTTACTAGGTTGGCCTGGTACCAGAATCTTCTCTGTCTCGATCTTGTCTCGATCCTCACCGAGGTATTCGAGCTGTTCTTCAGTGCTAGCTTCCTTCTCTTGTGTCTTCTTCTTTTGCTGGTATAGCTCTCGCTTCAATTCATCGTTCTGTCTTTGTAGAATCATTATCGTGTCCTCGTACCTCGAGCGTATTGTGGTTTCAACGCCATTATTTTCCCTGGACGTTTGATTGTGCCCTGTGATGGCGTTGGCTCAGCTTACCTTGCGCTGGGTGTTGTCGTGTTCCACGCCCGTTGCCGGTATCCGGGGGTTGCTCTGTTCTCTTTCCCTCGATCTCGAACCCGACTTGGATCTGAATCTTTTTATTTGTTCCGTCTCATTCGGTGACTGGCGACGGTGACATGGTCATCATGTGCTTGTTGTCGTTGGTAGTTACTAGGTTGGCCTGGTACCAGAATCTTCTCTGTCTCGATCTTGTCTCGATCTTGACCGAGGTATTCGAGCTGTTCTTCAGTGCTAGCTTCCTTTTCTTGTCTTCTTCTTTTGCTGGTATAGCTCTCGCTTCAATTCATCGTTCTGTCTTTGTAGAATCATTATCGTGTCCTCGTACCTCGAGCGTATTGTGGTTTGAACGCCATTATTTTCCCTCGACGTTTGATTGTACCCTGTGATGGCGTTGGCTCAGCTTATCTTGCGCTGGGCGTTGTCGTGTTCCACGCCTGTTGCTGGTATCCGGGGGTTGCTCTGTTCTCTTTCCCTCGATCTCGATCCCGGCTTGGATCTGGATCTTTTTGTCTGTTCCGTCTCATTCGGTGACTGTGGCGACGGTGACATGGTCATCATGTGCTCGTTGTCGTTGGTAGTTATAGGTTGGCCTGGTACCAGAATCTTCTGTCTCGATCTTGTCTCGATCTTGACCGAGGTATTCGAGCTGTTTTTCAGTGCTAGCTTCCTTCTTTTGTGTCTTCTTCTTTTGCTGGTATAGCTCTCGCTTCAATTCATCGTTCTGTCTTTGTAGAATCATTATCGTGTCCTCGTACCTCGAGCGTATTGTGGTTTGAACGCCATTATTTTCCCTCGACGTTTGATTGTGCCCTGCGATGGCGTTGGCCCAGCTTACCTTGCGTTGGGTGTTGTCGTGTTCCACGCCCGTTGCCGGTATCCGGGGGATGCTCTGTTCTCTTTCCCTCCATCTCGATCCCGGCTTGGATCTGGATCTTTTTGTCTGTTCCGTCTCATTCGGTGACTGTGGCGACGGTGACATGGTCATCATGTGCTCGTTGTCGTTGGTAGTTATAGGTTGGCCTGGTACCAGAATCTTTTCTGTCTCGATCTTGTCTCGATCTTGACCGAGGTATTCGAGCTGTTTTTCAGTGCTAGCTTCCTTCTTTTGTGTCTTCTTCTTTTGCTGGTATAGCTCTCGCTTCAATTCATCGTTCTGTCTTTGTAGAATCATTATCGTGACCTCGTACCTCGAGCGTATTGTGGTTTGAACGCCATTATTTTCCCTCGACGTTTGATTGTGCCCTGTGATGGCGTTGGCCCACCTTACCTTGCGATGGGTGTTGTGTTCCACGCCCGTTGCCGGTATCCGGGGGATGCTCTGTTCTCTTTCCCTCGATCTCGATCCCGGCTTGGATCTGGATCTTTTTGTCTGTTCCGTCTCATTCGGTGACTGTGGCGATTGTGACATGGTCATCATGTGCTCGTTGTCGTTGGTAGTTACTACGTTGGCCTGGTACCAGAATCTTCTCTGTCTCGATCTTGACCGAGGTATTCCAGCTGTTTTTCAGTGCTAGCTACCTTCTCTTGTGTCTTCTTCTTTTGCTGGTATAGCTCTCGCTTCAATTCATCGTTCTGTCTTTGTAGAATCATTATCGTGTCCTCGTACCTCGAGCGTATTGTGGTTTGAACGCCATTATTTTCCCTCGACGTTTGATTGTGCCCTGTGATGGCGTTGGCTCAGCTTACCTTGCGCTGGGTGTTGTCGTGTTCCACGCCTGTTGCTGGTATCCGGGGGTTGCTCTGTTCTCTTTCCCTCGATCTCGAACCCGACTTGGATCTGAATCTTTTTATTTGTTCCGTCTCGTTCGGTGACTGTGGCGACGGTGACATGGTCATCATGTGCTCGTTGTCGTTGGTAGTTACTAGGTTGGCCTGGTACCAGAATCTTCTCTGTCTCGATCTTGTCTCGATCTTGACCGAGGTATTCCAGCTGTTTTTCAGTGCTAGCTTCCTTCTCTTGAGTCTTCTTTTTTTGCTGGTATAGCTCTCGCTTCAATTCATCGTTCTGTCTTTGTAGAATCATTATCGTGTCCTCGTACCTCTACCGTATTGTGGTTTGAATGCCATTATGTTCCCTCGACGTTTGATTGTGCCCTGCAATGGCGTTGGCCCACCTTACCTTGCGCTGGGTGTTGTCGTGTTCCACGCCCGTTGCCGGTATCCGGGGGATGCTCTGTTCTCTTTCCCTCCATCTCGATCCCGGCTTGGATCTGGATCTTTTTGTCTGTTCCGTCTCATTCGGTGACTGTGGCGACGGTGACATGGTCATCATGTGCTCGTTGTCGTTGGTAGTTATAGGTTGGCCTGGTACCAGAATCTTTTCTGTCTCGATCTTGTCTCGATCTTGACCGAGGTATTCGAGCTGTTTTTCAGTGCTAGCTTCCTTCTCTTGTGTCTTCTTCTTTTGCTGGTATAGCTCTCGCTTCAATTCATCGTTCTGTCTTTGTAGAATCATTATCGTGTCCTCGTACCTCGAGCGTATTGTGGTTTGAACGCCATTATTTTCCCTCGACGTTTGATTGTGCCCTGTGATGGCGTTGGCTCAGCTTACGTTGCGCTGGGTGTTGTCGTGTTCCACGCCTGTCGCTGGTATCCGGGGGTTGCTCTGTTCTCTTTCCCTCGATCTCGAACCCGACTTAGATCTGAATCTTTTCATTTGTTCCGTCTCATTCGGTGACTGTGGCGACGGTGACATGGTCATCATGTGCTCGTTGTCGTTGGTAGTTACTAGGTTGGCCTGGTACCAGAATCTTCTCTGTCTCGATCTTGTCTCGATCTTGACCGAGGTATTCGAGCTATTTTTCAGTGCTAGCTTCCTTCTCTTGGGTCTTCTTTTTTTGCTGGTATAGCTCACGCTTCAATTCATCGTTCTGTCTTTGTAGAATCATTATCGTGTCCTCGTACCTCGAGCGTATTGTGGTTTGAACGCCATTATTTTCCCTCGACGTTTGATTGTGCCCTGTGATGGCGTTGGCTCAGCTTACCTTGCGCTGGGTGTTGTCGTGTTCCACGCCTTTTGCTGGTATCCGGGGGTTGCTCTGTTCTCTTTCCCTCGATCTCGAACCCGACTTGGATCTGAATCTTTTTATTTGTTCCGTCTCGTTCGGTGACTGTGGCGACGGTGACATGGTCATCATGTGCTTGTTGTCGTTGGTAGTTACTAGGTTGGCCTGGTACCAGAATCTTCTCTGTCTCGATCTTGTCTCGATCTTGACCGAGGTATTCGAGCTGTTCTTCAGTGCTAGCTTCCTTTTCTTGTGTCTTCTTCTTTTGCTGGTATAGCTCTCGCTTCAATTCATCGTTCTGTCTTTGTAGAATCATTATCGTGTCCTCGTACCTCGAGCGTATTGCGGTTTGAACGCCATTATTTTCCCTCGACGTTTGATTGTGCCCTGTGATGGCGTTGGCTCAGCTTACCTTGCGCTGGGTGTTGTCGTGTTCCACGCCTGTTGCTGGTATCCGGGGATTGCTCTGTTCTCTTTCCCTCGATCTCGAACCCGACTTGGATCTGAATCTTTTTATTTGTTCCGTCTCGTTCGGTGACTGTGGCGACGGTGACATGGTCATCATGTGCTCGTTGTCGTTGGTATTACTAGGTTGGCCTGGTACCAGAATCTTCTCTGTTTCATCTTTTCTCGATCTTGACCGAGGTATTCGAGCTGTTTTTCAGTGCTAGCTTCCTTCTCTTGTGTCTTCTTTTTTTGCTGGTATAGCTCTCGCTTCAATTCATCGTTCTGTCTTTGTAGAATCATTATTGTGACCTCGTACCTCGAGCGTATTGTGGTTTGAACGCCATTATTTTCCCTCGACGTTTGATTGTGCCCTGTGACGGCGTTGGCCCACCTTACCTTGCGATGGGTGTTGTCGTGTTCCACGCCCGTTGCCGGTATCCGGGGATGCTCTGTTCTCTTTCCCTCGATCTCGATCCCGGCTTGGATCTGGATCTTTTTGTCTGTTCCGTCTCATTCGGTGACTGTGGCGATGGTGACATGGTCATCATGTGCTCGTTGTCGTTGGTAGTTACTACGTTGGCCTGGTACCAGAATCTTCTCTGTCTCGATCTTGACCGAGGTATTCGAGCTGTTTTTCAGTGCTAGGTTCCTTCTCTTGTGTCTTCTTCTTTTGCTGGTATAGCTCTCGCTTCAATTCATCGTTCTGTCTTTGTAGAATCATTATCGTGTCCTCGTACCTCGAGCGTATTGTGGTTTGAACGCCATTATTTTCCCTCGACGTTTGATTGTGCCCTGTGATGGCGTTGGCTCAGCTTGCCTTGCGCTGGGTGTTGTCGTGTTCCACGCCTGTTGCTGGTATCCGGGGGTTGCTCTGTTCTCTTTCCCTCGATCTCGAACCCGACTTGGATCTGAATCTTTTTATTTGTTCCGTCTCGTTCGGTGACTGTGGCGACGGTGACATGTTCATCATGTGCTCGTTGTCGTTGGTAGTTACTAGGTTGGCCTGGTACCAGAATCTTCTCTGTCTCGATCTTGTCTCGATCCTCACCGAGGTATTCGAGCTGTTCTTCAGTGCTAGCTTCCTTCTCTTGTGTCTTCTTCTTTTGCTGGTATAGCTCTCGCTTCAATTCATCGTTCTGTCTTTGTAGAATCATTATCGTGTCCTCGTACCTCGAGCGTATTGTGGTTTGAACGCCATTATTTTCCCTGGACGTTTGATTGTGCCCTGTGATGGCGTTGGCTCAGCTTACCTTGCGCTGGGTGCTGTCGTGTTCCACGCCCGTTGCCGGTATCCGGGGGTTGCTCTGTTCTCTTTCCCTCGATCTCGAACCCGACTTGGATCTGAATCTTTTTATTTGTTCCGTCTCATTCGGTGACTGTGGCGACGGTGACATGTTCATCATGTGCTCGTTGTCGTTGGTAGTTACTAGGTTGGCCTGGTACCAGAATCTTCTCTGTCTCGATCTTGTATCGATCTTGACCGAGGTATTCGAGCGGTTCTTCAGTGCTAGCTTCCTTTTCTTGTGTCTTCTTCTTTTGCTGGTATAGCTCTCGCTTCAATTCATCGTTCTGTCTTTGTAGAATCATTATCGTGTCCTCGTACCTCGAGCGTATTGTGGTTTGAACGCCATTATTTTCCCTCGACGTTTGATTGTGCCCTGTGATGGCGTTGGCTCAGCTTATCTTGCGCTGGGCGTTGTCGTGTTCCACGCCTGTTGCTGGTATCCGGGGGTTGCTCTGTTCTCTTTCGCTCGATCTCGAACCCGACTTGGATCTGAATCTTTTTATTTGTTCCGTCTCATTCGGTGACTGTGGCGACGGTGACATGTTCATCATGTGCTCGTTGTCGTTGGTAGTTACTAGGTTGGCCTGGTACCAGAATCTTCTCTGTCTCGATCTTGTATCGATCTTGACCGAGGTATTCTAGCTGTTCTTCAGTGCTAGCTTCCTTCTCTTGTGTCTTCTTCTTTTGCTGGTATAGCTCTCGCTTCAATTCATCGTTCTGTCTTTGTAGAATCATTATCGTGACCTCGTACCTCGAGCGTATTTTGGTTTGAACGCCATTATTTTCCCTCGACGTTTGATTGTGCCCTGTGATGGCGTTGGCTCAGCTTACCTTGCGCTGGGTGTTGTCGTGTTCCACGCCCGTTGCCGGTATCCGGGGGTTGCTCTGTTCTCTTTCCCTCGATCTCGAACCCGACTTGGATCTGAATCTTTTTATTTGTTCCGTCTCATTCGGTGACTGTGGCGACGGTGACATGGTCATCATGTGCTTGTTGTCGTTGGTAGTTACTAGGTTGGCCTGGTACCAGAATCTTCTCTGTCTCGATCTTGTCTCGATCTTGACCGAGGTATTCGAGCTGTTCTTCAGTGCTAGCTTCCTTTTCTTGTGTCTTCTTCTTTTGCTGGTATAGCTCTCGCTTCAATTCATCGTTCTGTCTTTGTAGAATCATTATCGTGTCCTCGTACCTCGAGCGTATTGTGGTTTGAACGCCATTATTTTCCCTCGACGTTTGATTTTGCCCTGTGATGGCGTTGGCTCAGCTTACCTTGCGCTGGGTGTTGTCGTGTTCCACGCCTTTTGCTGGTATCCGGGGGTTGCTCTGTTCTCTTTCCCTCGATCTCGAACCCGACTTGGATCTGAATCTTTTTATTTGTTCCGTCTCGTTCGGTGACTGTGGCGACGGTGACATGGTCATCATGTGCTTGTTGTCGTTGGTAGTTACTAGGTTGGCCTGGTACCAGAATCTTCTCTGTCTCGATCTTGTCTCGATCTTGACCGAGGTATTCGAGCTGTTCTTCAGTGCTAGCTTCCTTTTCTTGTGTCTTCTTCTTTTGCTGGTATAGCTCTCGCTTCAATTCATCGTTCTGTCTTTGTAGAATCATTATCGTGTCCTCGTACCTCGAGCGTATTGCGGTTTGAACGCCATTATTTTCCCTCGACGTTTGATTGTGCCCTGTGATGGCGTTGGCTCAGCTTACCTTGCGCTGGGTGTTGTCGTGTTCCACGCCTGTTGCTGGTATCCGGGGATTGCTCTGTTCTCTTTCCCTCGATCTCGAACCCGACTTGGATCTGAATCTTTTTATTTGTTCCGTCTCGTTCGGTGACTGTGGCGACGGTGACATGGTCATCATGTGCTCGTTGTCGTTGGTATTACTAGGTTGGCCTGGTACCAGAATCTTCTCTGTTTCATCTTTTCTCGATCTTGACCGAGGTATTCGAGCTGTTTTTCAGTGCTAGCTTCCTTCTCTTGTGTCTTCTTTTTTTGCTGGTATAGCTCTCGCTTCAATTCATCGTTCTGTCTTTGTAGAATCATTATTGTGACCTCGTACCTCGAGCGTATTGTGGTTTGAACGCCATTATTTTCCCTCGACGTTTGATTGTGCCCTGTGACGGCGTTGGCCCACCTTACCTTGCGATGGGTGTTGTCGTGTTCCACGCCCGTTGCCGGTATCCGGGGATGCTCTGTTCTCTTTCCCTCGATCTCGATCCCGGCTTGGATCTGGATCTTTTTGTCTGTTCCGTCTCATTCGGTGACTGTGGCGATGGTGACATGGTCATCATGTGCTCGTTGTCGTTGGTAGTTACTACGTTGGCCTGGTACCAGAATCTTCTCTGTCTCGATCTTGACCGAGGTATTCGAGCTGTTTTTCAGTGCTAGGTTCCTTCTCTTGTGTCTTCTTCTTTTGCTGGTATAGCTCTCGCTTCAATTCATCGTTCTGTCTTTGTAGAATCATTATCGTGTCCTCGTACCTCGAGCGTATTGTGGTTTGAACGCCATTATTTTCCCTCGACGTTTGATTGTGCCCTGTGATGGCGTTGGCTCAGCTTATCTTGCGCTGGGCGTTGTCGTGTTCCACGCCTGTTGCTGGTATCCGGGGGTTGCTCTGTTCTCTTTCGCTCGATCTCGAACCCGACTTGGATCTGAATCTTTTTATTTGTTCCGTCTCATTCGGTGACTGTGGCGACGGTGACATGTTCATCATGTGCTCGTTGTCGTTGGTAGTTACTAGGTTGGCCTGGTACCAGAATCTTCTCTGTCTCGATCTTGTATCGATCTTGACCGAGGTATTCTAGCTGTTCTTCAGTGCTAGCTTCCTTCTCTTGTGTCTTCTTCTTTTGCTGGTATAGCTCTCGCTTCAATTCATCGTTCTGTCTTTGTAGAATCATTATCGTGTCCTCGTACCTCGAGCGTATTGTGGTTTGAACGCCATTATTTTCCCTCGACGTTTGATTGTGCCCTGTGATGGCGTTGGCTCAGCTTACCTTGCGCTGGGTGTTGTCGTGTTCCACGCCCGTTGCCGGTATCCGGGGGTTGCTCTGTTCTCTTTCCCTCGATCTCGAACCCGACTTGGATCTGAATCTTTTTATTTGTTCCGTCTCATTCGGTGACTGTGGCGACGGTGACATGGTCATCATGTGCTTGTTGTCGTTGGTAGTTACTAGGTTGGCCTGGTACCAGAATCTTCTCTGTCTCGATCTTGTCTCGATCTTGACCGAGGTATTCGAGCTGTTCTTCAGTGCTAGCTTCCTTTTCTTGTGTCTTCTTCTTTTGCTGGTATAGCTCTCGCTTCAATTCATCGTTCTGTCTTTGTAGAATCATTATCGTGTCCTCGTACCTCGAGCGTATTGTGGTTTGAACGCCATTATTTTCCCTCGACGTTTGATTTTGCCCTGTGATGGCGTTGGCTCAGCTTACCTTGCGCTGGGTGTTGTCGTGTTCCACGCCCGTTGCTGGTATCCGGGGGTTGCTCTGTTCTCTTTCCCTCGATCTCGAATCCGACTTGGATCTGAATCTTTTTATTTGTTCCGTCTCGTTCGGTGACTGTGGCGACGGTGACATGGTCATCATGTGCTCGTTGTCGTTGATAGTTACTAGGTTGGCCTGGTACCAGAATCTTCTCTGTCTCATCTTGTCTCGATCTTGACCGAGGTATTCGAGCTGTTTTTCAGTGCTAGCTTCCTTCTCTTGTGTCTTCTTTTGCTGGTATAGCTCTCGCTTCAATTCATCGTTCTGTCTTTGTAGAATCATTATCATGTCCTCGTACCTCGAGCGTATTGTGGTTTGAACGCCATTATTTTCCCTCGACGTTTGATTGTGCCCTGTGATGGCGTTGGCTCAGCTTATCTTGCGCTGGGTGTTGTGGTGTTCCACGCCTGTTGCTGGTATCCGGGGGTTGCTCTGTTCTCTTTCCCTCGATCTCGAACCCGACTTGGATCTGAATCTTTTTATTTGTTCCGTCTCATTCGGTGACTGTGGCGACGGTGACATGGTCATCATGTGCTCGTTGTCGTTGGTAGTTACTAGGTTGGCCTGGTACCAGAATCTTCTCTGTCTCGATCTTGTCTCGATCTTGACCGAGGTATTCGAGCTATTTGTCAGTGCTGACTTCCTTCTCTTGGGTCTTCTTTTTTTGCTGGTATAGCTCTCGCTTCAATTCATCGTTCTGTCCTTGTAGAATCATTATCGTGTCCTCGTACCTCGAGCGTATTGTGGTTTGAACGCCATTATTTTCCTTCGACGTTTGATTGTGCCCTGTGATGGCGTTGGCTCAGCTTACCTTGCGCTGGGTGTTGTCGTGTTCCACGCCTGTTGCTGGTATCCGGGGGTTGCTCTGTTCTCTTTCCCTCGATCTCGAACCCGACTTGGATCTGAATCTTTTTATTTGTTCCGTCTCGTTCGGTGACTGTGGCGACGGTGACATGTTCATCATGTGCTCGTTGTCGTTGGTAGTTACTAGTTTGGCCTGGTACCAGAATCTTCTCTGTCTCGATCTTGTCTCGATCCTCACCGAGGTATTCGAGCTGTTCTTCAGTGCTAGCTTCCTTCTCTTGTGTCTTCTTCTTTTGCTGGTATAGCTCTCGCTTCAATTCATCGTTCTGTCTTTGTAGAATCATTATCGTGTCCTCGTACCTCGAGCGTATTGTGGTTTGAACGCCATTATTTTCCCTGGACGTTTGATTGTGCCCTGTGATGGCGTTGGCTCAGCTTACCTTGCGCTGGGTGTTGTCGTGTTCCACGCCCGTTGCCGGTATCCGGGGGTTGCTCTGTTCTCTTTCCCTCGATCTCGAACCCGACTTGGATCTGAATCTTTTTATTTGTTCCGTCTCATTCGGTGACTGGCGACGGTGACATGGTCATCATGTGCTTGTTGTCGTTGGTAGTTACTAGGTTGGCCTGGTACCAGAATCTTCTCTGTGATCTTGTCTCGATCTTGACCGAGGTATTCGAGCTGTTCTTCAGTGCTAGCTTCCTTTTCTTGTGTCTTCTTCTTTTGCTGGTATAGCTCTCGCTTCAATTCATCGTTCTGTCTTTGTAGAATCATTATCGTGTCCTCGTACCTCGAGCGTATTGTGGTTTGAACGCCATTATTTTCCCTCGACGTTTGATTGTACCCTGTGATGGCGTTGGCTCAGCTTATCTTGCGCTGGGCGTTGTCGTGTTCCACGCCTGTTGCTGGTATCCGGGGGTTGCTCTGTTCTCTTTCCCTCCATCTCGATCCCGGCTTGGATCTGGATCTTTTTGTCTGTTCCGTCTCATTCGGTGACTGTGGCGACGGTGACATGGTCATCATGTGCTCGTTGTCGTTGGTAGTTATAGGTTGGCCTGGTACCAGAATCTTCTCTGTCTCGATCTTGTCTCGATCCTCACCGAGGTATTCGAGCTGTTCTTCAGTGCTAGCTTCCTTCTCTTGGGTCTTCTTTTTTTGCTGGTATAGCTCACGCTTCAATTCATCGTTCTGTCTTTGTAGAATCATTATCGTGTCCTCGTACCTCGAGCGTATTGTGGTTTGAACGCCATTATTTTCCCTCGACGTTTGATTGTGCCCTGTGATGGCGTTGGCTCAGCTTACCTTGCGCTGGGTGTTGTCGTGTTCCACGCCTTTTGCTGGTATCCGGGGGTTGCTCTGTTCTCTTTCCCTCGATCTCGAACCCGACTTGGATCTGAATCTTTTTATTTGTTCCGTCTCGTTCGGTGACTGTGGCGACGGTGACATGGTCATCATGTGCTTGTTGTCGTTGGTAGTTACTAGGTTGGCCTGGTACCAGAATCTTCTCTGTCTCGATCTTGTCTCGATCTTGACCGAGGTATTCGAGCTGTTCTTCAGTGCTAGCTTCCTTTTCTTGTGTCTTCTTCTTTTGCTGGTATAGCTCTCGCTTCAATTCATCGTTCTGTCTTTGTAGAATCATTATCGTGTCCTCGTACCTCGAGCGTATTGCGGTTTGAACGCCATTATTTTCCCTCGACGTTTGATTGTGCCCTGTGATGGCGTTGGCTCAGCTTACCTTGCGCTGGGTGTTGTCGTGTTCCACGCCTGTTGCTGGTATCCGGGGATTGCTCTGTTCTCTTTCCCTCGATCTCGAACCCGACTTGGATCTGAATCTTTTTATTTGTTCCGTCTCGTTCGGTGACTGTGGCGACGGTGACATGGTCATCATGTGCTCGTTGTCGTTGGTATTACTAGGTTGGCCTGGTACCAGAATCTTCTCTGTTTCATCTTTTCTCGATCTTGACCGAGGTATTCGAGCTGTTTTTCAGTGCTAGCTTCCTTCTCTTGTGTCTTCTTTTTTTGCTGGTATAGCTCTCGCTTCAATTCATCGTTCTGTCTTTGTAGAATCATTATTGTGACCTCGTACCTCGAGCGTATTGTGGTTTGAACGCCATTATTTTCCCTCGACGTTTGATTGTGCCCTGTGACGGCGTTGGCCCACCTTACCTTGCGATGGGTGTTGTCGTGTTCCACGCCCGTTGCCGGTATCCGGGGATGCTCTGTTCTCTTTCCCTCGATCTCGATCCCGGCTTGGATCTGGATCTTTTTGTCTGTTCCGTCTCATTCGGTGACTGTGGCGATGGTGACATGGTCATCATGTGCTCGTTGTCGTTGGTAGTTACTACGTTGGCCTGGTACCAGAATCTTCTCTGTCTCGATCTTGACCGAGGTATTCGAGCTGTTTTTCAGTGCTAGGTTCCTTCTCTTGTGTCTTCTTCTTTTGCTGGTATAGCTCTCGCTTCAATTCATCGTTCTGTCTTTGTAGAATCATTATCGTGTCCTCGTACCTCGAGCGTATTGTGGTTTGAACGCCATTATTTTCCCTCGACGTTTGATTGTGCCCTGTGATGGCGTTGGCTCAGCTTGCCTTGCGCTGGGTGTTGTCGTGTTCCACGCCTGTTGCTGGTATCCGGGGGTTGCTCTGTTCTCTTTCCCTCGATCTCGAACCCGACTTGGATCTGAATCTTTTTATTTGTTCCGTCTCGTTCGGTGACTGTGGCGACGGTGACATGTTCATCATGTGCTCGTTGTCGTTGGTAGTTACTAGGTTGGCCTGGTACCAGAATCTTCTCTGTCTCGATCTTGTCTCGATCCTCACCGAGGTATTCGAGCTGTTCTTCAGTGCTAGCTTCCTTCTCTTGTGTCTTCTTCTTTTGCTGGTATAGCTCTCGCTTCAATTCATCGTTCTGTCTTTGTAGAATCATTATCGTGTCCTCGTACCTCGAGCGTATTGTGGTTTGAACGCCATTATTTTCCCTGGACGTTTGATTGTGCCCTGTGATGGCGTTGGCTCAGCTTACCTTGCGCTGGGTGCTGTCGTGTTCCACGCCCGTTGCCGGTATCCGGGGGTTGCTCTGTTCTCTTTCCCTCGATCTCGAACCCGACTTGGATCTGAATCTTTTTATTTGTTCCGTCTCATTCGGTGACTGTGGCGACGGTGACATGTTCATCATGTGCTCGTTGTCGTTGGTAGTTACTAGGTTGGCCTGGTACCAGAATCTTCTCTGTCTCGATCTTGTATCGATCTTGACCGAGGTATTCGAGCGGTTCTTCAGTGCTAGCTTCCTTTTCTTGTGTCTTCTTCTTTTGCTGGTATAGCTCTCGCTTCAATTCATCGTTCTGTCTTTGTAGAATCATTATCGTGTCCTCGTACCTCGAGCGTATTGTGGTTTGAACGCCATTATTTTCCCTCGACGTTTGATTGTGCCCTGTGATGGCGTTGGCTCAGCTTATCTTGCGCTGGGCGTTGTCGTGTTCCACGCCTGTTGCTGGTATCCGGGGGTTGCTCTGTTCTCTTTCGCTCGATCTCGAACCCGACTTGGATCTGAATCTTTTTATTTGTTCCGTCTCATTCGGTGACTGTGGCGACGGTGACATGTTCATCATGTGCTCGTTGTCGTTGGTAGTTACTAGGTTGGCCTGGTACCAGAATCTTCTCTGTCTCGATCTTGTATCGATCTTGACCGAGGTATTCTAGCTGTTCTTCAGTGCTAGCTTCCTTCTCTTGTGTCTTCTTCTTTTGCTGGTATAGCTCTCGCTTCAATTCATCGTTCTGTCTTTGTAGAATCATTATCGTGACCTCGTACCTCGAGCGTATTTTGGTTTGAACGCCATTATTTTCCCTCGACGTTTGATTGTGCCCTGTGATGGCGTTGGCTCAGCTTACCTTGCGCTGGGTGTTGTCGTGTTCCACGCCCGTTGCCGGTATCCGGGGGTTGCTCTGTTCTCTTTCCCTCGATCTCGAACCCGACTTGGATCTGAATCTTTTTATTTGTTCCGTCTCATTCGGTGACTGTGGCGACGGTGACATGGTCATCATGTGCTTGTTGTCGTTGGTAGTTACTAGGTTGGCCTGGTACCAGAATCTTCTCTGTCTCGATCTTGTCTCGATCTTGACCGAGGTATTCGAGCTGTTCTTCAGTGCTAGCTTCCTTTTCTTGTGTCTTCTTCTTTTGCTGGTATAGCTCTCGCTTCAATTCATCGTTCTGTCTTTGTAGAATCATTATCGTGTCCTCGTACCTCGAGCGTATTGTGGTTTGAACGCCATTATTTTCCCTCGACGTTTGATTTTGCCCTGTGATGGCGTTGGCTCAGCTTACCTTGCGCTGGGTGTTGTCGTGTTCCACGCCTTTTGCTGGTATCCGGGGGTTGCTCTGTTCTCTTTCCCTCGATCTCGAACCCGACTTGGATCTGAATCTTTTTATTTGTTCCGTCTCGTTCGGTGACTGTGGCGACGGTGACATGGTCATCATGTGCTTGTTGTCGTTGGTAGTTACTAGGTTGGCCTGGTACCAGAATCTTCTCTGTCTCGATCTTGTCTCGATCTTGACCGAGGTATTCGAGCTGTTCTTCAGTGCTAGCTTCCTTTTCTTGTGTCTTCTTCTTTTGCTGGTATAGCTCTCGCTTCAATTCATCGTTCTGTCTTTGTAGAATCATTATCGTGTCCTCGTACCTCGAGCGTATTGCGGTTTGAACGCCATTATTTTCCCTCGACGTTTGATTGTGCCCTGTGATGGCGTTGGCTCAGCTTACCTTGCGCTGGGTGTTGTCGTGTTCCACGCCTGTTGCTGGTATCCGGGGATTGCTCTGTTCTCTTTCCCTCGATCTCGAACCCGACTTGGATCTGAATCTTTTTATTTGTTCCGTCTCGTTCGGTGACTGTGGCGACGGTGACATGGTCATCATGTGCTCGTTGTCGTTGGTATTACTAGGTTGGCCTGGTACCAGAATCTTCTCTGTTTCATCTTTTCTCGATCTTGACCGAGGTATTCGAGCTGTTTTTCAGTGCTAGCTTCCTTCTCTTGTGTCTTCTTTTTTTGCTGGTATAGCTCTCGCTTCAATTCATCGTTCTGTCTTTGTAGAATCATTATTGTGACCTCGTACCTCGAGCGTATTGTGGTTTGAACGCCATTATTTTCCCTCGACGTTTGATTGTGCCCTGTGACGGCGTTGGCCCACCTTACCTTGCGATGGGTGTTGTCGTGTTCCACGCCCGTTGCCGGTATCCGGGGATGCTCTGTTCTCTTTCCCTCGATCTCGATCCCGGCTTGGATCTGGATCTTTTTGTCTGTTCCGTCTCATTCGGTGACTGTGGCGATGGTGACATGGTCATCATGTGCTCGTTGTCGTTGGTAGTTACTACGTTGGCCTGGTACCAGAATCTTCTCTGTCTCGATCTTGACCGAGGTATTCGAGCTGTTTTTCAGTGCTAGGTTCCTTCTCTTGTGTCTTCTTCTTTTGCTGGTATAGCTCTCGCTTCAATTCATCGTTCTGTCTTTGTAGAATCATTATCGTGTCCTCGTACCTCGAGCGTATTGTGGTTTGAACGCCATTATTTTCCCTCGACGTTTGATTGTGCCCTGTGATGGCGTTGGCTCAGCTTATCTTGCGCTGGGCGTTGTCGTGTTCCACGCCTGTTGCTGGTATCCGGGGGTTGCTCTGTTCTCTTTCGCTCGATCTCGAACCCGACTTGGATCTGAATCTTTTTATTTGTTCCGTCTCATTCGGTGACTGTGGCGACGGTGACATGTTCATCATGTGCTCGTTGTCGTTGGTAGTTACTAGGTTGGCCTGGTACCAGAATCTTCTCTGTCTCGATCTTGTATCGATCTTGACCGAGGTATTCTAGCTGTTCTTCAGTGCTAGCTTCCTTCTCTTGTGTCTTCTTCTTTTGCTGGTATAGCTCTCGCTTCAATTCATCGTTCTGTCTTTGTAGAATCATTATCGTGTCCTCGTACCTCGAGCGTATTGTGGTTTGAACGCCATTATTTTCCCTCGACGTTTGATTGTGCCCTGTGATGGCGTTGGCTCAGCTTACCTTGCGCTGGGTGTTGTCGTGTTCCACGCCCGTTGCCGGTATCCGGGGGTTGCTCTGTTCTCTTTCCCTCGATCTCGAACCCGACTTGGATCTGAATCTTTTTATTTGTTCCGTCTCATTCGGTGACTGTGGCGACGGTGACATGGTCATCATGTGCTTGTTGTCGTTGGTAGTTACTAGGTTGGCCTGGTACCAGAATCTTCTCTGTCTCGATCTTGTCTCGATCTTGACCGAGGTATTCGAGCTGTTCTTCAGTGCTAGCTTCCTTTTCTTGTGTCTTCTTCTTTTGCTGGTATAGCTCTCGCTTCAATTCATCGTTCTGTCTTTGTAGAATCATTATCGTGTCCTCGTACCTCGAGCGTATTGTGGTTTGAACGCCATTATTTTCCCTCGACGTTTGATTTTGCCCTGTGATGGCGTTGGCTCAGCTTACCTTGCGCTGGGTGTTGTCGTGTTCCACGCCCGTTGCTGGTATCCGGGGGTTGCTCTGTTCTCTTTCCCTCGATCTCGAATCCGACTTGGATCTGAATCTTTTTATTTGTTCCGTCTCGTTCGGTGACTGTGGCGACGGTGACATGGTCATCATGTGCTCGTTGTCGTTGATAGTTACTAGGTTGGCCTGGTACCAGAATCTTCTCTGTCTCATCTTGTCTCGATCTTGACCGAGGTATTCGAGCTGTTTTTCAGTGCTAGCTTCCTTCTCTTGTGTCTTCTTTTGCTGGTATAGCTCTCGCTTCAATTCATCGTTCTGTCTTTGTAGAATCATTATCATGTCCTCGTACCTCGAGCGTATTGTGGTTTGAACGCCATTATTTTCCCTCGACGTTTGATTGTGCCCTGTGATGGCGTTGGCTCAGCTTATCTTGCGCTGGGTGTTGTGGTGTTCCACGCCTGTTGCTGGTATCCGGGGGTTGCTCTGTTCTCTTTCCCTCGATCTCGAACCCGACTTGGATCTGAATCTTTTTATTTGTTCCGTCTCATTCGGTGACTGTGGCGACGGTGACATGGTCATCATGTGCTCGTTGTCGTTGGTAGTTACTAGGTTGGCCTGGTACCAGAATCTTCTCTGTCTCGATCTTGTCTCGATCTTGACCGAGGTATTCGAGCTATTTGTCAGTGCTGACTTCCTTCTCTTGGGTCTTCTTTTTTTGCTGGTATAGCTCTCGCTTCAATTCATCGTTCTGTCCTTGTAGAATCATTATCGTGTCCTCGTACCTCGAGCGTATTGTGGTTTGAACGCCATTATTTTCCTTCGACGTTTGATTGTGCCCTGTGATGGCGTTGGCTCAGCTTACCTTGCGCTGGGTGTTGTCGTGTTCCACGCCTGTTGCTGGTATCCGGGGGTTGCTCTGTTCTCTTTCCCTCGATCTCGAACCCGACTTGGATCTGAATCTTTTTATTTGTTCCGTCTCGTTCGGTGACTGTGGCGACGGTGACATGTTCATCATGTGCTCGTTGTCGTTGGTAGTTACTAGTTTGGCCTGGTACCAGAATCTTCTCTGTCTCGATCTTGTCTCGATCCTCACCGAGGTATTCGAGCTGTTCTTCAGTGCTAGCTTCCTTCTCTTGTGTCTTCTTCTTTTGCTGGTATAGCTCTCGCTTCAATTCATCGTTCTGTCTTTGTAGAATCATTATCGTGTCCTCGTACCTCGAGCGTATTGTGGTTTGAACGCCATTATTTTCCCTGGACGTTTGATTGTGCCCTGTGATGGCGTTGGCTCAGCTTACCTTGCGCTGGGTGTTGTCGTGTTCCACGCCCGTTGCCGGTATCCGGGGGTTGCTCTGTTCTCTTTCCCTCGATCTCGAACCCGACTTGGATCTGAATCTTTTTATTTGTTCCGTCTCATTCGGTGACTGGCGACGGTGACATGGTCATCATGTGCTTGTTGTCGTTGGTAGTTACTAGGTTGGCCTGGTACCAGAATCTTCTCTGTGATCTTGTCTCGATCTTGACCGAGGTATTCGAGCTGTTCTTCAGTGCTAGCTTCCTTTTCTTGTGTCTTCTTCTTTTGCTGGTATAGCTCTCGCTTCAATTCATCGTTCTGTCTTTGTAGAATCATTATCGTGTCCTCGTACCTCGAGCGTATTGTGGTTTGAACGCCATTATTTTCCCTCGACGTTTGATTGTACCCTGTGATGGCGTTGGCTCAGCTTATCTTGCGCTGGGCGTTGTCGTGTTCCACGCCTGTTGCTGGTATCCGGGGGTTGCTCTGTTCTCTTTCCCTCCATCTCGATCCCGGCTTGGATCTGGATCTTTTTGTCTGTTCCGTCTCATTCGGTGACTGTGGCGACGGTGACATGGTCATCATGTGCTCGTTGTCGTTGGTAGTTATAGGTTGGCCTGGTACCAGAATCTTTTCTGTCTCGATCTTGTCTCGATCTTGACCGAGGTATTCGAGCTGTTTTTCAGTGCTAGCTTCCTTCTTTTGTGTCTTCTTCTTTTGCTGGTATAGCTCTCGCTTCAATTCATCGTTCTGTCTTTGTAGAATCATTATCGTGACCTCGTACCTCGAGCGTATTTTGGTTTGAACGCCATTATTTTCCCTCGACGTTTGATTGTGCCCTGTGATGGCGTTGGCCCACCTTACCTTGCGATGGGTGTTGTGTTCCACGCCCGTTGCCGGTATCCGGGGGATGCTCTGTTCTCTTTCCCTCGATCTCGATCCCGGCTTGGATCTGGATCTTTTTGTCTGTTCCGTCTCGTTCGGTGACTGTGGCGACGGTGACATGGTCATCATGTGCTCGTTGTCGTTGGTAGTTACTAGGTTGGCCTGGTACCAGAATCTTCTCTGTCTCGATCTTGTCTCGATCTTGACCGAGGTATTCCAGCTGTTTTTCAGTGCTAGCTTCCTTCTCTTGAGTCTTCTTTTTTTGCTGGTATAGCTCTCGCTTCAATTCATCGTTCTGTCTTTGTAGAATCATTATCGTGTCCTCGTACCTCGAGCGTATTGTGGTTTGAACGCCATTATTTTCCCTCGACGTTTGATTGTGCCCTGTGATGGCGTTGGCTCAGCTTTCGTTGCGCTGGGTGTTGTCGTGTTCCACGCCTGTCGCTGGTATCCGGGGGTTTCTCTGTTCTCTTTCCCTCGATCTCGAACCCGACTTGGATCTGAATCTTTTCATTTGTTCCGTCTCATTCGGTGACTGTGGCGACGGTGACATGGTCATCATGTGCTCGTTGTCGTTGGTAGTTACTAGGTTGGCCTGGTACCAGAATCTTCTCTGTCTCGATCTTGTCTCGATCTTGACCGAAGTATTCGAGCTATTTTTCAGTGCTAGCTTCCTTCTCTTGGGTCTTCTTTTTTTGCTGGTATAGCTCTCGCTTCAATTCATCGTTCTGTCTTTGTAGAATCATTATTGTGACCTCGTACCTCGAGCGTATTGTGGTTTGAACGCCATTATTTTCCCTCGACGTTTGATTGTGCCCTGTGATGGCGTTGGCCCACCTTACCTTGCGATGGGTGTTGTCGTGTTCCACGCCCGTTGCCGGTATCCGGGGATGCTCTGATCTCTTTCCCTCGATCTCGATCCCGGCTTGGATCTGGATCTTTTTGTCTGTTCCGTCTCATTCGGTGACTGTGGCGATGGTGACATGGTCATCATGTGCTCGTTGTCGTTGGTAGTTACTACGTTGGCCTGGTACCAGAATCTTCTCTGTCTCGATCTTGACCGAGGTATTCGAGCTGTTTTTCAGTGCTAGCTTCCTTCTCTTGTGTCTTCTTCTTTTGCTGGTATAGCTCTCGCTTCAATTCATCGTTCTGTCTTTGTAGAATCATTATCGTGTCCTCGTACCTCGAGCGTATTGTGGTTTGAACGCCATTATTTTCCCTCGACGTTTGATTGTGCCCTGTGATGGCGTTGGCTCAGCTTACCTTGCGCTGGGTGTTGTCGTGTTCCACGCCTGTTGCTGGTATCCATGGGATACTTTGTTCTCTTTCCCTCCATCTCGAACCCGACTTGGATCTGAATCTTTTTATTTGTTCCGTCTCGTTCGGTGACTGTGGCGACGGTGACATGTTCATCATGTGCTCGTCGTTGGTAGTTACTAGGTTGGCCTGGTGCCAGAATCTTCTCTGTCTCGATCTTGTCTCGATCTTGACCGAGGTATTCTAGCTGTTCTTCAGTGCTAGCTTCCTTCTCTTGTGTCTTCTTCTTTTGCTGGTATAGCTCTCGCTTCAATTCATCGTTCTGTCTTTGTAGAATCATTATCGTGTCCTCGTACCTCGAGCGTATTGTGGTTTGAACGCCATTATTTTCCCTCGACGTTTGATTGTGCCCTGTGATGGCGTTGGCTCAGCTTACCTTGCGCTGGGTGTTGTCGTGTTCCACGCCCGTTGCCGGTATCCGGGGGTTGCTCTGTTCTCTTTCCCTCGATCTCGAACCCGACTTGGATCTGAATCTTTTTATTTGTTCCGTCTCATTCGGTGACTGTGGCGACGGTGACATGGTCATCATGTGCTTGTTGTCGTTGGTAGTTACTAGGTTGGCCTGGTACCAGAATCTTCTCTGTCTCGATCTTGTCTCGATCTTGACCGAGGTATTCGAGCTGTTCTTCAGTGCTGGCTTCCTTTTCTTGTGTCTTCTTCTTTTGCTGGTATAGCTCTCGCTTCAATTCATCGTTCTGTCTTTGTAGAATCATTATCGTGTCCTCGTACCTCGAGCGTATTGTGGTTTGAACGCCATTATTTTCCCTCGACGTTTGATTTTGCCCTGTGATGGCGTTGGCTCAGCTTACCTTGCGCTGGGTGTTGTCGTGTTCCACGCCCGTTGCTGGTATCCGGGGGTTGCTCTGTTCTCTTTCCCTCGATCTCGAATCCGACTTGGATCTGAATCTTTTTATTTGTTCCGTCTCGTTCGGTGACTGTGGCGACGGTGACATGGTCATCATGTGCTCGTTGTCGTTGGTAGTTACTAGGTTGGCCTGGTACCAGAATCTTCTCTGTCTCATCTTGTCTCGATCTTGACCGAGGTATTCGAGCTGTTTTTCAGTGCTAGCTTCCTTCTCTTGTGTCTTCTTTTGCTGGTATAGCTCTCGCTTCAATTCATCGTTCTGTCTTTGTAGAATCATTATCATGTCCTCGTACCTCGAGCGTATTGTATTTTGAACGCCATTATTTTCCCTCGACGTTTGATTGTGCCCTGTGATGGCGTTGGCTCAGCTTATCTTGCGCTGGGTGTTGTGGTGTTCCACGCCTGTTGCTGGTATCCGGGGGTTGCTCTGTTCTCTTTCCCTCGATCTCGAACCCGACTTGGATCTGAATCTTTTTATTTGTTCCGTCTCATTCGGTGACTGTGGCGACGGTGACATGGTCATCATGTGCTCGTTGTCGTTGGTAGTTACTAGGTTGGCCTGGTACCAGAATCTTCTCTGTCTCGATCTTGTCTCGATCTTGACCGAGGTATTCGAGCTATTTGTCAGTGCTGGCTTCCTTCTCTTGGGTCTTCTTTTTTTGCTGGTATAGCTCTCGCTTCAATTCATCGTTCTGTCTTTGTAGAATCATTATCGTGACCTCGTACCTCTACCGTATTGTGGTTTGAATGCCATTATGTTCCCTCGACGTTTGATTGTGCCCTGCAATGGCGTTGGCCCACCTTACCTTGCGCTGGGTGTTGTCGTGTTCCACGCCCGTTGCCGGTATCCGGGGGATGCTCTGTTCTCTTTCCCTCCATCTCGATCCCGGCTTGGATCTGGATCTTTTTGTCTGTTCCGTCTCATTCGGTGACTGTGGCGACGGTGACATGGTCATCATGTGCTCGTTGTCGTTGGTAGTTACTAGGTTGGCCTGGTACCAGAATCTTCTCTGTCTCGATCTTGTCTCGATCTTGACCGAGGTATTCGAGCTATTTGTCAGTGCTAGCTTCCTTCTCTTGGGTCTTCTTTTTTTTTGCTGGTATAGCTCTCGCTTCAATTCATCGTTCTGTCTTTGTAGAATCATTATCGTGTCCTCGTACCTCGAGCGTATTGTGGTTTGAACGCCATTATTTTCCTTCGACGTTTGATTGTGCCCTGTGATGGCGTTGGCTCAGCTTACCTTGCGCTGGGTGTTGTCGTGTTCCACGCCTGTTGCTGGTATCCGGGGGTTGCTCTGTTCTCTTTCCCTCGATCTCGAACCCGACTTGGATCTGAATCTTTTTATTTGTTCCGTCTCGTTCGGTGACTGTGGCGACGGTGACATGTTCATCATGTGCTCGTTGTCGTTGGTAGTTACTAGGTTGGCCTGGTACCAGAATCTTCTCTGTCTCGATCTTGTCTCGATCCTCACCGAGGTATTCGAGCTGTTCTTCAGTGCTAGCTTCCTTCTCTTGTGTCTTCTTCTTTTGCTGGTATAGCTCTCGCTTCAATTCATCGTTCTGTCTTTGTAGAATCATTATCGTGTCCTCGTACCTCGAGCGTATTGTGGTTTGAACGCCATTATTTTCCCTGGACGTTTGATTGTGGCCTGTGATGGCGTTGGCTCAGCTTACCTTGCGCTGGGTGTTGTCGTGTTCCACGCCCGTTGCCGGTATCCGGGGGTTGCTCTGTTCTCTTTCCCTCGATCTCGAACCCGACTTGGATCTGAATCTTTTTATTTGTTCCGTCTCATTCGGTGACTGGCGACGGTGACATGGTCATCATGTGCTTGTTGTCGTTGGTAGTTACTAGGTTGGCCTGGTACCAGAATCTTCTCTGTCTCGATCTTGTCTCGATCTTGACCGAGGTATTCGAGCTGTTCTTCAGTGCTAGCTTCCTTTTCTTGTCTTCTTCTTTTGCTGGTATAGCTCTCGCTTCAATTCATCGTTCTGTCTTTGTAGAATCATTATCGTGTCCTCGTACCTCGAGCGTATTGTGGTTTGAACGCCATTATTTTCCCTCGACGTTTGATTGTACCCTGTGATGGCGTTGGCTCAGCTTATCTTGCGCTGGGCGTTGTCGTGTTCCACGCCTGTTGCTGGTATCCGGGGGTTGCTCTGTTCTCTTTCCCTCGATCTCGATCCCGGCTTGGATCTGGATCTTTTTGTCTGTTCCGTCTCATTCGGTGACTGTGGCGACGGTGACATGGTCATCATGTGCTCGTTGTCGTTGGTAGTTATAGGTTGGCCTGGTACCAGAATCTTTTCTGTCTCGATCTTGTGTCGATCTTGACCGAGGTATTCGAGCTGTTTTTCAGTGCTAGCTTCCTTCTTTTGTGTCTTCTTCTTTTGCTGGTATAGCTCTCGCTTCAATTCATCGTTCTGTCTTTGTAGAATCATTATCGTGTCCTCGTACCTCGAGCGTATTGTGGTTTGAACGCCATTATTTTCCCTCGACGTTTGATTGTGCCCTGCGATGGCGTTGGCCCAGCTTACCTTGCGCTGGGTGTTGTCGTGTTCCACGCCCGTTGCCGGTATCCGGGGGATGCTCTGTTCTCTTTCCCTCCATCTCGATCCCGGCTTGGATCTGGATCTTTTTGTCTGTTCCGTCTCATTCGGTGACTGTGGCGACGGTGACATGGTCATCATGTGCTCGTTGTCGTTGGTAGTTATAGGTTGGCCTGGTACCAGAATCTTTTCTGTCTCGATCTTGTCTCGATCTTGACCGAGGTATTCGAGCTGTTTTTCAGTGCTAGCTTCCTTCTTTTGTGTCTTCTTCTTTTGCTGGTATAGCTCTCGCTTCAATTCATCGTTCTGTCTTTGTAGAATCATTATCGTGACCTCGTACCTCGAGCGTATTGTGGTTTGAACGCCATTATTTTCCCTCGACGTTTGATTGTGCCCTGTGATGGCGTTGGCCCACCTTACCTTGCGATGGGTGTTGTGTTCCACGCCCGTTGCCGGTATCCGGGGGATGCTCTGTTCTCTTTCCCTCGATCTCGATCCCGGCTTGGATCTGGATCTTTTTGTCTGTTCCGTCTCATTCGGTGACTGTGGCGATTGTGACATGGTCATCATGTGCTCGTTGTCGTTGGTAGTTACTACGTTGGCCTGGTACCAGAATCTTCTCTGTCTCGATCTTGACCGAGGTATTCGAGCTGTTTTTCAGTGCTAGCTACCTTCTCTTGTGTCTTCTTCTTTTGCTGGTATAGCTCTCGCTTCAATTCATCGTTCTGTCTTTGTAGAATCATTATCGTGTCCTCGTACCTCGAGCGTATTGTGGTTTGAACGCCATTATTTTCCCTCGACGTTTGATTGTGCCCTGTGATGGCGTTGGCTCAGCTTACCTTGCGCTGGGTGTTGTCGTGTTCCACGCCTGTTGCTGGTATCCGGGGGTTGCTCTGTTCTCTTTCCCTCGATCTCGAACCCGACTTGGATCTGAATCTTTTTATTTGTTCCGTCTCGTTCGGTGACTGTGGCGACGGTGACATGGTCATCATGTGCTCGTTGTCGTTGGTAGTTACTAGGTTGGCCTGGTACCAGAATCTTCTCTGTCTCGATCTTGTCTCGATCTTGACCGAGGTATTCCAGCTGTTTTTCAGTGCTAGCTTCCTTCTCTTGAGTCTTCTTTTTTTGCTGGTATAGCTCTCGCTTCAATTCATCGTTCTGTCTTTGTAGAATCATTATCGTGTCCTCGTACCTCTACCGTATTGTGGTTTGAATGCCATTATGTTCCCTCGACGTTTGATTGTGCCCTGCAATGGCGTTGGCCCACCTTACCTTGCGCTGGGTGTTGTCGTGTTCCACGCCCGTTGCCGGTATCCGGGGGATGCTCTGTTCTCTTTCCCTCCATCTCGATCCCGGCTTGGATCTGGATCTTTTTGTCTGTTCCGTCTCATTCGGTGACTGTGGCGACGGTGACATGGTCATCATGTGCTCGTTGTCGTTGGTAGTTATAGGTTGGCCTGGTACCAGAATCTTTTCTGTCTCGATCTTGTCTCGATCTTGACCGAGGTATTCGAGCTGTTTTTCAGTGCTAGCTTCCTTCTCTTGTGTCTTCTTCTTTTGCTGGTATAGCTCTCGCTTCAATTCATCGTTCTGTCTTTGTAGAATCATTATCGTGTCCTCGTACCTCGAGCGTATTGTGGTTTGAACGCCATTATTTTCCCTCGACGTTTGATTGTGCCCTGTGATGGCGTTGGCTCAGCTTACGTTGCGCTGGGTGTTGTCGTGTTCCACGCCTGTCGCTGGTATCCGGGGGTTGCTCTGTTCTCTTTCCCTCGATCTCGAACCCGACTTAGATCTGAATCTTTTCATTTGTTCCGTCTCATTCGGTGACTGTGGCGACGGTGACATGGTCATCATGTGCTCGTTGTCGTTGGTAGTTACTAGGTTGGCCTGGTACCAGAATCTTCTCTGTCTCGATCTTGTCTCGATCTTGACCGAGGTATTCGAGCTATTTTTCAGTGCTAGCTTCCTTCTCTTGGGTCTTCTTTTTTTGCTGGTATAGCTCTCGCTTCAATTCATCGTTCTGTCTTTGTAGAATCATTATCGTGTCCTCGTACCTCGAGCGTATTGTGGTTTGAACGCCATTATTTTCCCTCGACGTTTGATTGTGCCCTGTGATGGCGTTGGCTCAGCTTACCTTGCGCTGGGTGTTGTCGTGTTCCACGCCTTTTGCTGGTATCCGGGGGTTGCTCTGTTCTCTTTCCCTCGATCTCGAACCCGACTTGGATCTGAATCTTTTTATTTGTTCCGTCTCGTTCGGTGACTGTGGCGACGGTGACATGGTCATCATGTGCTTGTTGTCGTTGGTAGTTACTAGGTTGGCCTGGTACCAGAATCTTCTCTGTCTCGATCTTGTCTCGATCTTGACCGAGGTATTCGAGCTGTTCTTCAGTGCTAGCTTCCTTTTCTTGTGTCTTCTTCTTTTGCTGGTATAGCTCTCGCTTCAATTCATCGTTCTGTCTTTGTAGAATCATTATCGTGTCCTCGTACCTCGAGCGTGTTGTGGTTTGAACGCCATTATTTTCCCTCGACGTTTGATTGTGCCCTGTGATGGCGTTGGCTCAGCTTACCTTGCGCTGGGTGTTGTCGTGTTCCACGCCTGTTGCTGGTATCCGGGGATTGCTCTGTTCTCTTTCCCTCGATCTCGAACCCGACTTGGATCTGAATCTTTTTATTTGTTCCGTCTCGTTCGGTGACTGTGGCGACGGTGACATGGTCATCATGTGCTCGTTGTCGTTGGTATTACTAGGTTGGCCTGGTACCAGAATCTTCTGTTTCATCTTTTCTCGATCTTGACCGAGGTATTCGAGCTGTTTTTCAGTGCTAGCTTCCTTCTCTTGTGTCTTCTTTTTTTGCTGGTATAGCTCTCGCTTCAATTCATCGTTCTGTCTTTGTAGAATCATTATTGTGACCTCGTACCTCGAGCGTATTGTGGTTTGAACGCCATTATTTTCCCTCGACGTTTGATTGTGCCCTGTGACGGCGTTGGCCCACCTTACCTTGCGATGGGTGTTGTCGTGTTCCACGCCCGTTGCCGGTATCCGGGGATGCTCTGTTCTCTTTCCCTCGATCTCGATCCCGGCTTGGATCTGGATCTTTTTGTCTGTTCCGTCTCATTCGGTGACTGTGGCGATGGTGACATGGTCATCATGTGCTCGTTGTCGTTGGTAGTTACTACGTTGGCCTGGTACCAGAATCTTCTCTGTCTCGATCTTGACCGAGGTATTCGAGCTGTTTTTCAGTGCTAGGTTCCTTCTCTTGTGTCTTCTTCTTTTGCTGGTATAGCTCTCGCTTCAATTCATCGTTCTGTCTTTGTAGAATCATTATCGTGTCCTCGTACCTCGAGCGTATTGTGGTTTGAACGCCATTATTTTCCCTCGACGTTTGATTGTGCCCTGTGATGGCGTTGGCTCAGCTTGCCTTGCGCTGGGTGTTGTCGTGTTCCACGCCTGTTGCTGGTATCCGGGGGTTGCTCTGTTCTCTTTCCCTCGATCTCGAACCCGACTTGGATCTGAATCTTTTTATTTGTTCCGTCTCGTTCGGTGACTGTGGCGACGGTGACATGTTCATCATGTGCTCGTTGTCGTTGGTAGTTACTAGGTTGGCCTGGTACCAGAATCTTCTGTCTCATCTTGTCTCGATCTTGACCGAGGTATTCGAGCTGTTTTTCAGTGCTAGCTTCCTTCTCTTGTGTCTTCTTTTGCTGGTATAGCTCTTGCTTCAATTCATCGTTCTGTCTTTGTAGAATCATTATCGTGTCCTCGTACCTCGAGCGTATTGTGGTTTGAACGCCATTATTTTCCTTCGACGTTTGATTGTGCCCTGTGATGGCGTTGGCTCAGCTTACCTTGCGCTGGGTGTTGTCGTGTTCCACGCCCGTTGCCGGTATCCGGGGGTTGCTCTGTTCTCTTTCCCTCGATCTCGAACCCGACTTGGATCTGAATCTTTTTATTTGTTCCGTCTCGTTCGGTGACTGTGGCGACGGTGACATGGTCATCATGTGCTCGTTGTCGTTGGTAGTTACTAGGTTGGCCTGGTACCAGAATCTTCTGTCTCATCTTGTCTCGATCTTGACCGAGGTATTCGAGCTGTTTTTCAGTGCTAGCTTCCTTCTCTTGTGTCTTCTTTTGCTGGTATAGCTCTTGCTTCAATTCATCGTTCTGTCTTTGTAGAATCATTATCGTGTCCTCGTACCTCGAGCGTATTGTGGTTTGAACGCCATTATTTTCCCTCGACGTTTGATTGTGCCCTGTGATGGCGTTGGCTCAGCTTACCTTGCGCTGGGTGTTGTCGTGTTCCACGCCCGTTGCTGGTATCCGGGGGTTGCTCTGTTCTCTTTCCCTCGATCTCGAACCCGACTTGGATCTGAATCTTTTTATTTGTTCCGTCTCATTCGGTGACTGTGGCGACGGTGACATGGTCATCATGTGCTCGTTGTCGTTGGTAGTTACTAGGTTGGCCTGGTACCAGAATCTTCTCTGTCTCGATCTTGTCTCGATCTTGACCGAGGTATTCGAGCTATTTGTCAGTGCTAGCTTCCTTCTCTTGGGTCTTCTTTTTTTGCTGGTATAGCTCTCGCTTCAATTCATCGTTCTGTCTTTGTAGAATCATTATTGTGACCTCGTACCTCGAGCGTATTGTGGTTTGAACGCCATTATTTTCCCTCTACGTTTGATTGTGCCCTGTGATGGCGTTGGCCCACCTTACCTTGCGATGGGTGTTGTCGTGTTCCACGCCCGTTGCCGGTATCCGGGGATGCTCTGTTCTCTTTCCCTCGATCTCGATCCCGGCTTGGATCTGGATCTTTTTGTCTGTTCCGTCTCATTCGGTGACTGTGGCGATGGTGACATGCTCATCATGTGCTCGTTGTCGTTGGTAGTTACTACGTTGGCCTGGTACCAGAATCTTCTCTGTCTCGATCTTGACCGAGGTATTCGAGCTGTTCTTCAGTGCTAGCTTCCTTCTCTTGTGTCTTCTTCTTTTGCTGGCATAGCTCTCGCTTCAATTCATCGTTCTGTCTTTGTAGAATCATTATCGTGTCCTCGTACCTCGAGCGTATTGTGGTTTGAACGCCATTATTTTCCCTCGACGTTTGATTGTGCCCTGTGATGGCGTTGGCTCAGCTTACCTTGCGCTGGGTGTTGTCGTGTTCCACGCCTGTTGCTGGTATCCGGGGGTTGCTCTGTTCTCTTTCCCTCGATCTCGAACCCGACTTGTATCTGAATCTTTTTATTTGTTCCGTCTCGTTCGGTGACTGTGGCGACGGTGACATGGTCATCATGTGCTCGTTGTCGTTGGTATTACTAGGTTGGCCTGGTACCAGAATCTTCTGTTTCATCTTTTCTCGATCTTGACCGAGGTATTCGAGCTGTTTTTCAGTGCTAGCTTCCTTCTCTTGTGTCTTCTTTTTTTGCTGGTATAGCTCTCGCTTCAATTCATCGTTCTGTCTTTGTAGAATCATTATTGTGACCTCGTACCTCGAGCGTATTGTGGTTTGAACGCCATTATTTTCCCTCGACGTTTGATTGTGCCCTGTGATGGCGTTGGCCCACCTTACCTTGCGATGGGTGTTGTCGTGTTCCACGCCCGTTGCCGGTATCCGGGGATGCTCTGTTCTCTTTCCCTCGATCTCGATCCCGGCTTGGATCTGGATCTTTTTGTCTGTTCCGTCTCATTCGGTGACTGTGGCGATGGTGACATGGTCATCATGTGCTCGTTGTCGTTGGTAGTTACTACGTTGGCCTGGTACCAGAATCTTCTCTGTCTCGATCTTGACCGAGGTATTCGAGCTGTTTTTCAGTGCTAGGTTCCTTCTCTTGTGTCTTCTTCTTTTGCTGGTATAGCTCTCGCTTCAATTCATCGTTCTGTCTTTGTAGAATCATTATCGTGTCCTCGTACCTCGAGCGTATTGTGGTTTGAACGCCATTATTTTCCCTCGACGTTTGATTGTGCGCTGTGATGGCGTTGGCTCAGCTTGCCTTGCGCTGGGTGTTGTCGTGTTCCACGCCTGTTGCTGGTATCCGGGGGTTGCTCTGTTCTCTTTCCCTCGATCTCGAACCCGACTTGGATCTGAATCTTTTTATTTGTTCCGTCTCGTTCGGTGACTGTGGCGACGGTGACATGTTCATCATGTGCTCGTTGTCGTTGGTAGTTACTAGGTTGGCCTGGTACCAGAATCTTCTCTGTCTCGATCTTGTCTCGATCTTGACCGAGGTATTCGAGCTATTTTTCAGTGCTAGCTTCCTTCTCTTGGGTCTTCTTTTTTTGCTGGTATAGCTCTCGCTTCAATTCATCGTTCTGTCTTTGTAGAATCATTATCGTGTCCTCGTACCTCGAGCGTATTGTGGTTTGAACGCCATTATTTTCCCTCGACGTTTGATTGTGCCCTGTGATGGCGTTGGCTCAGCTTACCTTGCGCTGGGTGTTGTCGTGTTCCACGCCTTTTGCTGGTATCCGGGGGTTGCTCTGTTCTCTTTCCCTCGATCTCGAACCCGACTTGGATCTGAATCTTTTTATTTGTTCCGTCTCGTTCGGTGACTGTGGCGACGGTGACATGGTCATCATGTGCTTGTTGTCGTTGGTAGTTACTAGGTTGGCCTGGTACCAGAATCTTCTCTGTCTCGATCTTGTCTCGATCTTGACCGAGGTATTCGAGCTGTTCTTCAGTGCTAGCTTCCTTTTCTTGTGTCTTCTTCTTTTGCTGGTATAGCTCTCGCTTCAATTCATCGTTCTGTCTTTGTAGAATCATTATCGTGTCCTCGTACCTCGAGCGTATTGTGGTTTGAACGCCATTATTTTCCCTCGACGTTTGATTGTGCCCTGTGATGGCGTTGGCTCAGCTTACCTTGCGCTGGGTGTTGTCGTGTTCCACGCCTGTTGCTGGTATCCGGGGATTGCTCTGTTCTCTTTCCCTCGATCTCGAACCCGACTTGGATCTGAATCTTTTTATTTGTTCCGTCTCGTTCGGTGACTGTGGCGACGGTGACATGGTCATCATGTGCTCGTTGTCGTTGGTATTACTAGGTTGGCCTGGTACCAGAATCTTCTGTTTCATCTTTTCTCGATCTTGACCGAGGTATTCGAGCTGTTTTTCAGTGCTAGCTTCCTTCTCTTGTGTCTTCTTTTTTTGCTGGTATAGCTCTCGCTTCAATTCATCGTTCTGTCTTTGTAGAATCATTATTGTGACCTCGTACCTCGAGCGTATTGTGGTTTGAACGCCATTATTTTCCCTCGACGTTTGATTGTGCCCTGTGACGGCGTTGGCCCACCTTACCTTGCGATGGGTGTTGTCGTGTTCCACGCCCGTTGCCGGTATCCGGGGATGCTCTGTTCTCTTTCCCTCGATCTCGATCCCGGCTTGGATCTGGATCTTTTTGTCTGTTCCGTCTCATTCGGTGACTGTGGCGATGGTGACATGGTCATCATGTGCTCGTTGTCGTTGGTAGTTACTACGTTGGCCTGGTACCAGAATCTTCTCTGTCTCGATCTTGACCGAGGTATTCGAGCTGTTTTTCAGTGCTAGGTTCCTTCTCTTGTGTCTTCTTCTTTTGCTGGTATAGCTCTCGCTTCAATTCATCGTTCTGTCTTTGTAGAATCATTATCGTGTCCTCGTACCTCGAGCGTATTGTGGTTTGAACGCCATTATTTTCCCTCGACGTTTGATTGTGCCCTGTGATGGCGTTGGCTCAGCTTGCCTTGCGCTGGGTGTTGTCGTGTTCCACGCCTGTTGCTGGTATCCGGGGGTTGCTCTGTTCTCTTTCCCTCGATCTCGAACCCGACTTGGATCTGAATCTTTTTATTTGTTCCGTCTCGTTCGGTGACTGTGGCGACGGTGACATGTTCATCATGTGCTCGTTGTCGTTGGTAGTTACTAGGTTGGCCTGGTACCAGAATCTTCTGTCTCATCTTGTCTCGATCTTGACCGAGGTATTCGAGCTGTTTTTCAGTGCTAGCTTCCTTCTCTTGTGTCTTCTTTTGCTGGTATAGCTCTTGCTTCAATTCATCGTTCTGTCTTTGTAGAATCATTATCGTGTCCTCGTACCTCGAGCGTATTGTGGTTTGAACGCCATTATTTTCCTTCGACGTTTGATTGTGCCCTGTGATGGCGTTGGCTCAGCTTACCTTGCGCTGGGTGTTGTCGTGTTCCACGCCCGTTGCCGGTATCCGGGGGTTGCTCTGTTCTCTTTCCCTCGATCTCGAACCCGACTTGGATCTGAATCTTTTTATTTGTTCCGTCTCGTTCGGTGACTGTGGCGACGGTGACATGGTCATCATGTGCTCGTTGTCGTTGGTAGTTACTAGGTTGGCCTGGTACCAGAATCTTCTGTCTCATCTTGTCTCGATCTTGACCGAGGTATTCGAGCTGTTTTTCAGTGCTAGCTTCCTTCTCTTGTGTCTTCTTTTGCTGGTATAGCTCTTGCTTCAATTCATCGTTCTGTCTTTGTAGAATCATTATCGTGTCCTCGTACCTCGAGCGTATTGTGGTTTGAACGCCATTATTTTCCCTCGACGTTTGATTGTGCCCTGTGATGGCGTTGGCTCAGCTTACCTTGCGCTGGGTGTTGTCGTGTTCCACGCCCGTTGCTGGTATCCGGGGGTTGCTCTGTTCTCTTTCCCTCGATCTCGAACCCGACTTGGATCTGAATCTTTTTATTTGTTCCGTCTCATTCGGTGACTGTGGCGACGGTGACATGGTCATCATGTGCTCGTTGTCGTTGGTAGTTACTAGGTTGGCCTGGTACCAGAATCTTCTCTGTCTCGATCTTGTCTCGATCTTGACCGAGGTATTCGAGCTATTTGTCAGTGCTAGCTTCCTTCTCTTGGGTCTTCTTTTTTTGCTGGTATAGCTCTCGCTTCAATTCATCGTTCTGTCTTTGTAGAATCATTATTGTGACCTCGTACCTCGAGCGTATTGTGGTTTGAACGCCATTATTTTCCCTCTACGTTTGATTGTGCCCTGTGATGGCGTTGGCCCACCTTACCTTGCGATGGGTGTTGTCGTGTTCCACGCCCGTTGCCGGTATCCGGGGATGCTCTGTTCTCTTTCCCTCGATCTCGATCCCGGCTTGGATCTGGATCTTTTTGTCTGTTCCGTCTCATTCGGTGACTGTGGCGATGGTGACATGCTCATCATGTGCTCGTTGTCGTTGGTAGTTACTACGTTGGCCTGGTACCAGAATCTTCTCTGTCTCGATCTTGACCGAGGTATTCGAGCTGTTCTTCAGTGCTAGCTTCCTTCTCTTGTGTCTTCTTCTTTTGCTGGCATAGCTCTCGCTTCAATTCATCGTTCTGTCTTTGTAGAATCATTATCGTGTCCTCGTACCTCGAGCGTATTGTGGTTTGAACGCCATTATTTTCCCTCGACGTTTGATTGTGCCCTGTGATGGCGTTGGCTCAGCTTACCTTGCGCTGGGTGTTGTCGTGTTCCACGCCTGTTGCTGGTATCCGGGGGTTGCTCTGTTCTCTTTCCCTCGATCTCGAACCCGACTTGTATCTGAATCTTTTTATTTGTTCCGTCTCGTTCGGTGACTGTGGCGACGGTGACATGGTCATCATGTGCTCGTTGTCGTTGGTATTACTAGGTTGGCCTGGTACCAGAATCTTCTGTTTCATCTTTTCTCGATCTTGACCGAGGTATTCGAGCTGTTTTTCAGTGCTAGCTTCCTTCTCTTGTGTCTTCTTTTTTTGCTGGTATAGCTCTCGCTTCAATTCATCGTTCTGTCTTTGTAGAATCATTATTGTGACCTCGTACCTCGAGCGTATTGTGGTTTGAACGCCATTATTTTCCCTCGACGTTTGATTGTGCCCTGTGATGGCGTTGGCCCACCTTACCTTGCGATGGGTGTTGTCGTGTTCCACGCCCGTTGCCGGTATCCGGGGATGCTCTGTTCTCTTTCCCTCGATCTCGATCCCGGCTTGGATCTGGATCTTTTTGTCTGTTCCGTCTCATTCGGTGACTGTGGCGATGGTGACATGGTCATCATGTGCTCGTTGTCGTTGGTAGTTACTAGGTTGGCCTGGTACCAGAATCTTCTCTGTCTCGATCTTGTCTCGATCCTCACCGAGGTATTCGAGCTGTTCTTCAGTGCTAGCTTCCTTCTCTTGTGTCTTCTCCTTTTGCTGGTATAGCTCTCGCTTCAATTCATCGTTCTGTCTTTGTAGAATCATTATCGTGTCCTCGTACCTCGAGCGTATTGTGGTTTGAACGCCATTATTTTCCCTCGACGTTTGATTGTGCCCTGTGATGGCGTTGGCTCAGCTTACCTTGCGCTGGGTGTTGTCGTGTTCCACGCCCGTTGCTGGTATCCGGGGGTTGCTCTGTTCTCTTTCCCTCGATCTCGAACCCGACTTGGATCTGAATCTTTTTATTTGTTCCGTCTCGTTCGGTGACTGTGGCGACGGTGACATGGTCATCATGTGCTCGTTGTCGTTGGTAGTTACTAGGTTGGCATGGTACCAGAATCTTCTCTGTCTCATCTTGTCTCGATCTTGACCGAGGTATTCGAGCTGTTTTTCAGTGCTAGCTTCCTTCTCTTGTGTCTTCTTTTGCTGGTATAACTCTCGCTTCAATTCATCGTTCTGTCTTTGTAGAATCATTATCATGTCCTCGTACCTCGAGCGTATTGTGGTTTGAACGCCATTATTTTCCCTCGACGTTTGATTGTGCCCTGTGATGGCGTTGGCTCAGCTTATCTTGCGCTGGGTGTTGTGGTGTTCCACGCCTGTTGCTGGTATCCGGGGGTTGCTCTGTTCTCTTTCCCTCGATCTCGAACCCGACTTGGATCTGAATCTTTTTATTTGTTCCGTCTCATTCGGTGACTGTGGCGACGGTGACATGGTCATCATGTGCTCGTTGTCGTTGGTAGTTACTAGGTTGGCCTGGTACCAGAATCTTCTCTGTCTCGATCTTGTCTCGATCTTGACCGAGGTATTCGAGCTATTTGTCAGTGCTAGCTTCCTTCTCTTGGGTCTTCTTTTTTTGCTGGTATAGCTCTCGCTTCAATTCATCGTTCTGTCTTTGTAGAATCATTATCGTGTCCTCGTACCTCGAGCGTATTGTGGTTTGAACGCCATTATTTTCCTTCGACGTTTGATTGTGCCCTGTGATGGCGTTGGCTCAGCTTACCTTGCGCTGGGTGTTGTCGTGTTCCACGCCTGTTGCTGGTATCCGGGGGTTGCTCTGTTCTCTTTCCCTCGATCTCGAACCCGACTTGGATCTGAATCTTTTTATTTGTTCCGTCTCGTTCGGTGACTGTGGCGACGGTGACATGTTCATCATGTGCTCGTTGTCGTTGGTAGTTACTAGGTTGGCCTGGTACCAGAATCTTCTCTGTCTCGATCTTGTCTCGATCCTCACCGAGGTATTCGAGCTGTTCTTCAGTGCTAGCTTCCTTCTCTTGTGTCTTCTTCTTTTGCTGGTATAGCTCTCGCTTCAATTCATCGTTCTGTCTTTGTAGAATCATTATCGTGTCCTCGTACCTCGAGCGTATTGTGGTTTGAACGCCATTATTTTCCCTGGACGTTTGATTGTGCCCTGTGATGGCGTTGGCTCAGCTTACCTTGTGCTGGGTGTTGTCGTGTTCCACGCCCGTTGCCGGTATCCGGGGGTTGCTCTGTTCTCTTTCCCTCGATCTCGAACCCGACTTGGATCTGAATCTTTTTATTTGTTCCGTCTCATTCGGTGACTGGCGACGGTGACATGGTCATCATGTGCTTGTTGTCGTTGGTAGTTACTAGGTTGGCCTGGTACCAGAATCTTCTCTGTCTCGATCTTGTCTCGATCTTGACCGAGGTATTCGAGCTGTTCTTCAGTGCTAGCTTCCTTTTCTTGTGTCTTCTTCTTTTGCTGGTATAGCTCTCGCTTCAATTCATCGTTCTGTCTTTGTAGAATCATTATCGTGTCCTCGTACCTCGAGCGTATTGTGGTTTGAACGCCATTATTTTCCCTCGACGTTTGATTGTACCCTGTGATGGCGTTGGCTCAGCTTATCTTGCGCTGGGCGTTGTCGTGTTCCACGCCTGTTGCTGGTATCCGGGGGTTGCTCTGTTCTCTTTCCCTCGATCTCGATCCCGGCTTGGATCTGGATCTTTTTGTCTGTTCCGTCTCATTCGGTGACTGTGGCGACGGTGACATGGTCATCATGTGCTCGTTGTCGTTGGTAGTTATAGGTTGGCCTGGTACCAGAATCTTTTCTGTCTCGATCTTGTCTCGATCTTGACCGAGGTATTCGAGCTGTTTTTCAGTGCTAGCTTCCTTCTTTTGTGTCTTCTTCTTTTGCTGGTATAGCTCTCGCTTCAATTCATCGTTCTGTCTTTGTAGAATCATTATCGTGTCCTCGTACCTCGAGCGTATTGTGGTTTGAACGCCATTATTTTCCCTCGACGTTTGATTGTGCCCTGCGAGGGCGTTGGCCCACCTTACCTTGCGCTGGGTGTTGTCGTGTTCCACGCCCGTTGCCGGTATCCGGGGGATGCTCTGTTCTCTTTCCCTCCATCTCGATCCCGGCTTGGATCTGGATCTTTTTGTCTGTTCCGTCTCATTCGGTGACTGTGGCGACGGTGACATGGTCATCATGTGCTCGTTGTCGTTGGTAGTTATAGGTTGGCCTGGTACCAGAATCTTTTCTGTCTCGATCTTGTCTCGATCTTGACCGAGGTATTCGAGCTGTTTTTCAGTGCTAGCTTCCTTCTTTTGTGTCTTCTTCTTTTGCTGGTATAGCTCTCGCTTCAATTCATCGTTCTGTCTTTGTAGAATCATTATCGTGACCTCGTACCTCGAGCGTATTGTGGTTTGAACGCCATTATTTTCCCTCGACGTTTGATTGTGCCCTGTGATGGCGTTGGCCCACCTTACCTTGCGATGGGTGTTGTGTTCCACGCCCGTTGCCGGTATCCGGGGGATGCTCTGTTCTCTTTCCCTCGATCTCGATCCCGGCTTGGATCTGGATCTTTTTGTCTGTTCCGTCTCATTCGGTGACTGTGGCGATGGTGACATGGTCATCATGTGCTCGTTGTCGTTGGTAGTTACTACGTTGGCCTGGTACCAGAATCTTCTCTGTCTCGATCTTGACCGAGGTATTCGAGCTGTTTTTCAGTGCTAGCTACCTTCTCTTGTGTCTTCTTCTTTTTCTGGTATAGCTCTCGCTTCAATTCATCGTTCTGTCTTTGTAGAATCATTATCGTGTCCTCGTACCTCGAGCGTATTGTGGTTTGAACGCCATTATTTTCCCTCGACGTTTGATTGTGCCCTGTGATGGCGTTGGCTCAGCTTACCTTGCGCTGGGTGTTGTCGTGTTCCACGCCTGTTGCTGGTATCCGGGGGTTGCTCTGTTCTCTTTCCCTCGATCTCGAACCCGACTTGGATCTGAATCTTTTTATTTGTTCCGTCTCGTTCGGTGACTGTGGCGACGGTGACATGGTCATCATGTGCTCGTTGTCGTTGGTAGTTACTAGGTTGGCCTGGTACCAGAATCTTCTCTGTCTCGATCTTGTCTCGATCTTGACCGAGGTATTCCAGCTGTTTTTCAGTGCTAGCTTCCTTCTCTTGAGTCTTCTTTTTTTGCTGGTATAGCTCTCGCTTCAATTCATCGTTCTGTCTTTGTAGAATCATTATCGTGTCCTCGTACCTCTACCGTATTGTGGTTTGAATGCCATTATGTTCCCTCGACGTTTGATTGTGCCCTGCAATGGCGTTGGCCCACCTTACCTTGCGCTGGGTGTTGTCGTGTTCCACGCCCGTTGCCGGTATCCGGGGGATGCTCTGTTCTCTTTCCCTCGATCTCGATGCCGGCTTGGATCTGGATCTTTTTGTCTGTTCCGTCTCATTCGGTGACTGTGGCGATGGTGACACGGTCATCATGTGCTCGTTGTCGTTGGTAGTTACTACGTTGGCCTGGTACCAGAATCTTCTCTGTCTCGATCTTTACCGAGGTATTCGAGCTGTTTTTCAGTGCTAGCTTCCTTCTCTTGTGTCTTCTTCTTTTGCTGGTATAGCTCTCGCTTCAATTCATCGTTCTGTCTTTGTAGAATCATTATCGTGTCCTCGTACCTCGAGCGTATTGTGGTTTGAACGCCATTATTTTCCCTCGACGTTTGATTGTGCCCTGTGATGGCGTTGGCTCAGCTTACGTTGCGCTGGGTGTTGTCGTGTTCCACGCCTGTTGCTGGTATCCGGGGGTTGCTCTGTTCTCTTTCCCTCGATCTCGAACCCGACTTGGATCTGAATCTTTTCATTTGTTCCGTCTCATTCGGTGACTGTGGCGACGGTGACATGGTCATCATGTGCTCGTTGTCGTTGGTAGTTACTAGGTTGGCCTGGTACCAGAATCTTGTCTGTCTCGATCTTGTCTCGATCTTGACCGAGGTATTCGAGCTATTTTTCAGTGCTAGTTCCTTCTCTTGGGTCTTCTTTTTTTGCTGGTATAGCTCTCGCTTCAATTCATCGTTCTGTCTTTGTAGAATCATTATTGTGACCTCGTACCTCGAGCGTATTGTGGTTTGAACGCCATTATTTTCCCTCGACGTTTGTTTGTGCCCTGTGATGGCGTTGGCCCACCTTACCTTGCGATGGGTGTTGTCGTGTTCCACGCCCGTTGCCGGTATCCGGGGATGCTCTGATCTCTTTCCCTCGATCTCGATCCCGGCTTGGATCTGGATCTTTTTGTCTGTTCCGTCTCATTCGGTGACTGTGGCGATGGTGACATGGTCATCATGTGCTCGTTGTCGTTGGTAGTTACTACGTTGGCCTGGTACCAGAATCTTCTCTGTCTCGATCTTGACCGAGGTATTCGAGCTGTTTTTCAGTGCTAGCTTCCTTCTCTTGTGTCTTCTTCTTTTGCTGGTATAGCTCTCGCTTCAATTCATCGTTCTGTCTTTGTAGAATCATTATCGTGTCCTCGTACCTCGAGCGTATTGTGGTTTGAACGCCATTATTTTCCCTCGACCTTTGATTGTGCCCTGTGATGGCGTTGGCTCAGCTTACCTTGCGCTGGGTGTTGTCGTGTTCCACACCCGTTGCCGGTATCCATGGGATACTTTGTTTTCTTTCCCTCGATCTCGATCCCGACTTGGATCTGAATCTTTTTATTTGTTCCGTCTCATTCGGTGACTGTGGCGATGGTGACATGGTCATCATGTGCTCGTTGTCGTTGGTAGTTACTACGTTGGCCTGGTACCAGAATCTTCTCTGTCTCGATCTTGTCTCGATCTTGACCGAGGTATTCGAGCTGTTTTTCAGTGCTAGCTTCCTTCTCTTGTGTCTTCTTCTTTTGCTGGCATAGCTCTCGCTTCAATTCATCGTTCTCTCTTCGCAGAATCATTATCGTGACCTCGTACCTCCAGCGTATTGTGGTTTGAACGCCATTATTTTCCCTCGACGTTTGAATGTGCCCTGCGATGGCGTTGGCCCACCTTAAATTGCGCTGGGTGTTGTTGTGTTCCACACCCGTTGCCGGTATCCGGGGGATACTCTGTTCTCTTTCCCTCGATCTCGATCCCGACTTGGATCTGAATCTTTTGATTTGTTCCGTCTCATTCGGTGACTGTGGCGATGGTGACATGGTCATCATGTGCTCGTTGTCGTTGGTAGTTACTACGTTGGCCTGGTACCAGAATCTTCTCCATCACGATCTTGTCTCGATCTTGACCGAGGTATTCGATCTGTTTTTCAGTGCTAGCTTCCTTCTCTTGTGTCTTCTTCTTTTGCTGGTATAGCTCTCGCTTCAATTCATCGTTCTGCCTTTGCAGAATCATTATCGTGTCCTCGTAACTCGAGCGTATTGTGGTTTGAACGCCATTATTTTCCCTCGACGTTTGATTGTGCCCTGCGATGATGTTGGCCCAGCTTACCTCGCGCTGGGTGTTGTCGTGTTCCATGCCCGTTGCCGGTATCCGGGGGATGCTCTGTTCTCTTTCCCTCGATCTCGATCCCGACTTGGATCTGAATCTTTTTATTTGTTCCGTCTCATTCGGTGACTGGCGATGGTGTCATGGTCATCATGTCCTCGTTGTCGTTGGTAGTTACTACGTTGGCCTGCTACCAGAATCTTCTCTGTCTCGATCTTGTCTCGATCTTGTCTCGATCTTGACCGAGGTATTCGAGCTGTTTTTCAGTGCTAGGTTCCTTCTCTTGTGTCTTCTTCTTTTGCTGGTATAGCTCTCGCTTCAATTCATCGTTCTGTCTTTGTAGAATCATTATCGTGTCCTCGTACCTCGAGCGTATTGTTGTTTTGAACGCCATTATTTTCCCTCGACGTTTGATTGTGCCCTGTGATGGCGTTGGCTCAGCTTACCTTGCGATGGGTGTTGTCGTGTTCCACGCCCGTTGCCGGTATCCGGGGATGCTCTGTTCTCTTTCCCTCGATCTCGATCCCAGCTTGGATCTGGATCTTTTTGTCTGTTCCGTCTCATTCGGTGACTGTGGCGATGGTGACATGGTCATCATGTGCTCGTTGTCGTTGGTAGTTACTACGTTGGCTTGGTACCAGAATCTTCTCTGTCTCGATCTTGACCGAGGTATTCGAGCTGTTTTTCAGTGCTAGGTTCCTTCTCTTGTGTCTTCTTCTTTTGCTGGTATAGCTCTCGCTTCAATTCATCGTTCTGTCTTTGTAGAATCACTATCGTGTCCTCGTACCTCGAGCGTATTGTGGTTTGAACGCCATTATTTTCCCTGGACGTTTGATTGTGCCCTGTGATGGCGTTGGCTCAGCTTACCTTGCGCTGGGTGTTGTCGTGTTCCACGCCCGTTGCCGGTATCCGGGGGTTGCTCTGTTCTCTTTCCCTCGATCTCGAACCCGACTTGGATCTGAATCTTTTTATTTGTTCCGTCTCGTTTGGTGACTGTGGCGACGGTGACATGGTCATCATGTGCTCGTTGTCGTTGGTAGTTACTAGGTTGGCCTGGTACCAGAATCTTCTCTGTCTCGATCTTGTCTCGATCTTGACCGAGGTATTCGAGCTGTTTTTCAGTGCTAGCTTCCTTCTTTTGTGTCTTCTTCTTTTGCTGGTATAGCTCTCGCTTCAATTCATCGTTCTGTCTTTGTAGAATCATTATCGTGTCCTCGTACCTCGAGCGTATTGTGGTTTGAACGCCATTATTTTCCCTCGACGTTTGATTGTGCCCTGTGATGGCGTTGGCTCAGCTTATCTTGCGCTGGGAGTTGTCGTGTTCCACGCCTGTTGCTGGTATCCGGGGGTTGCTCTGTTTTCTTTCGCTCGATCTCGAACCCGACTTGGATCTGAATCTTTTTATTTGTTCCGTCTCATTCGGTGACTGTGGCGACGGTGACATGGTCATCATGTGCTCGTTGTCGTTGGTAGTTACTAGGTTGGCCTGGTACCAGAATCTTCTCTGTCTCGATCTTGTCTCGATCTTGACCGAGGTATTCGAGCTGTTTTTCAGTGCTAGCTTCCTTCTCTTGTGTCTTCTTCTTTTGCTGGTATAGCTCTCGCTTCAATTCATCGTTCTGTCTTTGTAGAATCATTATCGTGTCCTCGTACCTCGAGCGTATTGTGGTTTGAACGCCATTATTTTCCCTCGACGTTTGATTGTGCCCTGTGATGGCGTTGGCTCAGCTTACCTTGCGCTGGGTGTTGTCGTGTTCCACGCCTGTTGCTGGTATCCGGGGGTTGCTCTGTTCTCTTTCCCTCGATCTCGAACCCGACTTGGATCTGAATCTTTTTATTTGTTCCGTCTCGTTCGGTGATGGTGACATGGTCATCATGTGCTCGTTGTCTTTGGTAGTTACTACGCTGGCCTGGTACCGGAATCTTCTCTGTCTCGATCTCGACCGCTCCCCGACTCTCAACGGTGGCGGGACCGGTTTCGGCTTCCTTCGACAGTCTCCACTCGCCGTTTCATGAGGCATTCCGCAGAGCTTACATTTCGGCTCGCCTTGGGGGTTGTTTGGGTCAGCGTCGTGTTCTCCGCAGTTGTCACATAGTTAGTCGTTTGGATTAGGGCAGACGTCTTGTCTGTGTCCTACCTCCCCGCAACAGCTGTGTCCCAGCTCTCATGTTTGCGAACGTGCTCGTTTACTAGTCGTCCGCACGTAAAATAAAACTTCCCCTTGCATGCAACACTGCATGAAATCAACGGCAGCCATGATTGTGCTCGGTTCTTGCTAAGTATTGACATGGTTGGCTGAGGTGACTGAAATACCTGCACCCTGTTGTCACTAACCTGTGTTTTGTTCAATTTCAGAAATCTCTCGGATCAGCTTGGCTGCTGGCTCTATCCTACTAAAATGACTGCCAAAGAAAAGGGAGCGCTGCAAGATTGAAAAGGTGGCTTCTGGCACAATGTTTTGACAGTGGAACTGCATCGGCACGTTATCCAGATCTGCACATTTATTAGGAATATAGTGCCACTTTCTAACCGCTGACGTACCGCAGCGCACCTTTTCATGAATATTTCGCGAGATTTCTTGACCTCTCGCTGCAACGATGTCGGGAACTCTGCTCGCGCAGATTTTCGCGCCTGCCTGGATGAAAGTTTTGTGGTAAGTGAGAATTATATGCACATATCTTGGCGTTTCCTTTAAAGCGTACCGTGTTAACAGCTAGTGTTATGAAAGGCGAAGCTCTGCAGCCTTTAGCTTTATGCTGCAAATGTAATCGACTTAAATACTCCTTACTGAGTCTGCTGCTTTTTCTTATAGTTGTAAATATACATTGTTCAAATGGACCTTACAAGTGTTTAGAGTATTGTTGCATCTTGAGGAGTAAAATATTTCTTGTGTGTTTTGGCACGTACTCGATGAAACCAGACCATATTCTGGGTTTTCTCGTGCCGAAACTGCCATTCGATAACGAAGCATCGCATAGTGCAGTAGGCGTGACTCTTTGGCACGTACTCGATGAAACCAGAGCAGATTCTGGGATTTCTCGTGCCAGAACTTTCAAACGATAATCAGCCGCAGAGTCGTGAGATAGCACTCATGTTTGCGAACGTGCTCGTTTGTAGTGGTTCTCACGTAAAATTAAAACTTTCCCTTGCATGCAACATTGCATCAAATCAACGGCAGGCATAATTGTGCTCGGTTGCTCTTGCTAAGTATTGACATGGCTAGCTGAGGTGACTGAAACACCTGCACCCTGTTTTCACTAACCTGTGTTTTGTTCAATTTCAGAAATATTTCGGATCAGCTTGGCTGCTGGCTCTATCCTACTAAAATGACCGCCAAAGAAAAGGGAGCGCTGCGAGACTGAAAAGGTGGCTTCTGGCACAACGGTTTGACAGTGGAACTGCATCGGCACGTTATCCAGATCTGCACATTATTTAGGAATATAGTGGCAGTTTCTAACCGCTGAAGTACCGCAGCGCACCTTTTTATGAATATTTCGCGAGATCGGCATAATTTGGCATTTCTTGACCTCCCGCTGCAACGATGTCGGGAACTCTGCTCGCGCAGATTTTCGCGCCTGCCTGGATGAAAGTTTTGTGGTAAGTGAGAATTATATGCACATATCTTGGCGTTTCCTTTAAAGCGTACCGTGTTAACAGCTAGTGTTATGAAAGGCGAAGCTCTGCAGCCTTTAGCTTTATGCTGCAAATGTAATCGACTTAAATACTCCTTACTGAGTCTGCTGCTTTTTCTTATAGTTGTACATTCACATTCTTAAAACGGACCTTACAAGTCTGTAGAGTATTGTTGCATCTTGTGGGGTAAAATATTTCTTGTGTGTTTCGGCACAGAGGTTGCTTCTCTTAATTCGGATACAATGACAGTTCCATTGCGCCGTGGGTGTTGCTTGTAGCCATTTTTCTCTTTACTTAGCTTCGCCAAGTTGTTCGCCTGGGGTCTGCGTGATCTTGCCTTCTCTCGCAGGGTACTTAGGCTTCTTGCGAGTATTAACGCGATAGCGTTAAGGAGCTCGTGTCGCAGAAAAGCCGGTGTCGTCGGCGTCGGGTGTCGGCGTCGGCGGCGTTGACCGTGAGCGATAAATCACGGCAGGCGCTTCATAAATAAAAAGCAACTTCCAAGATTGGCCCGGTGGGAATCGAACCCAGGTCTCCGGAGTGTGAGACGGAGACGCTACCACTCAGCCACGAGTTCGATGCTTCCAAGCGGTGCAAACGCGCCTCTAGTGAATGCGGTGTTGCCTTCGAAACGAGCCGTGGAAAGTTATACTGCGGTGTATATCGGTAATTATGAACATGTAACGTACAGAAGTCACAATTACACGAGTTGCGAAGTGCGTTTCCGCTGCATTTCTTCTGCGCTTTCCGCACACGCAGAGCCATCTTGCGGCAAACACAGAAGACCCCCTCCTCTCAATGTACGGCGCTGCCCCGACAGGAGGCGCGCCGCGCGCGCATTGGGACCGCTGCCAGGCGCGTCGCGGGACTCCCTCTCCCCTGACCACTGTACCCTGACGACGCTTCGCCGTGCTTCCGGTTTAGATTACTATCTATCTCTCTGCCCGTGCCGATCGCGTCGTTTGGCTGGCGTAGATCGTTTCCCCTCCGAGACACCGAGTTCTTTGGTTCGTTTCGTTCGCTCAGGCGCACGTTTCGTTGCCGCGCCGAACGCTCCACGCTCACCGCGTGATAGGTGGGCGCTAAGTCCGATGCGGGGCGCATCGTAAGTGATTGCTGTGCCGTAGCGCATTGTCTTATACCCCTTCGCGGGTCGACGGGAACGCTGTCGCGTCCCACTCTTGAAGGCGAAGCTTAAGCGTCCTCCAATTTTTTATCTCTTTCTTCTAGCATGTGGATGCGATGACTGAATCTTTCTCCTGATTGAGTCATATTGTTCTGCAGGGCCTGAATCTGGTTGTCCATTTCGCTCTTGAGATTGAAACCCAGTCTGTATCATCTGGGTTACCGTGTTTTGCATATTCTGTGTTACCGTGGACATTGTGGTTTCCATAATGGCGGTCACGCTGGCGGTGATGCGGTCTTCAAGTGTCTTCATGTCGTTCTGGGTTATCACTGCTTGGTTCGACAGTGTTGCTGGCTTTGGTTGTGTTGCTAAGGATGGTGGTGGTGGGGATGAAGGTTGCGGTAGTGGTGCTTGCGATTGCTGGCCCTTTTCTCTCGGTAGTTGTTCTATTTCTCGCACGGGGTGTTCGAGCTGTTTTTCAGTGCTAGCTTCCTTCTCTTGTGTCTTCTTCTTTTGCTGGCATAGCTCTCGCTTCAATTCATCGTTCTCTCTTCGCAGAATCATTATCGTGACCTCGTACCTCGAGCGTATTGTGGTATGAACGCCATTATTTTCCCTCGACGTTTGATTGTGCCCTGTGATGGCGTTTGCCCAGCTTACCTTGCGCTTGGTGTTGTCGTGTTCCACGCCCGTTGCCGGTATCCATGGGATACTTTGTTCTCTTTCCCTCGATCTCGATCCCGACTTGGATCTGAATCTTTTTATTTGTTCCGTCTCATTCGGTGACTGTGGCGATGGTGACATGGTCATCATGTGCTCGTTGCCGTTGGTAGTTACTACGTTGGCCTGGTACCAGAATCTTCTCTGTCTCGATCTTGTCTCGATCTTGACCGAGGTATTAGAGCTGTTTTTCAGTGCCAGCTTCCTTCTCTTGTGTCTTCTTCTTTTGCTGGCATAGCTCTCGCTTCAATTCATCGTTCTCTCTTCGCAGAATCAATATCGTGACCTCGTACCTCGAGCGTATTGTGGTTTGAACACCATTATTTTCCCTCGACGTTTGATTGTGCCCTGCGATGGCGTTGGCCCACCTTAAATTGCGCTGGGTGTTGTCGTGTTCCACACCCGTTGCCGGTATCCGGGGGATACTCTGTTCTCTTTCCCTCGATCTCGATCCCGACTTGGATCTGAATCTTTTGATTTGTTCCGTCTCATTCGGTGACTGTGGCGATGGTGACATGGTCATCATGTGCTCGTTGTCGTTGGTAGTTACTACGTTGGCCTGGTACCATAATCTTCTCTGTCTCGATCTTGACCGAGGTATTCGAGCTGTTTTTCAGTGCTAGCTTCCTTCTCTTGTGTCTTCTTCTTTTGCTGGTATAGCTCTCGCTTCAATTCATCGTTCTGTCTTTGTAGAATCATTATCGTGTCCTCGTACCTCGAGCGTATTGTGGTTTGAACGCCATTATTTTCCCTCGACGTTTGATTGTGCCCTGTGATGGCGTTGGCTCAGCTTACGTTGCGCTGGGTGTTGTCGTGTTCCACGCCGGTTGCCGGTATTCGGGGGTTGCTCTGTTCTCTTTCCCTCGATCTCTATCCCGACGTGGATCTGAATCTTTTTATCTGTTCCGTCTCATTCGGTGACTGGCGATGGTGACATGGTCCTCATGTGCTCGTATTCGCTGGTAGTTACTACGTTAGCCTGGTACCAGAAACTTCTCTGTCTCGATCTTGTATCGATCTTGACTGAGGTATTCGAGCTGTTTTTCAGTGCTAGCTTCCTTCTCTTGTGTCTTCTTTTTTTGCTGGTATAGCTCTCGCTTCAATTCATCGTTCTGTCTTCGCATAATCATTTTCGTGTCCTCGTACCTCGAGCGTATTGTGGTTTGAACGCCATTATGTTCCCTCGACGTTTGATTGTGCCCTCTGACCACGTTGGCCCAGCTTACCTTGCGCTGGGTGTTGTCGTGTTCCACGCCTGTTGCCGGTATTCGGGGGATGCTCTGTTCTCTTTCCCTCGATCTCGATCCCGACTTGGATTTGAATCTTTTTATCTGTTCCGTCTCATTCGGTGACTGGCGATGGTGACATGGTCCTCATGTGCTCGTTGTCGCTGGTAGTTACTACGTTGGCCTGGTACCAGAAACTTCTCTGTCTCGATCTTGTATCGATCTTGACTGAGGTATTCGAGCTGTTTTTCAGTGCTAGCTTCCTTCTCTTGTGTCTTCTTTTTTTGCTGGTATAGCTCTCGCTTCAATTCATCGTTCTGTCTTCGCAGAATCATTATCCTGTCCTCGTACCTTGAGCGTATTGTGGTTTGAACGCCATTATTTTCCCTCGACGTTTGATTGTGCCCTCTGACGACGTTGGCCCAGCTTACCTTGCGCTGGGTGTTGTCGTGTTCCACGCCTGTTGCCGGTATTCGGGGGATGCTCTGTTCTCTTTCCCTCGATCTCGATCCCGACTTGGATCTGAATCTTTTTATCTGTTCCGTCTCATTCGGTGACTGTGGCGATGGTGACATGGTCCTCATGTGCTCGTTGTCGTTGGTAGTTACTACGTTGGCCTGGTACCAGAATCTTCTCTGTCTCGATCTTGTCTCGATCTTCTCTCGATCTTGACTGAGGTATTCGAGCTGTTTTTCAGTTGTAGCTTCCTTCTCTTGTGTGTTCTTCTTTTGCTGGTATAGCTCTCGCTTCAATTCATCGTTCTGTCTTTGTCGATTCATTATCGTGTCCTCGTACCTCGAGCGTATTGTGGTTTGAATACCATTATTTTCCATCGACGTTTGATTGTGCCCTGCGATGATGTTGGCCCAGCTTACCTTGCGCTGGGTGTTGTCGTGTTCCACGCCTGTTGCCGGTATTCGGGGGATGCTCTGTTCTCTTTCCCTCGATCTCGATCCCGACTTGGATCTGAATCTTTTTATCTGTTCCGTTTCATTCGTTGACTGTGGCGATGGTGACATGGTCATCATGTGATCGTTGTCGTTGGTAGTTACTTCGCTGGCCTGGTACCAGAATCTTCTCTGTCTCGATCTTGACCGAGGTATTCGAGCTGTTTTTCAGTGCTAGCTTCCTTCTCTTGTCTTTTTCTTTTGCTGGTATAGCTCTCGCTTCAATTCATCGTTCTGTCTTCGCAGAATCATTATCGTGTCCTCGTACCTCGAGCGTATTGTGGTTTGAACGCCATTTATTTCCCTCGACGTTTGATTGTGCCCTGTGATGGCGTTGGCCCAGCTTACCTTGCGCTGGGTGTTGTCGTGTTCTATGCCTGTTGCTGGTATCCGGGGGTTGCTCTGTTCTCTTTCCCTCGATCTCGATCCCGACTTGGATCTGAATCTTTTTATCTGTTCCGTCTCATTCGGTGACTGTGGCGATGGTGACAGGGTCATCATGTGCTCGTTGTCGTTGGTAGTTACTACGCTGGCCTGGTACCAGAATCTTCTCTGTCTTGATCTTGACCGCTCCCCGACCATCAACGGTGGCGGGACCGGTTTCGGCTTCCTTCGACAGTCTCCACTCGCCGTTTCATGGGGCATTCCCCAGAGCTTTCATTTCTGCTCGCATTGGTGGTTGTTTGGATCAGCGTTGTGTTCTCCGCAGTTGTCACATAGTTAAGTCGTTTGGATTACGGCAGACGTCTTGTCTGTGTCCTACCTCCCCGCAAGAGCTGTGTCCTAGCTCTCATGTTTGCGAACGTGCTCATTTACTAGTCGTCCGCAAGTAAAATAAAACTTTCCCTTGCATGCAACACTGCATCAAATCAACGGCAGCCATGATTGTGCTCGGTTCTTGCTAAGTATTGACATGGTTGGCTGAGGTGACTGAAACACCTGCACCCTCCTGTCACTAACCTGTGTTTTGTTCAATTTCAGAAATCTCTCGGCTCAGCTTGGCTGCTGGCTCTATCCTACTAAAATGACTGCCAAAGAAAAGGGAGCGCTGCAAGATTGAAAAGGGGGCTTCTGGCACAACGATTTGACAGTGGAACTGCATCGGCACGTTATCCAGATCTGCACATTAATTAGGAATACAATGGCAGTTTCTAACCGCTGAAGTACCGCAGCGCACCTTTTTATGAATATTTCGCGAGATCGGCATAATTTGGCATTTCTTGACCTCCCGCTGCAACGATGTCGGGAACTCTGCTCGCGCAGATTTTCGCGCCTGCCTGGATGAAAGTTTTGTGGTAAGTGAGAATTATATGCACATATCTTGGGCTCTCCTTTAAAGCGTACCGTGTTAACAGCTAGTGTTATGAAAGGCGAAGCTGTGCAGCCTTTAGCTTTATGCTGCAAATGTAATCGACCTAAATACTGATTACTGTGTTTGCTGCTTTTTCTTATAGTTGTAAATATACATTGTTCAAATGGACCTTACAAGTGTTTAGAGTATTGTTGCATCTTGTGGGGTAAAATATTTCTTGTGTGTTTTGGCACGTGCTCGATGAAACCAGACCATATTCTGGGTTTTCTCGTGCCGAAACTGCCATTCGATAACCAAGCATCGCATAGTGCGGTAGGCGTGACTGTTTGGCACGTACTCGATGAAACCAGAGAAGATTCTGGGTTTTCTCGTGCCAGAACTTTCAAACGATAATCAGCCGCAGAGTCGTGAGATAGCACTCATGTTTGCGAACGTGCTCGTTTGTAGTGGTTCTCACGTAAAATTAAAAATTTCCCTTGCATGCAACATTGCATCAAATCAACGGCAGGCATAATTGTGCTCGGTTGCTCTTGCTAAGTATTGACATGGCTAGCTGAGGTGACTGAAACACCTGCACCCTGTTGTCACTAACCTGTGTTTTGTTCAATTTCAGAAATCTCTCGGATCAGCTTGGCTGCTGGCTCGCTCCTACTAAAATGACCGCCAAAGAAAAGGGAGCGCTGCGAGACTGAAAAGGTGGCTTCTAGCACAACGGCTTGACAGTGGACCTGCATCGGCACGTTATCCAGATCTGCACATTTATTAGGAATACAGTGGCACTTTCTAACCGCTGAAGTACCGCAGCGCACCTTTTTATGAATATTTCGCGAGATTTCTTGACCTCTCGCGGCAACGATGTCGGGAACTCTGCTCGCGCAGATTTTCGCGCCTGTCTGGATGAAAGTTTTGTGGTAAGTGAGAATTATATGTACATATCTTGGGGTTTCCTTTAAAGCGTACCGTGTTAACAGCTAGTGTTATGAAAGGCGAAGCTGTGCAGCCTTTAGCTTTATGCTGCAAATGTAATCGACTTAAATACTCCTTACCGAGTCTGCTGCTTTTTCTTATAGTTGTAAATTCACATTGTTCAATTGGACCTTACAAGTCTGTAGAGTATTGTTGCATCTTGTGGGGTAAAATATTTCTTGTGTGTTTCGGCACAGAGGTTGCTTCTCTTAATTCGGATACAATAACAGTTCAATTGAGCCGTGGGTGTTGCTTGTAGCCATTTTTCTCTTTACTTAGCCTCGCCAAGTTCGCTTGGGGTCTGCGTGATCTTGGCTTCTCTCGCAGGGTACTTAGGCTTCTTGCGAGTATTATCTCTTTCTTCTACCGTGTGGATGCGATGACTGAATCTTTCTCCTGATTGAGTCATATTGTTGTGTAGGGCCTGAATCTGGTTGTCCATTTCGCTCTTGAGATTGAAACCCAGTCTGTATCATCTGGGTTACCGTGTTTTGCATATTCTGTGTAACCGTGGACATTGTGGTTTCCATAATGGCGGTCACGCTGGCGGTGATGCGGTCTTCAAGTGTCTTCATGTCGTTCTGGGTTATCACTGCTTGGTTCGACAGTGTGGCTGGCTTTGGTTGTGTTGCTGAGGATGGTGGTGGTGGGGATGAAGGTTGCGGTGCTGGTGCTTGCGATTGCTGGCCCTTTTCTCTCGGTAGTTGTTCTATTTCTCGCACGGGGTGTTCGAGCTGTTTTTCAGTGCTAGCTTCCTTCTCTTGTGTCTTCTTCTTTTGCTGGCATAGCTCTTGCTTCAATTCATCGTTCTCCCTTCGCAGAATCATTATCGTGACCTCGTACCTCGAGCGTATTGTGGTATGAACGCCATTATTTTCCCTCGACGTTTGATTGTGCCCTGTGATGGCGTTGGCTCAGCTTACCTTGCGCTGGGTGTTGTCGTGTTCCACGCCTGTTGCTGGTATCCGGGGGTTGCTCTGTTCTCTTTCCCTCGATCTCGAACCCGACTTGGATCTGAATCTTTTTATTTGTTCCGTCTCGTTCGGTGACTGTGGCGACGGTGACATGTTCATCATGTGCTCGTTGTCGTTGGTAGTTACTAGGTTGGCCTGGTACCAGAATCTTCTCTGTCTCGATCTTGTCTCGATCCTCACCGATGTATTCGAGCTGTTCTTCAGTGCTAGCTTCCTTTTCTTGTGTCTTCTTCTTTTGCTGGTATAGCTCTCGCTTCAATTCATCGTTCTGTCTTTGTAGAATCATTATCGTGTCCTCGTACCTCGAGCGTATTGTGGTTTGAACGCCATTATTTTCCCTGGACGTTTGATTGTGCCCTGTGATGGCGTTGGCTCAGCTTACCTTGCTCTGGGTGTTGTCGTGTTCCACGCCCGTTGCCGGTATCCGGGGGTTGCTCTGTTCTCTTTCCCTCGATCTCGAACCCGACTTGGATCTGAATCTTTTTATTTGTTCCGTCTCGTTCGGTGACTGGCGACGGTGACATGGTCATCATGTGCTTGTTGTCGTTGGTAGTTACTAGGTTGGCCTGGTACCAGAATCTTCTCTGTCTCGATCTTGTCTCGATCTTGACCGAGGTATTCGAGCTGTTCTTCAGTGCTAGCTTCCTTTTCTTGTGTCTTCTTCTTTTGCTGGTATAGCTCTCGCTTCAATTCATCGTTCTGTCTTTGTAGAATCATTATCGTGTCCTCGTACCTCGAGCGTATTGTGGTTTGAACGCCATTATTTTCCCTCGACGTTTGATTGTGCCCTGTGATGGCGTTGGCTCAGCTTACCTTGCGCTGGGTGTTGTCGTGTTCCACGCCTGTTGCTGGTATCCGGGGGTTGCTCTGTTCTCTTTCCCTCGATCTCGAACCCGACTTGGATCTGAATCTTTTTATTTGTTCCGTCTCGTTCGGTGACTGTGGCGACGGTGACATGGTCATCATGTGCTCGTTGTCGTTGGTAGTTACTAGGTTGGCCTGGTACCAGAATCTTCTCTGTTTCATCTTTTCTCGATCTTGACCGAGGTATTCGAGCTGTTTTTCAGTGCTAGCTTCCTTCTCTTGTGTCTTCTTTTTTTGCTGGTATAGCTCTCGCTTCAATTCATCGTTCTGTCTTTGTAGAATCATTATTGTGACCTCGTACCTCGAGCGTATTGTGGTTTGAACGCCATTATTTTCCCTCGACGTTTGATTGTGCCCTGTGATGGCGTTGGCCCACCTTACCTTGCGATGGGTGTTGTCGTGTTCCACGCCCGTTGCCGGTATCCGGGGATGCTCTGTTCTCTTTCCCTCGATCTCGATCCCGGCTTGGATCTGGATCTTTTTGTCTGTTCCGTCTCATTCGGTGACTGTGGCGATGGTGACATGGTCATCATGTGCTCGTTGTCGTTGGTAGTTACTACGTTGGCCTGGTACCAGAATCTTCTCTGTCTCGATCTTGACCGAGGTATTCGAGCTGTTTTTCAGTGCTAGGTTCCTTCTCTTGTGTCTTCTTCTTTTGCTGGTATAGCTCTCGCTTCAATTCATCGTTGTGTCTTTGTAGAATCATTATCGTGTCCTCGTACCTCGAGCGTATTGTGGTTTGAACGCCATTATTTTCCCTCGACGTTTGATTGTGCCCTGTGATGGCGTTGGCTCAGCTTGCCTTGCGCTGGGTGTTGTCGTGTTCCACGCCTGTTGCTGGTATCCGGGGGTTGCTCTGTTCTCTTTCCCTCGATCTCGAACCCGACTTGGATCTGAATCTTTTTATTTGTTCCGTCTCGTTCGGTGACTGTGGCGACGGTGACATGTTCATCATGTGCTCGTTGTCGTTGGTAGTTACTAGGTTGGCCTGGTACCAGAATCTTCTCTGTCTCGATCTTGTCTCGATCTTGACCGAGGTATTCGAGCAGTTCTTCAGTGCTAGCTTCCTTTTCTTGTGTCTTCTTCTTTTGCTGGTATAGCTCTCGCTTCAATTCATCGTTCTGTCTTTGTAGAATCATTATCGTGTCCTCGTACCTCGAGCGTATTGTGGTTTGAACGCCATTATTTTCCCTCGACGTTTGATTGTGCCCTGTGATGGCGTTGGCTCAGCTTACCTTGCGCTGGGTGTTGTCGTGTTCCACGCCTGTTGCTGGTATCCGGGGGTTGCTCTGTTCTCTTTCCCTCGATCTCGAACCCGACTTGGATCTGAATCTTTTTATTTGTTCCGTCTCGTTCGGTGACTGTGGCGACGGTGACATGGTCATCATGTGCTCGTTGTCGTTGGTAGTTACTAGGTTGGCCTGGTACCAGAATCTTCTCTGTTTCATCTTTTCTCGATCTTGACCGAGGTATTCGAGCTGTTTTTCAGTGCTAGCTTCCTTCTCTTGTGTCTTCTTTTTTTGCTGGTATAGCTCTCGCTTCAATTCATCGTTCTGTCTTTGTAGAATCATCATTGTGACCTCGTACCTCGAGCGTATTGTGGTTTGAACGCCATTATTTTCCCTCGACGTTTGATTGTGCCCTGTGATGGCGTTGGCTCAGCTTGCCTTGCGCTGGGTGTTGTCGTGTTCCACGCCTGTTGCTGGTATCTGGGGGTTGCTCTGTTCTCTTTCCCTCGATCTCGAACCCGACTTGGATCTGAATCTTTTTATTTGTTCCGTCTCGTTCGGTGACTGTGGCGACGGTGACATGTTCATCATGTGCTCGTTGTCGTTGGTAGTTACTAGGTTGGCCTGGTACCAGAATCTTCTCTGTCTCGATCTTGTCTCGATCCTCACCGAGGTATTCGAGCTGTTCTTCAGTGCTAGCTTCCTTCTCTTGTGTCTTCTTCTTTTGCTGGTATAGCTCTCGCTTCAATTCATCGTTCTATCTTTGTAGAATCATTATCGTGTCCTCGTACCTCGAGCGTATTGTGGTTTGAACGCCATTATTTTCCCTGGACGTTTATTGTGCCCTGTGATGGCGTTGGCTCAGCTTACCTTGCGCTGGGTGTTGTCGTGTTCCACGCCCGTTGCCGGTATCCGGGGGTTGCTCTGTTCTCTTTCCCTCGATCTCGAACCCGACTTGGATCTGAATCTTTTTATTTGTTCCGTCTCATTCGGTGACTGGCGACGGTGACATGGTCATCATGTGCTTGTTGTCGTTGGTAGTTACTAGGTTGGCCTGGTACCAGAATCTTCTCTGTCTCGATCTTGTCTCGATCTTGACCGAGGTATTCGAGCTGTTCTTCAGTGCTAGCTTCCTTTTCTTGTGTCTTCTTCTTTTGCTGGTATAGCTCTCGCTTCAATTCATCGTTCTGTCTTTGTAGAATCATTATCGTGTCCTCGTACCTCGAGCGTATTGTGGTTTGAACGCCATTATTTTCCCTCGACGTTTGATTGTGCCCTGTGATGGCGTTGGCTCAGCTTACCTTGCGCTGGGTGTTGTCGTGTTCCACGCCCGTTGCCGGTATCCGGGGGTTGCTCTGTTCTCTTTCCCTCGATCTCGAACCCGACTTGGATCTGAATCTTTTTATTTGTTCCGTCTCATTTGGTGACTGTGGCGACGGTGACATGGTCATCATGTGCTTGTTGTCGTTGGTAGTTACTAGGTTGGCCTGGTACCAGAATCTTCTCTGTCTCGATCTTGTCTCGATCTTGACCGAGGTATTCGAGCTGTTCTTCAGTGCTAGCTTCCTTTTCTTGTGTCTTCTTCTTTTGCTGGTATAGCTCTCGCTTCAATTCATCGTTCTGTCTTTGTAGAATCATTATCGTGTCCTCGTACCTCGAGCGTATTGTGGTTTGAACGCCATTATTTTCCCTGGACGTTTGATTGTGCCCTGTGATGGCGTTGGCTCAGCTTACCTTGCGCTGGGTGTTGTCGTGTTCCACGCCCGTTGCCGGTATCCGGGGGTTGCTCTGTTCTCTTTCCCTCGATCTCGAACCCGACTTGGATCTGAATCTTTTTATTTGTTCCGTCTCATTCGGTGACTGGCGACGGTGACATGGTCATCATGTGCTTGTTGTCGTTGGTAGTTACTAGGTTGGCCTGGTACCAGAATCTTCTCTGTCTCGATCTTGTCTCGATCTTGACCGAGGTATTCGAGCTGTTCTTCAGTGCTAGCTTCCTTTTCTTGTGTCTTCTTCTTTTGCTGGTATAGCTCTCGCTTCAATTCATCGTTCTGTCTTTGTAGAATCATTATCGTGTCCTCGTACCTCGAGCGTATTGTGGTTTGAACGCCATTATTTTCCCTCGACGTTTGATTGTGCCCTGTGATGGCGTTGGCTCAGCTTACCTTGCGCTGGGTGTTGTCGTGTTCCACGCCCGTTGCCGGTATCCGGGGGTTGCTCTGTTCTCTTTCCCTCGATCTCGAACCCGACTTGGATCTGAATCTTTTTATTTGTTCCGTCTCATTTGGTGACTGTGGCGACGGTGACATGGTCATCATGTGCTTGTTGTCGTTGGTAGTTACTAGTTTGGCCTGGTACCAGAATCTTCTCTGTCTCGATCTTGTCTCGATCTTGACCGAGGTATTCGAGCTGTTCTTCAGTGCTAGCTTCCTTTTCTTGTGTCTTCTTCTTTTGCTGGTATAGCTCTCGCTTCAATTCATCGTTCTGTCTTTGTAGAATCATTATCGTGTCCTCGTACCTCGAGCGTATTGTGGTTTGAACGCCATTATTTTCCCTCGACGTTTGATTGTGCCCTGTGATGGCGTTGGCTCAGCTTATCTTGCGCTGGGTGTTGTCGTGTTCCACGCCTGTTGCTGGTATCCGGGGGTTGCTCTGTTTTCTTTCGCTCGATCTCGAACCCGACTTGGATCTGAATCTTTTTATTTGTTCCGTCTCATTCGGTGACTGTGGCGACGGTGACATGGTCATCATGTGCTCGTTGTCGTTGGTAGTTACTAGGTTGGCCTGGTACCAGAATCTTCTCTGTCTCGATCTTGTCTCGATCTTGACCGAGGTATTCGAGCTGTTTTTCAGTGCTAGCTTCCTTCTCTTGTGTCTTGTTCTTTTGCTGGTATAGCTCTTGCTTCAATTCATCGTTCTGTCTTTGTAGAATCATTATCGTGTCCTCGTACCTCGAGCGTATTGTGGTTTGAACGCCATTATTTTCCCTCGACGTTTGATTGTGCCCTGTGATGGCGTTGGCTCAGCTTACCTTGCGCTGGGTGTTGTCGTGTTCCACGCCCGTTGCTGGTATCCGGGGGTTGCTCTGTTCTCTTTCCCTCGATCTCGAACCCGACTTGGATCTGAATCTTTTTATTTGTTCCGTCTCGTTCGGTGACTGTGGCGACGGTGACATGGTCATCATGTGCTCGTTGTCGTTGGTAGTTACTAGGTTGGCCTGGTACCAGAATCTTCTGTCTCATCTTGTCTCGATCTTGACCGAGGTATTCGAGCTGTTTTTCAGTGCTAGCTTCCTTCTCTTGTGTCTTCTTTTGCTGGTATAGCTCTTGCTTCAATTCATCGTTCTGTCTTTGTAGAATCATTATCGTGTCCTCGTACCTCGAGCGTATTGTGGTTTGAACGCCATTATTTTCCCTCGACGTTTGATTGTGCCCTGTGATGGCGTTGGCTCAGCTTACCTTGCGCTGGGTGTTGTCGTGTTCCACGCCCGTTGCTGGTATCCGGGGGTTGCTCTGTTCTCTTTCCCTCGATCTCGAACCCGACTTGGATCTGAATCTTTTTATTTGTTCCGTCTCATTCGGTGACTGTGGCGACGGTGACATGGTCATCATGTGCTCGTTGTCGTTGGTAGTTACTAGGTTGGCCTGGTACCAGAATCTTCTCTGTCTCGATCTTGTCTCGATCTTGACCGAGGTATTCGAGCTATTTGTCAGTGCTAGCTTCCTTCTCTTGGGTCTTCTTTTTTTGCTGGTATAGCTCTCGCTTCAATTCATCGTTCTGTCTGTAGAATCATTATTGTGACCTCGTACCTCGAGCGTATTGTGGTTTGAACGCCATTATTTTCCCTCGACGTTTGATTGTGCCCTGTGATGGCGTTGGCCCACCTTACCTTGCGATGGGTGTTGTCGTGTTCCACGCCCGTTGCCGGTATCCGGGGATGCTCTGTTCTCTTTCCCTCGATCTCGATCCCGGCTTGGATCTGGATCTTTTTGTCTGTTCCGTCTCATTCGGTGACTGTGGCGATGGTGACATGCTCATCATGTGCTCGTTGTCGTTGGTAGTTACTACGTTGGCCTGGTACCAGAATCTTCTCTGTCTCGATCTTGACCGAGGTATTCGAGCTGTTTTTCAGTGCTAGCTTCCTTCTCTTGTGTCTTCTTTTTTTGCTGGTATAGCTCTCGCTTCAATTCATCGTTCTGTCTTTGTAGAATCATTATTGTGACCTCGTACCTCGAGCGTATTGTGGTTTGAACGCCATTATTTTCCCTCGACGTTTGATTGTGCCCTGTGATGGCGTTGGCCCACCTTACCTTGCGATGGGTGTTGTCGTGTTCCACGCCCGTTGCCGGTATCCGGGGATGCTCTGTTCTCTTTCCCTCGATCTCGATCCCGGCTTGGATCTGGATCTTTTTGTCTGTTCCGTCTCATTCGGTGACTGTGGCGATGGTGACATGGTCATCATGTGCTCGTTGTCGTTGGTAGTTACTACGTTGGCCTGGTACCAGAATCTTCTCTGTCTCGATCTTGACCGAGGTATTCGAGCTGTTTTTCAGTGCTAGGTTCCTTCTCTTGTGTCTTCTTCTTTTGCTGGTATAGCTCTCGCTTCAATTCATCGTTCTGTCTTTGTAGAATCATTATCGTGTCCTCGTACCTCGAGCGTATTGTGGTTTGAACGCCATTATTTTCCCTCGACGTTTGATTGTGCCCTGTGATGGCGTTGGCTCAGCTTGCCTTGCGCTGGGTGTTGTCGTGTTCCACGCCTGTTGCTGGTATCCGGGGGTTGCTCTGTTCTCTTTCCCTCGATCTCGAACCCGACTTGGATCTGAATCTTTTTATTTGTTCCGTCTCGTTCGGTGACTGTGGCGACGGTGACATGTTCATCATGTGCTCGTTGTCGTTGGTAGTTACTAGGTTGGCCTGGTACCAGAATCTTCTCTGTCTCGATCTTGTATCGATCTTGACCGAGGTATTCTAGCTGTTCTTCAGTGCTAGCTTCCTTCTCTTGTGTCTTCTTCTTTTGCTGGTATAGCTCTCGCTTCAATTCATCGTTCTGTCTTTGTAGAATCATTATCGTGTCCTCGTACCTCGAGCGTATTGTGGTTTGAACGCCATTATTTTCCCTCGACGTTTGATTGTGCCCTGTGATGGCGTTGGCTCAGCTTACCTTGCGCTGGGTGTTGTCGTGTTCCACGCCCGTTGCCGGTATCCGGGGGTTGCTCTGTTCTCTTTCCCTCGATCTCGAACCCGACTTGGATCTGAATCTTTTTATTTGTTCCGTCTCATTCGGTGACTGTGGCGACGGTGACATGGTCATGATGTGCTTGTTGTCGTTGGTAGTTACTAGGTTGGCCTGGTACCAGAATCTTCTCTGTCTCGATCTTGTCTCGATCTTGACCGAGGTATTCGAGCTGTTCTTCAGTGCTAGCTTCCTTTTCTTGCGTCTTCTTCTTTTGCTGGTATAGCTCTCGCTTCAATTCATCGTTCTGTCTTTGTAGAATCATTATCGTGTCCTCGTACCTCGAGCGTATTGTGGTTTGAACGCCATTATTTTCCTTCGACGTTTGATTGTGCCCTGTGATGGCGTTGGCTCAGCTTACCTTGCGCTGGGTGTTGTCGTGTTCCACGCCTGTTGCTGGTATCCGGGGGTTGCTCTGTTCTCTTTCCCTCGATCTCGAACCCGACTTGGATCTGAATCTTTTTATTTGTTCCGTCTCGTTCGGTGACTGTGGCGACGGTGACATGTTCATCATGTGCTCGTTGTCGTTGGTAGTTACTAGGTTGGCCTGGTACCAGAATCTTCTCTGTCTCGATCTTGTCTCGATCCTCACCGAGGTATTCGAGCTGTTCTTCAGTGCTAGCTTCCTTCTCTTGTGTCTTCTTCTTTTGCTGGTATAGCTCTCGCTTCAATTCATCGTTCTGTCTTTGTAGAATCATTATCGTGTCCTCGTACCTCGAGCGTATTGTGGTTTGAACGCCATTATTTTCCCTGGACGTTTGATTGTGCCCTGTGATGGCGTTGGCTCAGCTTACCTTGCGCTGGGTGTTGTCGTGTTCCACGCCCGTTGCCGGTATCCGGGGGTTGCTCTGTTCTCTTTCCCTCGATCTCGAACCCGACTTGGATCTGAATCTTTTTATTTGTTCCGTCTCATTCGGTGACTGGCGACGGTGACATGGTCATCATGTGCTTGTTGTCGTTGGTAGTTACTAGGTTGGCCTGGTACCAGAATCTTCTCTGTCTCGATCTTGTCTCGATCTTGACCGAGGTATTCGAGCTGTTCTTCAGTGCTAGCTTCCTTTTCTTGTCTTCTTCTTTTGCTGGTATAGCTCTCGCTTCAATTCATCGTTCTGTCTTTGTAGAATCATTATCGTGTCCTCGTACCTCGAGCGTATTGTGGTTTGAACGCCATTATTTTCCCTCGACGTTTGATTGTACCCTGTGATGGCGTTGGCTCAGCTTATCTTGCGCTGGGCGTTGTCGTGTTCCACGCCTGTTGCTGGTATCCGGGGGTTGCTCTGTTCTCTTTCCCTCGATCTCGATCCCGGCTTGGATCTGGATCTTTTTGTCTGTTCCGTCTCATTCGGTGACTGTGGCGACGGTGACATGGTCATCATGTGCTCGTTGTCGTTGGTAGTTATAGGTTGGCCTGGTACCAGAATCTTTTCTGTCTCGATCTTGTCTCGATCTTGACCGAGGTATTCGAGCTGTTTTTCAGTGCTAGCTTCCTTCTTTTGTGTCTTCTTCTTTTGCTGGTATAGCTCTCGCTTCAATTCATCGTTCTGTCTTTGTAGAATCATTATCGTGTCCTCGTACCTCGAGCGTATTGTGGTTTGAACGCCATTATTTTCCCTCGACGTTTGATTGTGCCCTGCGATGGCGTTGGCCCAGCTTACCTTGCGCTGGGTGTTGTCGTGTTCCACGCCCGTTGCCGGTATCCGGGGGATGCTCTGTTCTCTTTCCCTCCATCTCGATCCCGGCTTGGATCTGGATCTTTTTGTCTGTTCCGTCTCATTCGGTGACTGTGGCGACGGTGACATGGTCATCATGTGGTCGTTGTCGTTGGTAGTTATAGGTTGGCCTGGTACCAGAATCTTTTCTGTCTCGATCTTGTCTCGATCTTGACCGAGGTATTCGAGCTGTTTTTCAGTGCTAGCTTCCTTCTTTTGTGTCTTCTTCTTTTGCTGGTATAGCTCTCGTTTCAATTCATCGTTCTGTCTTTGTAGAATCATTATCGTGACCTCGTACCTCGAGCGTATTGTGGTTTGAACGCCATTATTTTCCCTCGACGTTTGATTGTGCCCTGTGATGGCGTTGGCCCACCTTACCTTGCGATGGGTGTTGTGTTCCACGCCCGTTGCCGGTATCCGGGGGATGCTCTGTTCTCTTTCCCTCGATCTCGATCCCGGCTTGGATCTGGATCTTTTTGTCTGTTCCGTCTCATTCGGTGACTGTGGCGATTGTGACATGGTCATCATGTGCTCGTTGTCGTTGGTAGTTACTACGTTGGCCTGGTACCAGAATCTTCTCTGTCTCGATCTTGACCGAGGTATTCGAGCTGTTTTTCAGTGCTAGCTACCTTCTCTTGTGTCTTCTTCTTTTGCTGGTATAGCTCTCGCTTCAATTCATCGTTCTGTCTTTGTAGAATCATTATCGTGTCCTCGTACCTCGAGCGTATTGTGGTTTGAACGCCATTATTTTCCCTCGACGTTTGATTGTGCCCTGTGATGGCGTTGGCTCAGCTTACCTTGCGCTGGGTGTTGTCGTGTTCCACGCCTGTTGCTGGTATCCGGGGGTTGCTCTGTTCTCTTTCCCTCGATCTCGAACCCGACTTGGATCTGAATCTTTTTATTTGTTCCGTCTCGTTCGGTGACTGTGGCGACGGTGACATGGTCATCATGTGCTCGTTGTCGTTGGTAGTTACTAGGTTGGCCTGGTACCAGAATCTTCTCTGTCTCGATCTTGTCTCGATCTTGACCGAGGTATTCCAGCTGTTTTTCAGTGCTAGCTTCCTTCTCTTGAGTCTTCTTTTTTTGCTGGTATAGCTCTCGCTTCAATTCATCGTTCTGTCTTTGTAGAATCATTATCGTGTCCTCGTACCTCTACCGTATTGTGGTTTGAATGCCATTATGTTCCCTCGACGTTTGATTGTGCCCTGCAATGGCGTTGGCCCACCTTACCTTGCGCTGGGTGTTGTCGTGTTCCACGCCCGTTGCCGGTATCCGGGGGATGCTCTGTTCTCTTTCCCTCCATCTCGATCCCGGCTTGGATCTGGATCTTTTTGTCTGTTCCGTCTCATTCGGTGACTGTGGCGACGGTGACATGGTCATCATGTGCTCGTTGTCGTTGGTAGTTATAGGTTGGCCTGGTACCAGAATCTTTTCTGTCTCGATCTTGTCTCGATCTTGACCGAGGTATTCGAGCTGTTTTTCAGTGCTAGCTTCCTTCTCTTGTGTCTTCTTCTTTTGCTGGTATAGCTCTCGCTTCAATTCATCGTTCTGTCTTTGTAGAATCATTATCGTGTCCTCGTACCTCGAGCGTATTGTGGTTTGAACGCCATTATTTTCCCTCGACGTTTGATTGTGCCCTGTGATGGCGTTGGCTCAGCTTACGTTGCGCTGGGTGTTGTCGTGTTCCACGCCTGTCGCTGGTATCCGGGGGTTGCTCTGTTCTCTTTCCCTCGATCTCGAACCCGACTTAGATCTGAATCTTTTCATTTGTTCCGTCTCATTCGGTGACTGTGGCGACGGTGACATGGTCATCATGTGCTCGTTGTCGTTGGTAGTTACTAGGTTGGCCTGGTACCAGAATCTTCTCTGTCTCGATCTTGTCTCGATCTTGACCGAGGTATTCGAGCTATTTTTCAGTGCTAGCTTCCTTCTCTTGGGTCTTCTTTTTTTGCTGGTATAGCTCTCGCTTCAATTCATCGTTCTGTCTTTGTAGAATCATTATCGTGTCCTCGTACCTCGAGCGTATTGTGGTTTGAACGCCATTATTTTCCCTCGACGTTTGATTGTGCCCTGTGATGGCGTTGGCTCAGCTTACCTTGCGCTGGGTGTTGTCGTGTTCCACGCCTTTTGCTGGTATCCGGGGGTTGCTCTGTTCTCTTTCCCTCGATCTCGAACCCGACTTGGATCTGAATCTTTTTATTTGTTCCGTCTCGTTCGGTGACTGTGGCGACGGTGACATGGTCATCATGTGCTTGTTGTCGTTGGTAGTTACTAGGTTGGCCTGGTACCAGAATCTTCTCTGTCTCGATCTTGTCTCGATCTTGACCGAGGTATTCGAGCTGTTCTTCAGTGCTAGCTTCCTTTTCTTGTGTCTTCTTCTTTTGCTGGTATAGCTCTCGCTTCAATTCATCGTTCTGTCTTTGTAGAATCATTATCGTGTCCTCGTACCTCGAGCGTATTGCGGTTTGAACGCCATTATTTTCCCTCGACGTTTGATTGTGCCCTGTGATGGCGTTGGCTCAGCTTACCTTGCGCTGGGTGTTGTCGTGTTCCACGCCTGTTGCTGGTATCCGGGGATTGCTCTGTTCTCTTTCCCTCGATCTCGAACCCGACTTGGATCTGAATCTTTTTATTTGTTCCGTCTCGTTCGGTGACTGTGGCGACGGTGACATGGTCATCATGTGCTCGTTGTCGTTGGTATTACTAGGTTGGCCTGGTACCAGAATCTTCTCTGTTTCATCTTTTCTCGATCTTGACCGAGGTATTCGAGCTGTTTTTCAGTGCTAGCTTCCTTCTCTTGTGTCTTCTTTTTTTGCTGGTATAGCTCTCGCTTCAATTCATCGTTCTGTCTTTGTAGAATCATTATTGTGACCTCGTACCTCGAGCGTATTGTGGTTTGAACGCCATTATTTTCCCTCGACGTTTGATTGTGCCCTGTGACGGCGTTGGCCCACCTTACCTTGCGATGGGTGTTGTCGTGTTCCACGCCCGTTGCCGGTATCCGGGGATGCTCTGTTCTCTTTCCCTCGATCTCGATCCCGGCTAGGATCTGGATCTTTTTGTCTGTTCCGTCTCATTCGGTGACTGTGGCGATGGTGACATGGTCATCATGTGCTCGTTGTCGTTGGTAGTTACTACGTTGGCCTGGTACCAGAATCTTCTCTGTCTCGATCTTGACCGAGGTATTCGAGCTGTTTTTCAGTGCTAGGTTCCTTCTCTTGTGTCTTCTTCTTTTGCTGGTATAGCTCTCGCTTCAATTCATCGTTCTGTCTTTGTAGAATCATTATCGTGTCCTCGTACCTCGAGCGTATTGTGGTTTGAACGCCATTATTTTCCCTCGACGTTTGATTGTGCCCTGTGATGGCGTTGGCTCAGCTTGCCTTGCGCTGGGTGTTGTCGTGTTCCACGCCTGTTGCTGGTATCCGGGGGTTGCTCTGTTCTCTTTCCCTCGATCTCGAACCCGACTTGGATCTGAATCTTTTTATTTGTTCCGTCTCGTTCGGTGACTGTGGCGACGGTGACATGTTCATCATGTGCTCGTTGTCGTTGGTAGTTACTAGGTTGGCCTGGTACCAGAATCTTCTCTGTCTCGATCTTGTCTCGATCCTCACCGAGGTATTCGAGCTGTTCTTCAGTGCTAGCTTCCTTCTCTTGTGTCTTCTTCTTTTGCTGGTATAGCTCTCGCTTCAATTCATCGTTCTGTCTTTGTAGAATCATTATCGTGTCCTCGTACCTCGAGCGTATTGTGGTTTGAACGCCATTATTTTCCCTGGACGTTTGATTGTGCCCTGTGATGGCGTTGGCTCAGCTTACCTTGCGCTGGGTGTTGTCGTGTTCCACGCCCGTTGCCGGTATCCGGGGGTTGCTCTGTTCTCTTTCCCTCGATCTCGAACCCGACTTGGATCTGAATCTTTTTATTTGTTCCGTCTCATTCGGTGACTGTGGCGACGGTGACATGTTCATCATGTGCTCGTTGTCGTTGGTAGTTACTAGGTTGGCCTGGTACCAGAATCTTCTCTGTCTCGATCTTGTATCGATCTTGACCGAGGTATTCGAGCTGTTCTTCAGTGCTAGCTTCCTTTTCTTGTGTCTTCTTCTTTTGCTGGTATAGCTCTCGCTTCAATTCATCGTTCTGTCTTTGTAGAATCATTATCGTGTCCTCGTACCTCGAGCGTATTGTGGTTTGAACGCCATTATTTTCCCTCGACGTTTGATTGTGCCCTGTGATGGCGTTGGCTCAGCTTATCTTGCGCTGGGCGTTGTCGTGTTCCACGCCTGTTGCTGGTATCCGGGGGTTGCTCTGTTCTCTTTCGCTCGATCTCGAACCCGACTTGGATCTGAATCTTTTTATTTGTTCCGTCTCATTCGGTGACTGTGGCGACGGTGACATGTTCATCATGTGCTCGTTGTCGTTGGTAGTTACTAGGTTGGCCTGGTACCAGAATCTTCTCTGTCTCGATCTTGTATCGATCTTGACCGAGGTATTCTAGCTGTTCTTCAGTGCTAGCTTCCTTCTCTTGTGTCTTCTTCTTTTGCTGGTATAGCTCTCGCTTCAATTCATCGTTCTGTCTTTGTAGAATCATTATCGTGTCCTCGTACCTCGAGCGTATTGTGGTTTGAACGCCATTATTTTCCCTCGACGTTTGATTGTGCCCTGTGATGGCGTTGGCTCAGCTTACCTTGCGCTGGGTGTTGTCGTGTTCCACGCCCGTTGCCGGTATCCGGGGGTTGCTCTGTTCTCTTTCCCTCGATCTCGAACCCGACTTGGATCTGAATCTTTTTATTTGTTCCGTCTCATTCGGTGACTGTGGCGACGGTGACATGGTCATCATGTGCTTGTTGTCGTTGGTAGTTACTAGGTTGGCCTGGTACCAGAATCTTCTCTGTCTCGATCTTGTCTCGATCTTGACCGAGGTATTCGAGCTGTTCTTCAGTGCTAGCTTCCTTTTCTTGTGTCTTCTTCTTTTGCTGGTATAGCTCTCGCTTCAATTCATCGTTCTGTCTTTGTAGAATCATTATCGTGTCCTCGTACCTCGAGCGTATTGTGGTTTGAACGCCATTATTTTCCCTCGACGTTTGATTTTGCCCTGTGATGGCGTTGGCTCAGCTTACCTTGCGCTGGGTGTTGTCGTGTTCCACGCCCGTTGCCGGTATCCGGGGGATGCTCTGTTCTCTTTCCCTCCATCTCGATCCCGGCTTGGATCTGGATCTTTTTGTCTGTTCCGTCTCATTCGGTGACTGTGGCGACGGTGACATGGTCATCATGTGCTCGTTGTCGTTGGTAGTTATAGGTTGGCCTGGTACCAGAATCTTTTCTGTCTCGATCTTGTCTCGATCTTGACCGAGGTATTCGAGCTGTTTTTCAGTGCTAGCTTCCTTCTTTTGTGTCTTCTTCTTTTGCTGGTATAGCTCTCGCTTCAATTCATCGTTCTGTCTTTGTAGAATCATTATCGTGTCCTCGTACCTCGAGCGTATTGTGGTTTGAACGCCATTATTTTCCCTCGACGTTTGATTGTGCCCTGCGATGGCGTTGGCCCACCTTACCTTGCGCTGGGTGTTGTCGTGTTCCACGCCCGTTGCCGGTATCCGGGGGATGCTCTGTTCTCTTTCCCTCCATCTCGATCCCGGCTTGGATCTGGATCTTTTTGTCTGTTCCGTCTCATTCGGTGACTGTGGCGACGGTGACATGGTCATCATGTGCTCGTTGTCGTTGGTAGTTATAGGTTGGCCTGGTACCAGAATCTTTTCTGTCTCGATCTTGTCTCGATCTTGACCGAGGTATTCGAGCTGTTTTTCAGTGCTAGCTTCCTTCTTTTGTGTCTTCTTCTTTTGCTGGTATAGCTCTCGCTTCAATTCATCGTTCTGTCTTTGTAGAATCATTATCGTGACCTCGTACCTCGAGCGTATTGTGGTTTGAACGCCATTATTTTCCCTCGACGTTTGATTGTGCCCTGTGATGGCGTTGGCCCACCTTACCTTGCGATGGGTGTTGTGTTCCACGCCCGTTGCCGGTATCCGGGGGATGCTCTGTTCTCTTTCCCTCGATCTCGATCCCGGCTTGGATCTGGATCTTTTTGTCTGTTCCGTCTCATTCGGTGACTGTGGCGATGGTGACATGGTCATCATGTGCTCGTTGTCGTTGGTAGTTACTACGTTGGCCTGGTACCAGAATCTTCTCTGTCTCGATCTTGACCGAGGTATTCGAGCTGTTTTTCAGTGCTAGCTACCTTCTCTTGTGTCTTCTTCTTTTGCTGGTATAGCTCTCGCTTCAATTCATCGTTCTGTCTTTGTAGAATCATTATCGTGTCCTCGTACCTCGAGCGTATTGTGGTTTGAACGCCATTATTTTCCCTCGACGTTTGATTGTGCCCTGTGATGGCGTTGGCTCAGCTTACCTTGCGCTGGGTGTTGTCGTGTTCCACGCCTGTTGCTGGTATCCGGGGGTTGCTCTGTTCTCTTTCCCTCGATCTCGAACCCGACTTGGATCTGAATCTTTTTATTTGTTCCGTCTCGTTCGGTGACTGTGGCGACGGTGACATGGTCATCATGTGCTCGTTGTCGTTGGCAGTTACTAGGTTGGCCTGGTACCAGAATCTTCTCTGTCTCGATCTTGTCTCGATCTTGACCGAGGTATTCCAGCTGTTTTTCAGTGCTAGCTTCCTTCTCTTGAGTCTTCTTTTTTTGCTGGTATAGCTCTCGCTTCAATTCATCGTTCTGTCTTTGTAGAATCATTATCGTGTCCTCGTACCTCGAGCGTATTGTGGTTTGAACGCCATTATTTTCCCTCGACGTTTGATTGTGCCCTGTGATGGCGTTGGCTCAGCTTACGTTGCGCTGGGTGTTGTCGTGTTCCACGCCTGTCGCTGGTATCCGGGGGTTGCTCTGTTCTCTTTCCCTCGATCTCGAACCCGACTTGGATCTGAATCTTTTCATTTGTTCCGTCTCATTCGGTGACTGTGGCGACGGTGACATGGTCATCATGTGCTCGATGTCGTTGGTAGTTACTAGGTTGGCCTGGTACCAGAATCTTCTCTGTCTCGATCTTGTCTCGATCTTGACCGAAGTATTCGAGCTATTTTTCAGTGCTAGCTTCCTTCTCTTGGGTCTTCTTTTTTTGCTGGTATAGCTCTCGCTTCAATTCATCGTTCTGTCTTTGTAGAATCATTATTGTGACCTCGTACCTCGAGCGTATTGTGGTTTGAACGCCATTATTTTCCCTCGACGTTTGATTGTGCCCTGTGATGGCGTTGGCCCACCTTACCTTGCGATGGGTGTTGTCGTGTTCCACGCCCGTTGCCGGTATCCGGGGATGCTCTGATCTCTTTCCCTCGATCTCGATCCCGGCTTGGATCTGGATCTTTTTGTCTGTTCCGTCTCATTCGGTGACTGTGGCGATGGTGACATGGTCATTATGTGCTCGTTGTCGTTGGTAGTTACTACGTTGGCCTGGTACCAGAATCTTCTCTGTCTCGATCTTGACCGAGGTATTCGAGCTGTTTTTCAGTGCTAGCTTCCTTCTCTTGTGTCTTCTTCTTTTGCTGGTATAGCTCTCGCTTCAATTCATCGTTCTGTCTTTGTAGAATCATTATCGTGTCCTCGTACCTCGAGCGTATTGTGGTTTGAACGCCATTATTTTCCCTCGACGTTTGATTGTGCCCTGTGATGGCGTTGGCTCAGCTTACCTTGCGCTGGGTGTTGTCGTGTTCCACGCCTGTTGCTGGTATCCATGGGATACTTTGTTCTCTTTCCCTCCATCTCGAACCCGACTTGGATCTGAATCTTTTTATTTGTTCCGTCTCGTTCGGTGACTGTGGCGACGGTGACATGTTCATCATGTGCTCGTCGTTGGTAGTTACTAGGTTGGCCTGGTGCCAGAATCTTCTCTGTCTCGATCTTGTCTCGATCTTGACCGAGGTATTCTAGCTGTTCTTCAGTGCTAGCTTCCTTCTCTTGTGTCTTCTTCTTTTGCTGGTATAGCTCTCGCTTCAATTCATCGTTCTGTCTTTGTAGAATCATTATCGTGTCCTCGTACCTCGAGCGTATTGTGGTTTGAACGCCATTATTTTCCCTCGACGTTTGATTGTGCCCTGTGATGGCGTTGGCTCAGCTTACCTTGCGCTGGGTGTTGTCGTGTTCCGCGCCCGTTGCCGGTATCCGGGGGTTGCTCTGTTCTCTTTCCCTCGATCTCGAACCCGACTTGGATCTGAATCTTTTTATTTGTTCCGTCTCATTCGGTGACTGTGGCGACGGTGACATGGTCATCATGTGCTTGTTGTCGTTGGTAGTTACTAGGTTGGCCTGGTACCAGAATCTTCTCTGTCTCGATCTTGTCTCGATCTTGACCGAGGTATTCGAGCTGTTCGTCAGTGCTAGCTTCCTTTTCTTGTGTCTTCTTCTTTTGCTGGTATAGCTCTCGCTTCAATTCATCGTTCTGTCTTTGTAGAATCATTATCGTGTCCTCGTACCTCGAGCGTATTGTGGTTTGAACGCCATTATTTTCCCTCGACGTTTGATTTTGCCCTGTGATGGCGTTGGCTCAGCTTACCTTGCGCTGGGTGTTGTCGTGTTCCACGCCCGTTGCTGGTATCCGGGGGTTGCTCTGTTCTCTTTCCCTCGATCTCGAATCCGACTTGGATCTGAATCTTTTTATTTGTTCCGTCTCGTTCGGTGACTGTGGCGACGGTGACATGGTCATCATGTGCTCGTTGTCGTTGGTAGTTACTAGGTTGGCCTGGTACCAGAATCTTCTCTGTCTCATCTTGTCTCGATCTTGACCGAGGTATTCGAGCTGTTTTTCAGTGCTAGCTTCCTTCTCTTGTGTCTTCTTTTGCTGGTATAGCTCTCGCTTCAATTCATCGTTCTGTCTTTGTAGAATCATTATCATGTCCTCGTACTTCGAGCGTATTGTGGTTTGAACGCCATTATTTTCCCTCGACGTTTGATTGTGCCCTGTGATGGCGTTGGCTCAGCTTATCTTGCGCTGGGTGTTGTGGTGTTCCACGCCTGTTGCTGGTATCCGGGGGTTGCTCTGTTCTCTTTCCCTCGATCTCGAACCCGACTTGGATCTGAATCTTTTTATTTGTTCCGTCTCATTCGGTGACTGTGGCGACGGTGACATGGTCATCATGTGCTCGTTGTCGTTGGTAGTTACTAGGTTGGCCTGGTACCAGAATCTTCTCTGTCTCGATCTTGTCTCGATCTTGACCGAGGTATTCGAGCTATTTGTCAGTGCTGGCTTCCTTCTCTTGGGTCTTCTTTTTTTGCTGGTATAGCTCTCGCTTCAATTCATCGTTCTGTCTTTGTAGAATCATTATCGTGTCCTCGTACCTCGAGCGTATTGTGGTTTGAACGCCATTATTTTCCTTCGACGTTTGATTGTGCCCTGTGATGGCGTTGGCTCAGCTTACCTTGCGCTGGGTGTTGTCGTGTTCCACGCCTGTTGCTGGTATCCGGGGGTTGCTCTGTTCTCTTTCCCTCGATCTCGAACCCGACTTGGATCTGAATCTTTTTATTTGTTCCGTCTCGTTCGGTGACTGTGGCGACGGTGACATGTTCATCATGTGCTCGTTGTCGTTGGTAGTTACTAGTTTGGCCTGGTACCAGAATCTTCTCTGTCTCGATCTTGTCTCGATCCTCACCGAGGTATTCGAGCTGTTCTTCAGTGCTAGCTTCCTTCTTTTGTGTCTTCTTCTTTTGCTGGTATAGCTCTCGCTTCAATTCATCGTTCTGTCTTTGTAGAATCATTATCGTGACCTCGTACCTCTACCGTATTGTGGTTTGAATGCCATTATGTTCCCTCGACGTTTGATTGTGCCCTGCAATGGCGTTGGCCCACCTTACCTTGCGCTGGGTGTTGTCGTGTTCCACGCCCGTTGCCGGTATCCGGGGGATGCTCTGTTCTCTTTCCCTCCATCTCGATCCCGGCTTGGATCTGGATCTTTTTGTCTGTTCCGTCTCATTCGGTGACTGTGGCGACGGTGACATGGTCATCATGTGCTCGTTGTCGTTGGTAGTTACTAGGTTGGCCTGGTACCAGAATCTTCTCTGTCTCGATCTTGTCTCGATCTTGACCGAGGTATTCGAGCTATTTGTCAGTGCTAGCTTCCTTCTCTTGGGTCTTCTTTTTTTTTGCTGGTATAGCTCTCGCTTCAATTCATCGTTCTGTCTTTGTAGAATCATTATCGTGTCCTCGTACCTCGAGCGTATTGTGGTTTGAACGCCATTATTTTCCTTCGACGTTTGATTGTGCCCTGTGATGGCGTTGGCTCAGCTTACCTTGCGCTGGGTGTTGTCGTGTTCCACGCCTGTTGCTGGTATCCGGGGGTTGCTCTGTTCTCTTTCCCTCGATCTCGAACCCGACTTGGATCTGAATCTTTTTATTTGTTCCGTCTCGTTCGGTGACTGTGGCGACGGTGACATGTTCATCATGTGCTCGTTGTCGTTGGTAGTTACTAGGTTGGCCTGGTACCAGAATCTTCTCTGTCTCGATCTTGTCTCGATCCTCACCGAGGTATTCGAGCTGTTCTTCAGTGCTAGCTTCCTTCTCTTGTGTCTTCTTCTTTTGCTGGTATAGCTCTCGCTTCAATTCATCGTTCTGTCTTTGTAGAATCATTATCGTGTCCTCGTACCTCGAGCGTATTGTGGTTTGAACGCCATTATTTTCCCTGGACGTTTGATTGTGCCCTGTGATGGCGTTGGCTCAGCTTACCTTGCGCTGGGTGTTGTCGTGTTCCACGCCCGTTGCCGGTATCCGGGGGTTGCTCTGTTCTCTTTCCCTCGATCTCGAACCCGACTTGGATCTGAATCTTTTTATTTGTTCCGTCTCATTCGGTGACTGGCGACGGTGACATGGTCATCATGTGCTTGTTGTCGTTGGTAGTTACTAGGTTGGCCTGGTACCAGAATCTTCTCTGTCTCGATCTTGTCTCGATCTTGACCGAGGTATTCGAGCTGTTCTTCAGTGCTAGCTTCCTTTTCTTGTCTTCTTCTTTTGCTGGTATAGCTCTCGCTTCAATTCATCGTTCTGTCTTTGTAGAATCATTATCGTGTCCTCGTACCTCGAGCGTATTGTGGTTTGAACGCCATTATTTTCCCTCGACGTTTGATTGTACCCTGTGATGGCGTTGGCTCAGCTTATCTTGCGCTGGGCGTTGTCGTGTTCCACGCCTGTTGCTGGTATCCGGGGGTTGCTCTGTTCTCTTTCCCTCGATCTCGATCCCGGCTTGGATCTGGATCTTTTTGTCTGTTCCGTCTCATTCGGTGACTGTGGCGACGGTGACATGGTCATCATGTGCTCGTTGTCGTTGGTAGTTATAGGTTGGCCTGGTACCAGAATCTTTTCTGTCTCGATCTTGTCTCGATCTTGACCGAGGTATTCGAGCTGTTTTTCAGTGCTAGCTTCCTTCTTTTGTGTCTTCTTCTTTTGCTGGTATAGCTCTCGCTTCAATTCATCGTTCTGTCTTTGTAGAATCATTATCGTGTCCTCGTACCTCGAGCGTATTGTGGTTTGAACGCCATTATTTTCCCTCGACGTTTGATTGTGCCCTGCGATGGCGTTGGCCCAGCTTACCTTGCGCTGGGTGTTGTCGTGTTCCATGCCCGTTGCCGGTATCCGGGGGATGCTCTGTTCTCTTTCCCTCCATCTCGATCCCGGCTTGGATCTGGATCTTTTTGTCTGTTCCGTCTCATTCGGTGACTGTGGCGACGGTGACATGGTCATCATGTGCTCGTTGTCGTTGGTAGTTATAGGTTGGCCTGGTACCAGAATCTTTTCTGTCTCGATCTTGTCTCGATCTTGACCGAGGTATTCGAGCTGTTTTTCAGTGCTAGCTTCCTTCTTTTGTGTCTTCTTCTTTTGCTGGTATAGCTCTCGCTTCAATTCATCGTTCTGTCTTTGTAGAATCATTATCGTGACCTCGTACCTCGAGCGTATTGTGGTTTGAACGCCATTATTTTCCCTCGACGTTTGATTGTGCCCTGTGATGGCGTTGGCCCACCTTACCTTGCGATGGGTGTTGTGTTCCACGCCCGTTGCCGGTATCCGGGGGATGCTCTGTTCTCTTTCCCTCGATCTCGATCCCGGCTTGGATCTGGATCTTTTTGTCTGTTCCGTCTCATTCGGTGACTGTGGCGATTGTGACATGGTCATCATGTGCTCGTTGTCGTTGGTAGTTACTACGTTGGCCTGGTACCAGAATCTTCTCTGTCTCGATCTTGACCGAGGTATTCGAGCTGTTTTTCAGTGCTAGCTACCTTCTCTTGTGTCTTCTTCTTTTGCTGGTATAGCTCTCGCTTCAATTCATCGTTCTGTCTTTGTAGAATCATTATCGTGTCCTCGTACCTCGAGCGTATTGTGGTTTGAACGCCATTATTTTCCCTCGACGTTTGATTGTGCCCTGTGATGGCGTTGGCTCAGCTTACCTTGCGCTGGGTGTTGTCGTGTTCCACGCCTGTTGCTGGTATCCGGGGGTTGCTCTGTTCTCTTTCCCTCGATCTCGAACCCGACTTGGATCTGAATCTTTTTATTTGTTCCGTCTCGTTCGGTGACTGTGGCGACGGTTACATGGTCATCATGTGCTCGTTGTCGTTGGTAGTTACTAGGTTGGCCTGGTACCAGAATCTTCTCTGTCTCGATCTTGTCTCGATCTTGACCGAGGTATTCCAGCTGTTTTTCAGTGCTAGCTTCCTTCTCTTGAGTCTTCTTTTTTTGCTGGTATAGCTCTCGCTTCAATTCATCGTTCTGTCTTTGTAGAATCATTATCGTGTCCTCGTACCTCTACCGTATTGTGGTTTGAATGCCATTATGTTCCCTCGACGTTTGATTGTGCCCTGCAATGGCGTTGGCCCACCTTACCTTGCGCTGGGTGTTGTCGTGTTCCACGCCCGTTGCCGGTATCCGGGGGATGCTCTGTTCTCTTTCCCTCCATCTCGATCCCGGCTTGGATCTGGATCTTTTTGTCTGTTCCGTCTCATTCGGTGACTGTGGCGACGGTGACATGGTCATCATGTGCTCGTTGTCGTTGGTAGTTATAGGTTGGCCTGGTACCAGAATCTTTTCTGTCTCGATCTTGTCTCGATCTTGACCGAGGTATTCGAGCTGTTTTTCAGTGCTAGCTTCCTTCTCTTGTGTCTTCTTCTTTTGCTGGTATAGCTCTCGCTTCAATTCATCGTTCTGTCTTTGTAGAATCATTATCGTGTCCTCGTACCTCGAGCGTATTGTGGTTTGAACGCCATTATTTTCCCTCGACGTTTGATTGTGCCCTGTGATGGCGTTGGCTCAGCTTACGTTGCGCTGGGTGTTGTCGTGTTCCACGCCTGTCGCTGGTATCCGGGGGTTGCTCTGTTCTCTTTCCCTCGATCTCGAACCCGACTTAGATCTGAATCTTTTCATTTGTTCCGTCTCATTCGGTGACTGTGGCGACGGTGACATGGTCATCATGTGCTCGTTGTCGTTGGTAGTTACTAGGTTGGCCTGGTACCAGAATCTTCTCTGTCTCGATCTTGTCTCGATCTTGACCGAGGTATTCGAGCTATTTTTCAGTGCTAGCTTCCTTCTCTTGGGTCTTCTTTTTTTGCTGGTATAGCTCTCGCTTCAATTCATCGTTCTGTCTTTGTAGAATCATTATCGTGTCCTCGTACCTCGAGCGTATTGTGGTTTGAACGCCATTATTTTCCCTCGACGTTTGATTGTGCCCTGTGATGGCGTTGGCTCAGCTTACCTTGCGCTGGGTGTTGTCGTGTTCCACGCCTTTTGCTGGTATCCGGGGGTTGCTCTGTTCTCTTTCCCTCGATCTCGAACCCGACTTGGATCTGAATCTTTTTATTTGTTCCGTCTCGTTCGGTGACTGTGGCGACGGTGACATGGTCATCATGTGCTTGTTGTCGTTGGTAGTTACTAGGTTGGCCTGGTACCAGAATCTTCTCTGTCTCGATCTTGTCTCGATCTTGACCGAGGTATTCGAGCTGTTCTTCAGTGCTAGCTTCCTTTTCTTGTGTCTTCTTCTTTTGCTGGTATAGCTCTCGCTTCAATTCATCGTTCTGTCTTTGTAGAATCATTATCGTGTCCTCGTACCTCGAGCGTATTGTGGTTTGAACGCCATTATTTTCCCTCGACGTTTGATTGTGCCCTGTGATGGCGTTGGCTCAGCTTACCTTGCGCTGGGTGTTGTCGTGTTCCACGCCTGTTGCTGGTATCCGGGGATTGCTCTGTTCTCTTTCCCTCGATCTCGAACCCGACTTGGATCTGAATCTTTTTATTTGTTCCGTCTCGTTCGGTGACTGTGGCGACGGTGACATGGTCATCATGTGCTCGTTGTCGTTGGTATTACTAGGTTGGCCTGGTACCAGAATCTTCTCTGTTTCATCTTTTCTCGATCTTGACCGAGGTATTCGAGCTGTTTTTCAGTGCTAGCTTCCTTCTCTTGTGTCTTCTTTTTTTGCTGGTATAGCTCTCGCTTCAATTCATCGTTCTGTCTTTGTAGAATCATTATTGTGACCTCGTACCTCGAGCGTATTGTGGTTTGAACGCCATTATTTTCCCTCGACGTTTGATTGTGCCCTGTGACGGCGTTGGCCCACCTTACCTTGCGATGGGTGTTGTCGTGTTCCACGCCCGTTGCCGGTATCCGGGGATGCTCTGTTCTCTTTCCCTCGATCTCGATCCCGACTTGGATCTGGATCTTTTTGTCTGTTCCGTCTCATTCGGTGACTGTGGCGATGGTGACATGGTCATCATGTGCTCGTTGTCGTTGGTAGTTACTACGTTGGCCTGGTACCAGAATCTTCTCTGTCTCAATCTTGACCGAGGTATTCGAGCTGTTTTTCAGTGCTAGGTTCCTTCTCTTGTGTCTTCTTCTTTTGCTGGTATAGCTCTCGCTTCAATTCATCGTTCTGTCTTTGTAGAATCATTATCGTGTCCTCGTACCTCGAGCGTATTGTGGTTTGAACGCCATTATTTTCCCTCGACGTTTGATTGTGCCCTGTGATGGCGTTGGCTCAGCTTGCCTTGCGCTGGGTGTTGTCGTGTTCCACGCCTGTTGCTGGTATCCGGGGGTTGCTCTGTTCTCTTTCCCTCGATCTCGAACCCGACTTGGATCTGAATCTTTTTATTTGTTCCGTCTCGTTCGGTGACTGTGGCGACGGTGGCATGTTCATCATGTGCTCGTTGTCGTTGGTAGTTACTAGGTTGGCCTGGTACCAGAATCTTCTCTGTCTCGATCTTGTCTCGATCCTCACCGAGGTATTCGAGCTGTTCTTCAGTGCTAGCTTCCTTCTCTTGTGTCTTCTTCTTTTGCTGGTATAGCTCTCGCTTCAATTCATCGTTCTGTCTTTGTAGAATCATTATCGTGTCCTCGTACCTCGAGCGTATTGTGGTTTGAACGCCATTATTTTCCCTGGACGTTTGATTGTGCCCTGTGATGGCGTTGGCTCAGCTTACCTTGCGCTGGGTGTTGTCGTGTTCCACGCCCGTTGCCGGTATCCGGGGGTTGCTCTGTTCTCTTTCCCTCGATCTCGAACCCGACTTGGATCTGAATCTTTTTATTTGTTCCGTCTCATTCGGTGACTGTGGCGACGGTGACATGTTCATCATGTGCTCGTTGTCGTTGGTAGTTACTAGGTTGGCCTGGTACCAGAATCTTCTCTGTCTCGATCTTGTATCGATCTTGACCGAGGTATTCGAGCTGTTCTTCAGTGCTAGCTTCCTTTTCTTGTGTCTTCTTCTTTTGCTGGTATAGCTCTCGCTTCAATTCATCGTTCTGTCTTTGTAGAATCATTATCGTGTCCTCGTACCTCGAGCGTATTGTGGTTTGAACGCCATTATTTTCCCTCGACGTTTGATTGTGCCCTGTGATGGCGTTGGCTCAGCTTATCTTGCGCTGGGCGTTGTCGTGTTCCACGCCTGTTGCTGGTATCCGGGGGTTGCTCTGTTCTCTTTCGCTCGATCTCGAACCCGACTTGGATCTGAATCTTTTTATTTGTTCCGTCTCATTCGGTGACTGTGGCGACGGTGACATGTTCATCATGTGCTCGTTGTCGTTGGTAGTTACTAGGTTGGACTGGTACCAGAATCTTCTCTGTCTCGATCTTGTATCGATCTTGACCGAGGTATTCTAGCTGTTCTTCAGTGCTAGCTTCCTTCTCTTGTGTCTTCTTCTTTTGCTGGTATAGCTCTCGCTTCAATTCATCGTTCTGTCTTTGTAGAATCATTATCGTGTCCTCGTACCTCGAGCGTATTGTGGTTTGAACGCCATTATTTTCCCTCGACGTTTGATTGTGCCCTGTGATGGCGTTGGCTCAGCTTACCTTGCGCTGGGTGTTGTCGTGTTCCACGCCCGTTGCCGGTATCCGGGGGTTGCTCTGTTCTCTTTCCCTCGATCTCGAACCCGACTTGGATCTGAATCTTTTTATTTGTTCCGTCTCATTCGGTGACTGTGGCGACGGTGACATGGTCATCATGTGCTTGTTGTCGTTGGTAGTTACTAGGTTGGCCTGGTACCAGAATCTTCTCTGTCTCGATCTTGTCTCGATCTTGACCGAGGTATTCGAGCTGTTCTTCAGTGCTAGCTTCCTTTTCTTGTGTCTTCTTCTTTTGCTGGTATAGCTCTCGCTTCAATTCATCGTTCTGTCTTTGTAGAATCATTATCGTGTCCTCGTACCTCGAGCGTATTGTGGTTTGAACGCCATTATTTTCCCTCGACGTTTGATTTTGCCCTGTGATGGCGTTGGCTCAGCTTACCTTGCGCTGGGTGTTGTCGTGTTCCACGCCCGTTGCTGGTATCCGGGGGTTGCTCTGTTCTCTTTCCCTCGATCTCGAATCCGACTTGGATCTGAATCTTTTTATTTGTTCCGTCTCGTTCGGTGACTGTGGCGACGGTGACATGGTCATCATGTGCTCGTTGTCGTTGGTAGTTACTAGGTTGGCCTGGTACCAGAATCTTCTCTGTCTCATCTTGTCTCGATCTTGACCGAGGTATTCGAGCTGTTTTTCAGTGCTAGCTTCCTTCTCTTGTGTCTTCTTTTGCTGGTATAGCTCTCGCTTCAATTCATCGTTCTGTCTTTGTAGAATCATTATCATGTCCTCGTACCTCGAGCGTATTGTGGTTTGAACGCCATTATTTTCCCTCGACGTTTGATTGTGCCCTGTGATGGCGTTGGCTCAGCTTATCTTGCGCTGGGTGTTGTGGTGTTCCACGCCTGTTGCTGGTATCCGGGGGTTGCTCTGTTCTCTTTCCCTCGATCTCGAACCCGACTTGGATCTGAATCTTTTTATTTGTTCCGTCTCATTCGGTGACTGTGGCGACGGTGACATGGTCATCATGTGCTCGTTGTCGTTGGTAGTTACTAGGTTGGCCTGGTACCAGAATCTTCTCTGTCTCGATCTTGTCTCGATCTTGACCGAGGTATTCGAGCTATTTGTCAGTGCTGGCTTCCTTCTCTTGGGTCTTCTTTTTTTGCTGGTATAGCTCTCGCTTCAATTCATCGTTCTGTCTTTGTAGAATCATTATCGTGTCCTCGTACCTCGAGCGTATTGTGGTTTGAACGCCATTATTTTCCTTCGACGTTTGATTGTGCCTTGTGATGGCGTTGGCTCAGCTTACCTTGCGCTGGGTGTTGTCGTGTTCCACGCCTGTTGCTGGTATCCGGGGGTTGCTCTGTTCTCTTTCCCTCGATCTCGAACCCGACTTGGATCTGAATCTTTTTATTTGTTCCGTCTCGTTCGGTGACTGTGGCGACGGTGACATGTTCATCATGTGCTCGTTGTCGTTGGTAGTTACTAGTTTGGCCTGGTACCAGAATCTTCTCTGTCTCGATCTTGTCTCGATCCTCACCGAGGTATTCGAGCTGTTCTTCAGTGCTAGCTTCCTTCTCTTGTGTCTTCTTCTTTTGCTGGTATAGCTCTCGCTTCAATTCATCGTTCTGTCTTTGTAGAATCATTATCGTGTCCTCGTACCTGGAGCGTATTGTGGTTTGAACGCCATTATTTTCCCTGGACGTTTGATTGTGCCCTGTGATGGCGTTGGCTCAGCTTACCTTGCGCTGGGTGTTGTCGTGTTCCACGCCCGTTGCCGGTATCCGGGGGTTGCTCTGTTCTCTTTCCCTCGATCTCGAACCCGACTTGGATCTGAATCTTTTTATTTGTTCCGTCTCATTCGGTGACTGGCGACGGTGACATGGTCATCATGTGCTTGTTGTCGTTGGTAGTTACTAGGTTGGCCTGGTACCAGAATCTTCTCTGTGATCTTGTCTCGATCTTGACCGAGGTATTCGAGCTGTTCTTCAGTGCTAGCTTCCTTTTCTTGTGTCTTCTTCTTTTGCTGGTATAGCTCTCGCTTCAATTCATCGTTCTGTCTTTGTAGAATCATTATCGTGTCCTCGTACCTCGAGCGTATTGTGGTTTGAACGCCATTATTTTCCCTCGACGTTTGATTGTACCCTGTGATGGCGTTGGCTCAGCTTATCTTGCGCTGGGCGTTGTCGTGTTCCACGCCTGTTGCTGGTATCCGGGGGTTGCTCTGTTCTCTTTCCCTCGATCTCGATCCCGGCTTGGATCTGGATCTTTTTGTCTGTTCCGTCTCATTCGGTGACTGTGGCGACGGTGACATGGTCATCATGTGCTCGTTGTCGTTGGTAGTTATAGGTTGGCCTGGTACCAGAATCTTTTCTGTCTCGATCTTGTCTCGATCTTGACCGAGGTATTCGAGCTGTTTTTCAGTGCTAGCTTCCTTCTTTTGTGTCTTCTTCTTTTGCTGGTATAGCTCTCGCTTCAATTCATCGTTCTGTCTTTGTAGAATCATTATCGTGTCCTCGTACCTCGAGCGTATTGTGGTTTGAACGCCATTATTTTCCCTCGACGTTTGATTGTGCCCTGCGATGGCGTTGGCCCACCTTACCTTGCGCTGGGTGTTGTCGTGTTCCACGCCCGTTGCCGGTATCCGGGGGATGCTCTGTTCTCTTTCCCTCCATCTCGATCCCGGCTTGGATCTGGATCTTTTTGTCTGTTCCGTCTCATTCGGTGACTGTGGCGACGGTGACATGGTCATCATGTGCTCGTTGTCGTTGGTAGTTATAGGTTGGCCTGGTACCAGAATCTTTTCTGTCTCGATCTTGTCTCGATCTTGACCGAGGTATTCGAGCTGTTTTTCAGTGCTAGCTTCCTTCTTTTGTGTCTTCTTCTTTTGCTGGTATAGCTCTCGCTTCAATTCATCGTTCTGTCTTTGTAGAATCATTATCGTGACCTCGTACCTCTACCGTATTGTGGTTTGAATGCCATTATGTTCCCTCGACGTTTGATTGTGCCCTGCAATGGCGTTGGCCCACCTTACCTTGCGCTGGGTGTTGTCGTGTTCCACGCCCGTTGCCGGTATCCGGGGGATGCTCTGTTCTCTTTCCCTCCATCTCGATCCCGGCTTGGATCTGGATCTTTTTGTCTGTTCCGTCTCATTCGGTGACTGTGGCGACGGTGACATGGTCATCATGTGCTCGTTGTCGTTGGTAGTTACTAGGTTGGCCTGGTACCAGAATCTTCTCTGTCTCGATCTTGTCTCGATCTTGACCGAGGTATTCGAGCTATTTGTCAGTGCTAGCTTCCTTCTCTTGGGTCTTCTTTTTTTTTGCTGGTATAGCTCTCGCTTCAATTCATCGTTCTGTCTTTGTAGAATCATTATCGTGTCCTCGTACCTCGAGCGTATTGTGGTTTGAACGCCATTATTTTCCTTCGACGTTTGATTGTGCCCTGTGATGGCGTTGGCTCAGCTTACCTTGCGCTGGGTGTTGTCGTGTTCCACGCCTGTTGCTGGTATCCGGGGGTTGCTCTGTTCTCTTTCCCTCGATCTCGAACCCGACTTGGATCTGAATCTTTTTATTTGTTCCGTCTCGTTCGGTGACTGTGGCGACGGTGACATGTTCATCATGTGCTCGTTGTCGTTGGTAGTTACTAGGTTGGCCTGGTACCAGAATCTTCTCTGTCTCGATCTTGTCTCGATCCTCACCGAGGTATTCGAGCTGTTCTTCAGTGCTAGCTTCCTTCTCTTGTGTCTTCTTCTTTTGCTGGTATAGCTCTCGCTTCAATTCATCGTTCTGTCTTTGTAGAATCATTATCGTGTCCTCGTACCTCGAGCGTATTGTGGTTTGAACGCCATTATTTTCCCTGGACGTTTGATTGTGCCCTGTGATGGCGTTGGCTCAGCTTACCTTGCGCTGGGTGTTGTCGTGTTCCACGCCCGTTGCCGGTATCCGGGGGTTGCTCTGTTCTCTTTCCCTCGATCTCGAACCCGACTTGGATCTGAATCTTTTTATTTGTTCCGTCTCATTCGGTGACTGGCGACGGTGACATGGTCATCATGTGCTTGTTGTCGTTGGTAGTTACTAGGTTGGCCTGGTACCAGAATCTTCTCTGTCTCGATCTTGTCTCGATCTTGACCGAGGTATTCGAGCTGTTCTTCAGTGCTAGCTTCCTTTTCTTGTCTTCTTCTTTTGCTGGTATAGCTCTCGCTTCAATTCATCGTTCTGTCTTTGTAGAATCATTATCGTGTCCTCGTACCTCGAGCGTATTGTGGTTTGAACGCCATTATTTTCCCTCGACGTTTGATTGTGCCCTGTGATGGCGTTGGCTCAGCTTACGTTGCGCTGGGTGTTGTCGTGTTCCACGCCTGTCGCTGGTATCCGGGGGTTGCTCTGTTCTCTTTCCCTCGATCTCGAACCCGACTTAGATCTGAATCTTTTCATTTGTTCCGTCTCATTCGGTGACTGTGGCGACGGTGACATGGTCATCATGTGCTCGTTGTCGTTGGTAGTTACTAGGTTGGCCTGGTACCAGAATCTTCTCTGTCTCGATCTTGTCTCGATCTTGACCGAGGTATTCGAGCTATTTTTCAGTGCTAGCTTCCTTCTCTTGGGTCTTCTTTTTTTGCTGGTATAGCTCTCGCTTCAATTCATCGTTCTGTCTTTGTAGAATCATTATCGTGTCCTCGTACCTCGAGCGTATTGTGGTTTGAACGCCATTATTTTCCCTCGACGTTTGATTGTGCCCTGTGATGGCGTTGGCTCAGCTTACCTTGCGCTGGGTGTTGTCGTGTTCCACGCCTTTTGCTGGTATCCGGGGGTTGCTCTGTTCTCTTTCCCTCGATCTCGAACCCGACTTGGATCTGAATCTTTTTATTTGTTCCGTCTCGTTCGGTGACTGTGGCGACGGTGACATGGTCATCATGTGCTTGTTGTCGTTGGTAGTTACTAGGTTGGCCTGGTACCAGAATCTTCTCTGTCTCGATCTTGTCTCGATCTTGACCGAGGTATTCGAGCTGTTCTTCAGTGCTAGCTTCCTTTTCTTGTGTCTTCTTCTTTTGCTGGTATAGCTCTCGCTTCAATTCATCGTTCTGTCTTTGTAGAATCATTATCGTGTCCTCGTACCTCGAGCGTATTGTGGTTTGAACGCCATTATTTTCCCTCGACGTTTGATTGTGCCCTGTGATGGCGTTGGCTCAGCTTACCTTGCGCTGGGTGTTGTCGTGTTCCACGCCTGTTGCTGGTATCCGGGGATTGCTCTGTTCTCTTTCCCTCGATCTCGAACCCGACTTGGATCTGAATCTTTTTATTTGTTCCGTCTCGTTCGGTGACTGTGGCGACGGTGACATGGTCATCATGTGCTCGTTGTCGTTGGTATTACTAGGTTGGCCTGGTACCAGAATCTTCTCTGTTTCATCTTTTCTCGATCTTGACCGAGGTATTCGAGCTGTTTTTCAGTGCTAGCTTCCTTCTCTTGTGTCTTCTTTTTTTGCTGGTATAGCTCTCGCTTCAATTCATCGTTCTGTCTTTGTAGAATCATTATTGTGACCTCGTACCTCGAGCGTATTGTGGTTTGAACGCCATTATTTTCCCTCGACGTTTGATTGTGCCCTGTGACGGCGTTGGCCCACCTTACCTTGCGATGGGTGTTGTCGTGTTCCACGCCCGTTGCCGGTATCCGGGGATGCTCTGTTCTCTTTCCCTCGATCTCGATCCCGGCTTGGATCTGGATCTTTTTGTCTGTTCCGTCTCATTCGGTGACTGTGGCGATGGTGACATGGTCATCATGTGCTCGTTGTCGTTGGTAGTTACTACGTTGGCCTGGTACCAGAATCTTCTCTGTCTCGATCTTGACCGAGGTATTCGAGCTGTTTTTCAGTGCTAGGTTCCTTCTCTTGTGTCTTCTTCTTTTGCTGGTATAGCTCTCGCTTCAATTCATCGTTCTGTCTTTGTAGAATCATTATCGTGTCCTCGTACCTCGAGCGTATTGTTGTTTGAACGCCATTATTTTCCCTCGACGTTTGATTGTGCCCTGTGATGGCGTTGGCTCAGCTTGCCTTGCGCTGGGTGTTGTCGTGTTCCACGCCTGTTGCTGGTATCCGGGGGTTGCTCTGTTCTCTTTCCCTCGATCTCGAACCCGACTTGGATCTGAATCTTTTTATTTGTTCCGTCTCGTTCGGTGACTGTGGCGACGGTGGCATGTTCATCATGTGCTCGTTGTCGTTGGTAGTTACTAGGTTGGCCTGGTACCAGAATCTTCTCTGTCTCGATCTTGTCTCGATCCTCACCGAGGTATTCGAGCTGTTCTTCAGTGCTAGCTTCCTTCTCTTGTGTCTTCTTCTTTTGCTGGTATAGCTCTCGCTTCAATTCATCGTTCTGTCTTTGTAGAATCATTATCGTGTCCTCGTACCTCGAGCGTATTGTGGTTTGAACGCCATTATTTTCCCTGGACGTTTGATTGTGCCCTGTGATGGCGTTGGCTCAGCTTACCTTGCGCTGGGTGTTGTCGTGTTCCACGCCCGTTGCCGGTATCCGGGGGTTGCTCTGTTCTCTTTCCCTCGATCTCGAACCCGACTTGGATCTGAATCTTTTTATTTGTTCCGTCTCATTCGGTGACTGTGGCGACGGTGACATGTTCATCATGTGCTCGTTGTCGTTGGTAGTTACTAGGTTGGCCTGGTACCAGAATCTTCTCTGTCTCGATCTTGTATCGATCTTGACCGAGGTATTCGAGCTGTTCTTCAGTGCTAGCTTCCTTTTCTTGTGTCTTCTTCTTTTGCTGGTATAGCTCTCGCTTCAATTCATCGTTCTGTCTTTGTAGAATCATTATCGTGTCCTCGTACCTCGAGCGTATTGTGGTTTGAACGCCATTATTTTCCCTCGACGTTTGATTGTGCCCTGTGATGGCGTTGGCTCAGCTTATCTTGCGCTGGGCGTTGTCGTGTTCCACGCCTGTTGCTGGTATCCGGGGGTTGCTCTGTTCTCTTTCGCTCGATCTCGAACCCGACTTGGATCTGAATCTTTTTATTTGTTCCGTCTCATTCGGTGACTGTGGCGACGGTGACATGTTCATCATGTGCTCGTTGTCGTTGGTAGTTACTAGGTTGGCCTGGTACCAGAATCTTCTCTGTCTCGATCTTGTATCGATCTTGACCGAGGTATTCTAGCTGTTCTTCAGTGCTAGCTTCCTTCTCTTGTGTCTTCTTCTTTTGCTGGTATAGCTCTCGCTTCAATTCATCGTTCTGTCTTTGTAGAATCATTATCGTGTCCTCGTACCTCGAGCGTATTGTGGTTTGAACGCCATTATTTTCCCTCGACGTTTGATTGTGCCCTGTGATGGCGTTGGCTCAGCTTACCTTGCGCTGGGTGTTGTCGTGTTCCACGCCCGTTGCCGGTATCCGGGGGTTGCTCTGTTCTCCTTCCCTCGATCTCGAACCCGACTTGGATCTGAATCTTTTTATTTGTTCCGTCTCATTCGGTGACTGTGGCGACGGTGACATGGTCATCATGTGCTTGTTGTCGTTGGTAGTTACTAGGTTGGCCTGGTACCAGAATCTTCTCTGTCTCGATCTTGTCTCGATCTTGACCGAGGTATTCGAGCTGTTCTTCAGTGCTAGCTTCCTTTTCTTGTGTCTTCTTCTTTTGCTGGTATAGCTCTCGCTTCAATTCATCGTTCTGTCTTTGTAGAATCATTATCGTGTCCTCGTACCTCGAGCGTATTGTGGTTTGAACGCCATTATTTTCCCTCGACGTTTGATTTTGCCCTGTGATGGCGTTGGCTCAGCTTACCTTGCGCTGGGTGTTGTCGTGTTCCACGCCCGTTGCTGGTATCCGGGGGTTGCTCTGTTCTCTTTCCCTCGATCTCGAATCCGACTTGGATCTGAATCTTTTTATTTGTTCCGTCTCGTTCGGTGACTGTGGCGACGGTGACATGGTCATCATGTGCTCGTTGTCGTTGGTAGTTACTAGGTTGGCCTGGTACCAGAATCTTCTCTGTCTCATCTTGTCTCGATCTTGACCGAGGTATTCGAGCTGTTTTTCAGTGCTAGCTTCCTTCTCTTGTGTCTTCTTTTGCTGGTATAGCTCTCGCTTCAATTCATCGTTCTGTCTTTGTAGAATCATTATCATGTCCTCGTACCTCGAGCGTATTGTGGTTTGAACGCCATTATTTTCCCTCGACGTTTGATTGTGCCCTGTGATGGCGTTGGCTCAGCTTATCTTGCGCTGGGTGTTGTGGTGTTCCACGCCTGTTGCTGGTATCCGGGGGTTGCTCTGTTCTCTTTCCCTCGATCTCGAACCCGACTTGGATCTGAATCTTTTTATTTGTTCCGTCTCATTCGGTGACTGTGGCGACGGTGACATGGTCATCATGTGCTCGTTGTCGTTGGTAGTTACTAGGTTGGCCTGGTACCAGAATCTTCTCTGTCTCGATCTTGTCTCGATCTTGACCGAGGTATTCGAGCTATTTGTCAGTGCTGGCTTCCTTCTCTTGGGTCTTCTTTTTTTGCTGGTATAGCTCTCGCTTCAATTCATCGTTCTGTCTTTGTAGAATCATTATCGTGTCCTCGTACCTCGAGCGTATTGTGGTTTGAACGCCATTATTTTCCTTCGACGTTTGATTGTGCCTTGTGATGGCGTTGGCTCAGCTTACCTTGCGCTGGGTGTTGTCGTGTTCCACGCCTGTTGCTGGTATCCGGGGGTTGCTCTGTTCTCTTTCCCTCGATCTCGAACCCGACTTGGATCTGAATCTTTTTATTTGTTCCGTCTCGTTCGGTGACTGTGGCGACGGTGACATGTTCATCATGTGCTCGTTGTCGTTGGTAGTTACTAGTTTGGCCTGGTACCAGAATCTTCTCTGTCTCGATCTTGTCTCGATCCTCACCGAGGTATTCGAGCTGTTCTTCAGTGCTAGCTTCCTTCTCTTGTGTCTTCTTCTTTTGCTGGTATAGCTCTCGCTTCAATTCATCGTTCTGTCTTTGTAGAATCATTATCGTGTCCTCGTACCTGGAGCGTATTGTGGTTTGAACGCCATTATTTTCCCTGGACGTTTGATTGTGCCCTGTGATGGCGTTGGCTCAGCTTACCTTGCGCTGGGTGTTGTCGTGTTCCACGCCCGTTGCCGGTATCCGGGGGATGCTCTGTTCTCTTTCCCTCCATCTCGATCCCGGCTTGGATCTGGATCTTTTTGTCTGTTCCGTCTCATTCGGTGACTGTGGCGACGGTGACATGGTCATCATGTGCTCGTTGTCGTTGGTAGTTATAGGTTGGCCTGGTACCAGAATCTTTTCTGTCTCGATCTTGTCTCGATCTTGACCGAGGTATTCGAGCTGTTTTTCAGTGCTAGCTTCCTTCTTTTGTGTCTTCTTCTTTTGCTGGTATAGCTCTCGCTTCAATTCATCGTTCTGTCTTTGTAGAATCATTATCGTGACCTCGTACCTCTACCGTATTGTGGTTTGAATGCCATTATGTTCCCTCGACGTTTGATTGTGCCCTGCAATGGCGTTGGCCCACCTTACCTTGCGCTGGGTGTTGTCGTGTTCCACGCCCGTTGCCGGTATCCGGGGGATGCTCTGTTCTCTTTCCCTCCATCTCGATCCCGGCTTGGATCTGGATCTTTTTGTCTGTTCCGTCTCATTCGGTGACTGTGGCGACGGTGACATGGTCATCATGTGCTCGTTGTCGTTGGTAGTTACTAGGTTGGCCTGGTACCAGAATCTTCTCTGTCTCGATCTTGTCTCGATCTTGACCGAGGTATTCGAGCTATTTGTCAGTGCTAGCTTCCTTCTCTTGGGTCTTCTTTTTTTTTTGCTGGTATAGCTCTCGCTTCAATTCATCGTTCTGTCTTTGTAGAATCATTATCGTGTCCTCGTACCTCGAGCGTATTGTGGTTTGAACGCCATTATTTTCCTTCGACGTTTGATTGTGCCCTGTGATGGCGTTGGCTCAGCTTACCTTGCGCTGGGTGTTGTCGTGTTCCACGCCTGTTGCTGGTATCCGGGGGTTGCTCTGTTCTCTTTCCCTCGATCTCGAACCCGACTTGGATCTGAATCTTTTTATTTGTTCCGTCTCGTTCGGTGACTGTGGCGACGGTGACATGTTCATCATGTGCTCGTTGTCGTTGGTAGTTACTAGGTTGGCCTGGTACCAGAATCTTCTCTGTCTCGATCTTGTCTCGATCCTCACCGAGGTATTCGAGCTGTTCTTCAGTGCTAGCTTCCTTCTCTTGTGTCTTCTTCTTTTGCTGGTATAGCTCTCGCTTCAATTCATCGTTCTGTCTTTGTAGAATCATTATCGTGTCCTCGTACCTCGAGCGTATTGTGGTTTGAACGCCATTATTTTCCCTGGACGTTTGATTGTGCCCTGTGATGGCGTTGGCTCAGCTTACCTTGCGCTGGGTGTTGTCGTGTTCCACGCCCGTTGCCGGTATCCGGGGGTTGCTCTGTTCTCTTTCCCTCGATCTCGAACCCGACTTGGATCTGAATCTTTTTATTTGTTCCGTCTCATTCGGTGACTGGCGACGGTGACATGGTCATCATGTGCTTGTTGTCGTTGGTAGTTACTAGGTTGGCCTGGTACCAGAATCTTCTCTGTCTCGATCTTGTCTCGATCTTGACCGAGGTATTCGAGCTGTTCTTCAGTGCTAGCTTCCTTTTCTTGTCTTCTTCTTTTGCTGGTATAGCTCTCGCTTCAATTCATCGTTCTGTCTTTGTAGAATCATTATCGTGTCCTCGTACCTCGAGCGTATTGTGGTTTGAACGCCATTATTTTCCCTCGACGTTTGATTGTACCCTGTGATGGCGTTGGCTCAGCTTATCTTGCGCTGGGCGTTGTCGTGTTCCACGCCTGTTGCTGGTATCCGGGGGTTGCTCTGTTCTCTTTCCCTCGATCTCGATCCCGGCTTGGATCTGGATCTTTTTTTCTGTTCCGTCTCATTCGGTGACTGTGGCGACGGTGACATGGTCATCATGTGCTCGTTGTCGTTGGTAGTTATAGGTTGGCCTGGTACCAGAATCTTTTCTGTGTCGATCTTGTCTCGATCTTGACCGAGGTATTCGAGCTGTTTTTCAGTGCTAGCTTCCTTCTTTTGTGTCTTCTTCTTTTGCTGGTATAGCTCTCGCTTCAATTCATCGTTCTGTCTTTGTAGAATCATTATCGTGTCCTCGTACCTCGAGCGTATTGTGGTTTGAACGCCATTATTTTCCCTCGACGTTTGATTGTGCCCTGCGATGGCGTTGGCCCACCTTACCTTGCGCTGGGTGTTGTCGTGTTCCACGCCCGTTGCCGGTATCCGGGGGATGCTCTGTTCTCTTTCCCTCCATCTCGATCCCGGCTTGGATCTGGATCTTTTTGTCTGTTCCGTCTCATTCGGTGACTGTGGCGACGGTGACATGGTCATCATGTGCTCGTTGTCGTTGGTAGTTATAGGTTGGCCTGGTACCAGAATCTTTTCTGTCTCGATCTTGTCTCGATCTTGACCGAGGTATTCGAGCTGTTTTTCAGTGCTAGCTTCCTTCTTTTGTGTCTTCTTCTTTTGCTGGTATAGCTCTCGCTTCAATTCATCGTTCTGTCTTTGTAGAATCATTATCGTGACCTCGTACCTCTACCGTATTGTGGTTTGAATGCCATTATGTTCCCTCGACGTTTGATTGTGCCCTGCAATGGCGTTGGCCCACCTTACCTTGCGCTGGGTGTTGTCGTGTTCCACGCCCGTTGCCGGTATCCGGGGGATGCTCTGTTCTCTTTCCCTCCATCTCGATCCCGGCTTGGATCTGGATCTTTTTGTCTGTTCCGTCTCATTCGGTGACTGTGGCGACGGTGACATGGTCATCATGTGCTCGTTGTCGTTGGTAGTTACTAGGTTGGCCTGGTACCAGAATCTTCTCTGTCTCGATCTTGTCTCGATCTTGACCGAGGTATTCGAGCTGTTCTTCAGTGCTAGCTTCCTTCTCTTGGGTCTTCTTTTTTTTTGCTGGTATAGCTCTCGCTTCAATTCATCGTTCTGTCTTTGTAGAATCATTATCGTGTCCTCGTACCTCGAGCGTATTGTGGTTTGAACGCCATTATTTTCCTTCGACGTTTGATTGTGCCCTGTGATGGCGTTGGCTCAGCTTACCTTGCGCTGGGTGTTGTCGTGTTCCACGCCTGTTGCTGGTATCCGGGGGTTGCTCTGTTCTCTTTCCCTCGATCTCGAACCCGACTTGGATCTGAATCTTTTTATTTGTTCCGTCTCGTTCGGTGACTGTGGCGACGGTGACATGTTCATCATGTGCTCGTTGTCGTTGGTAGTTACTAGGTTGGCCTGGTACCAGAATCTTCTCTGTCTCGATCTTGTCTCGATCCTCACCGAGGTATTCGAGCTGTTCTTCAGTGCTAGCTTCCTTCTCTTGTGTCTTCTTCTTTTGCTGGTATAGCTCTCGCTTCAATTCATCGTTCTGTCTTTGTAGAATCATTATCGTGTCCTCGTACCTCGAGCGTATTGTGGTTTGAACGCCATTATTTTCCCTGGACGTTTGATTGTGCCCTGTGATGGCGTTGGCTCAGCTTACCTTGCGCTGGGTGTTGTCGTGTTCCACGCCCGTTGCCGGTATCCGGGGGTTGCTCTGTTCTCTTTCCCTCGATCTCGAACCCGACTTGGATCTGAATCTTTTTATTTGTTCCGTCTCATTCGGTGACTGGCGACGGTGACATGGTCATCATGTGCTTGTTGTCGTTGGTAGTTACTAGGTTGGCCTGGTACCAGAATCTTCTCTGTCTCGATCTTGTCTCGATCTTGACCGAGGTATTCGAGCTGTTCTTCAGTGCTAGCTTCCTTTTCTTGTCTTCTTCTTTTGCTGGTATAGCTCTCGCTTCAATTCATCGTTCTGTCTTTGTAGAATCATTATCGTGTCCTCGTACCTCGAGCGTATTGTGGTTTGAACGCCATTATTTTCCCTCGACGTTTGATTGTACCCTGTGATGGCGTTGGCTCAGCTTATCTTGCGCTGGGCGTTGTCGTGTTCCACGCCTGTTGCTGGTATCCGGGGGTTGCTCTGTTCTCTTTCCCTCGATCTCGATCCCGGCTTGGATCTGGATCTTTTTGTCTGTTCCGTCTCATTCGGTGACTGTGGCGACGGTGACATGGTCATCATGTGCTCGTTGTCGTTGGTAGTTATAGGTTGGCCTGGTACCAGAATCTTTTCTGTCTCGATCTTGTCTCGATCTTGACCGAGGTATTCGAGCTGTTTTTCAGTGCTAGCTTCCTTCTTTTGTGTCTTCTTCTTTTGCTGGTATAGCTCTCGCTTCAATTCATCGTTCTGTCTTTGTAGAATCATTATCGTGTCCTCGTACCTCGAGCGTATTGTGGTTTGAACGCCATTATTTTCCCTCGACGTTTGATTGTGCCCTGCGATGGCGTTGGCCCAGCTTACCTTGCGCTGGGTGTTGTCGTGTTCCACGCCCGTTGCCGGTATTCGGGGGATGCTCTGTTCTCTTTCCCTCCATCTCGATCCCGGCTTGGATCTGGATCTTTTTGTCTGTTCCGTCTCATTCGGTGACTGTGGCGACGGTGACATGGTCATCATGTGCTCGTTGTCGTTGGTAGTTATAGGTTGGCCTGGTACCAGAATCTTTTCTGTCTCGATCTTGTCTCGATCTTGACCGAGGTATTCGAGCTGTTTTTCAGTGCTAGCTTCCTTCTTTTGTGTCTTCTTCTTTTGCTGGTATAGCTCTCGCTTCAATTCATCGTTCTGTCTTTGTAGAATCATTATCGTGACCTCGTACCTCGAGCGTATTGTGGTTTGAACGCCATTATTTTCCCTCGACGTTTGATTGTGCCCTGTGATGGCGTTGGCCCACCTTACCTTGCGATGGGTGTTGTGTTCCACGCCCGTTGCCGGTATCCGGGGGATGCTCTGTTCTCTTTCCCTCGATCTCGATCCCGGCTTGGATCTGGATCTTTTTGTCTGTTCCGTCTCATTCGGTGACTGTGGCGATTGTGACATGGTCATCATGTGCTCGTTGTCGTTGGTAGTTACTACGTTGGCCTGGTACCAGAATCTTCTCTGTCTCGATCTTGACCGAGGTATTCGAGCTGTTTTTCAGTGCTAGCTACCTTCTCTTGTGTCTTCTTCTTTTGCTGGTATAGCTCTCGCTTCAATTCATCGTTCTGTCTTTGTAGAATCATTATCGTGTCCTCGTACCTCGAGCGTATTGTGGTTTGAACGCCATTATTTTCCCTCGACGTTTGATTGTGCCCTGTGATGGCGTTGGCTCAGCTTACCTTGCGCTGGGTGTTGTCGTGTTCCACGCCTGTTGCTGGTATCCGGGGGTTGCTCTGTTCTCTTTCCCTCGATCTCGAACCCGACTTGGATCTGAATCTTTTTATTTGTTCCGTCTCGTTCGGTGACTGTGGCGACGGTGACATGGTCATCATGTGCTCGTTGTCGTTGGTAGTTACTAGGTTGGCCTGGTACCAGAATCTTCTCTGTCTCGATCTTGTCTCGATCTTGACCGAGGTATTCCAGCTGTTTTTCAGTGCTAGCTTCCTTCTCTTGAGTCTTCTTTTTTTGCTGGTATAGCTCTCGCTTCAATTCATCGTTCTGTCTTTGTAGAATCATTATCGTGTCCTCGTACCTCTACCGTATTGTGGTTTGAATGCCATTATGTTCCCTCGACGTTTGATTGTGCCCTGCAATGGCGTTGGCCCACCTTACCTTGCGCTGGGTGTTGTCGTGTTCCACGCCCGTTGCCGGTATCCGGGGGATGCTCTGTTCTCTTTCCCTCCATCTCGATCCCGGCTTGGATCTGGATCTTTTTGTCTGTTCCGTCTCATTCGGTGACTGTGGCGACGGTGACATGGTCATCATGTGCTCGTTGTCGTTGGTAGTTATAGGTTGGCCTGGTACCAGAATCTTTTCTGTCTCGATCTTGTCTCGATCTTGACCGAGGTATTCGAGCTGTTTTTCAGTGCTAGCTTCCTTCTCTTGTGTCTTCTTCTTTTGCTGGTATAGCTCTCGCTTCAATTCATCGTTCTGTCTTTGTAGAATCATTATCGTGTCCTCGTACCTCGAGCGTATTGTGGTTTGAACGCCATTATTTTCCCTCGACGTTTGATTGTGCCCTGTGATGGCGTTGGCTCAGCTTACGTTGCGCTGGGTGTTGTCGTGTTCCACGCCTGTCGCTGGTATCCGGGGGTTGCTCTGTTCTCTTTCCCTCGATCTCGAACCCGACTTAGATCTGAATCTTTTCATTTGTTCCGTCTCATTCGGTGACTGTGGCGACGGTGACATGGTCATCATGTGCTCGTTGTCGTTGGTAGTTACTAGGTTGGCCTGGTACCAGAATCTTCTCTGTCTCGATCTTGTCTCGATCTTGACCGAGGTATTCGAGCTATTTTTCAGTGCTAGCTTCCTTCTCTTGGGTCTTCTTTTTTTGCTGGTATAGCTCTCGCTTCAATTCATCGTTCTGTCTTTGTAGAATCATTATCGTGTCCTCGTACCTCGAGCGTATTGTGGTTTGAACGCCATTATTTTCCCTCGACGTTTGATTGTGCCCTGTGATGGCGTTGGCTCAGCTTACCTTGCGCTGGGTGTTGTCGTGTTCCACGCCTTTTGCTGGTATCCGGGGGTTGCTCTGTTCTCTTTCCCTCGATCTCGAACCCGACTTGGATCTGAATCTTTTTATTTGTTCCGTCTCGTTCGGTGACTGTGGCGACGGTGACATGTTCATCATGTGCTCGTTGTCGTTGGTAGTTACTAGGTTGGCCTGGTACCAGAATCTTCTCTGTCTCGATCTTGTCTCGATCCTCACCGAGGTATTCGAGCTGTTCTTCAGTGCTAGCTTCCTTCTCTTGTGTCTTCTTCTTTTGCTGGTATAGCTCTCGCTTCAATTCATCGTTCTGTCTTTGTAGAATCATTATCGTGTCCTCGTACCTCGAGCGTATTGTGGTTTGAACGCCATTATTTTCCCTGGACGTTTGATTGTGCCCTGTGATGGCGTTGGCTCAGCTTACCTTGCGCTGGGTGTTGTCGTGTTCCACGCCCGTTGCCGGTATCCGGGGGTTGCTCTGTTCTCTTTCCCTCGATCTCGAACCCGACTTGGATCTGAATCTTTTTATTTGTTCCGTCTCATTCGGTGACTGGCGACGGTGACATGGTCATCATGTGCTTGTTGTCGTTGGTAGTTACTAGGTTGGCCTGGTACCAGAATCTTCTCTGTCTCGATCTTGTCTCGATCTTGACCGAGGTATTCGAGCTGTTCTTCAGTGCTAGCTTCCTTTTCTTGTCTTCTTCTTTTGCTGGTATAGCTCTCGCTTCAATTCATCGTTCTGTCTTTGTAGAATCATTATCGTGTCCTCGTACCTCGAGCGTATTGTGGTTTGAACGCCATTATTTTCCCTCGACGTTTGATTGTACCCTGTGATGGCGTTGGCTCAGCTTATCTTGCGCTGGGCGTTGTCGTGTTCCACGCCTGTTGCTGGTATCCGGGGGTTGCTCTGTTCTCTTTCCCTCGATCTCGATCCCGGCTTGGATCTGGATCTCTTTGTCTGTTCCGTCTCATTCGGTGACTGTGGCGACGGTGACATGGTCATCATGTGCTCGTTGTCGTTGGTAGTTATAGGTTGGCCTGGTACCAGAATCTTTTCTGTCTCGATCTTGTCTCGATCTTGACCGAGGTATTCGAGCTGTTTTTCAGTGCTAGCTTCCTTCTTTTGTGTCTTCTTCTTTTGCTGGTATAGCTCTCGCTTCAATTCATCGTTCTGTCTTTGTAGAATCATTATCGTGTCCTCGTACCTCGAGCGTATTGTGGTTTGAACGCCATTATTTTCCCTCGACGTTTGATTGTGCCCTGCGATGGCGTTGGCCCAGCTTACCTTGCGCTGGGTGTTGTCGTGTTCCACGCCCGTTGCCGGTATCCGGGGGATGCTCTGTTCTCTTTCCCTCCATCTCGATCCCGGCTTGGATCTGGATCTTTTTGTCTGTTCCGTCTCATTCGGTGACTGTGGCGACGGTGACATGGTCATCATGTGCTCGTTGTCGTTGGTAGTTATAGGTTGGCCTGGTACCAGAATCTTTTCTGTCTCGATCTTGTCTCGATCTTGACCGAGGTATTCGAGCTGTTTTTCAGTGCTAGCTTCCTTCTTTTGTGTCTTCTTCTTTTGCTGGTATAGCTCTCGCTTCAATTCATCGTTCTGTCTTTGTAGAATCATTATCGTGACCTCGTACCTCGAGCGTATTGTGGTTTGAACGCCATTATTTTCCCTCGACGTTTGATTGTGCCCTGTGATGGCGTTGGCCCACCTTACCTTGCGATGGGTGTTGTGTTCCACGCCCGTTGCCGGTATCCGGGGGATGCTCTGTTCTCTTTCCCTCGATCTCGATCCCGGCTTGGATCTGGATCTTTTTGTCTGTTCCGTCTCATTCGGTGACTGTGGCGATTGTGACATGGTCATCATGTGCTCGTTGTCGTTGGTAGTTACTACGTTGGCCTGGTACCAGAATCTTCTCTGTCTCGATCTTGACCGAGGTATTCGAGCTGTTTTTCAGTGCTAGCTACCTTCTCTTGTGTCTTCTTCTTTTGCTGGTATAGCTCTCGCTTCAATTCATCGTTCTGTCTTTGTAGAATCATTATCGTGTCCTCGTACCTCGAGCGTATTGTGGTTTGAACGCCATTATTTTCCCTCGACGTTTGATTGTGCCCTGTGATGGCGTTGGCTCAGCTTACCTTGCGCTGGGTGTTGTCGTGTTCCACGCCTGTTGCTGGTATCCGGGGGTTGCTCTGTTCTCTTTCCCTCGATCTCGAACCCGACTTGGATCTGAATCTTTTTATTTGTTCCGTCTCGTTCGGTGACTGTGGCGACGGTGACATGGTCATCATGTGCTCGTTGTCGTTGGTAGTTACTAGGTTGGCCTGGTACCAGAATCTTCTCTGTCTCGATCTTGTCTCGATCTTGACCGAGGTATTCCAGCTGTTTTTCAGTGCTAGCTTCCTTCTCTTGAGTCTTCTTTTTTTGCTGGTATAGCTCTCGCTTCAATTCATCGTTCTGTCTTTGTAGAATCATTATCGTGTCCTCGTACCTCTACCGTATTGTGGTTTGAATGCCATTATGTTCCCTCGACGTTTGATTGTGCCCTGCAATGGCGTTGGCCCACCTTACCTTGCGCTGGGTGTTGTCGTGTTCCACGCCCGTTGCCGGTATCCGGGGGATGCTCTGTTCTCTTTCCCTCCATCTCGATCCCGGCTTGGATCTGGATCTTTTTGTCTGTTCCGTCTCATTCGGTGACTGTGGCGACGGTGACATGGTCATCATGTGCTCGTTGTCGTTGGTAGTTATAGGTTGGCCTGGTACCAGAATCTTTTCTGTCTCGATCTTGTCTCGATCTTGACCGAGGTATTCGAGCTGTTTTTCAGTGCTAGCTTCCTTCTCTTGTGTCTTCTTCTTTTGCTGGTATAGCTCTCGCTTCAATTCATCGTTCTGTCTTTGTAGAATCATTATCGTGTCCTCGTACCTCGAGCGTATTGTGGTTTGAACGCCATTATTTTCCCTCGACGTTTGATTGTGCCCTGTGATGGCGTTGGCTCAGCTTACGTTGCGCTGGGTGTTGTCGTGTTCAACGCCTGTCGCTGGTATCCGGGGGTTGCTCTGTTCTCTTTCCCTCGATCTCGAACCCGACTTAGATCTGAATCTTTTCATTTGTTCCGTCTCATTCGGTGACTGTGGCGATGGTGACATGGTCATCATGTGCTCGTTGTCGTTGGTAGTTACTAGGTTGGCCTGGTACCAGAATCTTCTCTGTCTCGATCTTGTCTCGATCTTGACCGAGGTATTCGAGCTATTTTTCAGTGCTAGCTTCCTTCTCTTGGGTCTTCTTTTTTTGCTGGTATAGCTCTCGCTTCAATTCATTGTTCTGTCTTTGTAGAATCATTATCGTGTCCTCGTACCTCGAGCGTATTGTGGTTTGAACGCCATTATTTTCCCTCGACGTTTGATTGTGCCCTGTGATGGCGTTGGCTCAGCTTACCTTGCGCTGGGTGTTGTCGTGTTCCACGCCTTTTGCTGGTATCCGGGGGTTGCTCTGTTCTCTTTCCCTCGATCTCGAACCCGACTTGGATCTGAATCTTTTTATTTGTTCCGTCTCGTTCGGTGACTGTGGCGACGGTGACATGGTCATCATGTGCTTGTTGTCGTTGGTAGTTACTAGGTTGGCCTGGTACCAGAATCTTCTCTGTCTCGATCTTGTCTCGATCTTGACCGAGGTATTCGAGCTGTTCTTCAGTGCTAGCTTCCTTTTCTTGTGTCTTCTTCTTTTGCTGGTATAGCTCTCGCTTCAATTCATCGTTCTGTCTTTGTAGAATCATTATCGTGTCCTCGTACCTCGAGCGTATTGTGGTTTGAACGCCATTATTTTCCCTCGACGTTTGATTGTGCCCTGTGATGGCGTTGGCTCAGCTTACCTTGCGCTGGGTGTTGTCGTGTTCCACGCCTGTTGCTGGTATCCGGGGATTGCTCTGTTCTCTTTCCCTCGATCTCGAACCCGACTTGGATCTGAATCTTTTTATTTGTTCCGTCTCGTTCGGTGACTGTGGCGACGGTGACATGGTCATCATGTGCTCGTTGTCGTTGGTATTACTAGGTTGGCCTGGTACCAGAATCTTCTCTGTTTCATCTTTTCTCGATCTTGACCGAGGTATTCGAGCTGTTTTTCAGTGCTAGCTTCCTTCTCTTGTGTCTTCTTTTTTTGCTGGTATAGCTCTCGCTTCAATTCATCGTTCTGTCTTTGTAGAATCATTATTGTGACCTCGTACCTCGAGCGTATTGTGGTTTGAACGCCATTATTTTCCCTCGACGTTTGATTGTGCCCTGTGACGGCGTTGGCCCACCTTACCTTGCGATGGGTGTTGTCGTGTTCCACGCCCGTTGCCGGTATCCGGGGATGCTCTGTTCTCTTTCCCTCGATCTCGATCCCGGCTTGGATCTGGATCTTTTTGTCTGTTCCGTCTCATTCGGTGACTGTGGCGATGGTGACATGGTCATCATGTGCTCGTTGTCGTTGGTAGTTACTACGTTGGCCTGGTACCAGAATCTTCTCTGTCTCGATCTTGACCGAGGTATTCGAGCTGTTTTTCAGTGCTAGGTTCCTTCTCTTGTGTCTTCTTCTTTTGCTGGTATAGCTCTCGCTTCAATTCATCGTTCTGTCTTTGTAGAATCATTATCGTGTCCTCGTACCTCGAGCGTATTGTGGTTTGAACGCCATTATTTTCCCTCGACGTTTGATTGTGCCCTGTGATGGCGTTGGCTCAGCTTGCCTTGCGCTGGGTGTTGTGTTCCACGCCTGTTGCTGGTATCCGGGGGTTGCTCTGTTCTCTTTCCCTCGATCTCGAACCCGACTTGGATCTGAATCTTTTTATTTGTTCCGTCTCGTTCGGTGACTGTGGCGACGGTGACATGTTCATCATGTGCTCGTTGTCGTTGGTAGTTACTAGGTTGGCCTGGTACCAGAATCTTCTCTGTCTCGATCTTGTCTCGATCCTCACCGAGGTATTCGAGCTGTTCTTCAGTGCTAGCTTCCTTCTCTTGTGTCTTCTTCTTTTGCTGGTATAGCTCTCGCTTCAATTCATCGTTCTGTCTTTGTAGAATCATTATCGTGTCCTCGTACCTCGAGCGTATTGTGGTTTGAACGCCATTATTTTCCCTGGACGTTTGATTGTGCCCTGTGATGGCGTTGGCTCAGCTTATCTTGCGCTGGGCGTTGTCGTGTTCCACGCCTGTTGCTGGTATCCGGGGGTTGCTCTGTTCTCTTTCGCTCGATCTCGAACCCGACTTGGATCTGAATCTTTTTATTTGTTCCGTCTCATTCGGTGACTGTGGCGACGGTGACATGTTCATCATGTGCTCGTTGTCGTTGGTAGTTACTAGGTTGGCCTGGTACCAGAATCTTCTCTGTCTCGATCTTGTATCGATCTTGACCGAGGTATTCTAGCTGTTCTTCAGTGCTAGCTTCCTTCTCTTGTGTCTTCTTCTTTTGCTGGTATAGCTCTCGCTTCAATTCATCGTTGTCTTTGTAGAATCATTATCGTGTCCTCGTACCTCGAGCGTATTGTGGTTTGAACGCCATTATTTTCCCTCGACGTTTGATTGTGCCCTGTGATGGCGTTGGCTCAGCTTACCTTGCGCTGGGTGTTGTCGTGTTCCACGCCCGTTGCCGGTATCCGGGGGTTGCTCTGTTCTCTTTCCCTCGATCTCGAACCCGACTTGGATCTGAATCTTTTTATTTGTTCCGTCTCATTCGGTGACTGTGGCGACGGTGACATGGTCATCATGTGCTTGTTGTCGTTGGTAGTTACTAGGTTGGCCTGGTACCAGAATCTTCTCTGTCTCGATCTTGTCTCGATCTTGACCGAGGTATTCGAGCTGTTCTTCAGTGCTAGCTTCCTTTTCTTGTGTCTTCTTCTTTTGCTGGTATAGCTCTCGCTTCAATTCATCGTTCTGTCTTTGTAGAATCATTATCGTGTCCTCGTACTTCGAGCGTATTGTGGTTTGAACGCCATTATTTTCCCTCGACGTTTGATTTTGCCCTGTGATGGCGTTGGCTCAGCTTACCTTGCGCTGGGTGTTGTCGTGTTCCACGCCCGTTGCTGGTATCCGGGGGTTGCTCTGTTCTCTTTCCCTCGATCTCAAATCCGACTTGGATCTGAATCTTTTTATTTGTTCCGTCTCGTTCGGTGACTGTGGCGACGGTGACATGGTCATCATGTGCTCGTTGTCGTTGGTAGTTACTAGGTTGGCCTGGTACCAGAATCTTCTCTGTCTCATCTTGTCTCGATCTTGACCGAGGTATTCGAGCTGTTTTTCAGTGCTAGCTTCCTTCTCTTGTGTCTTCTTCTTTTGCTGGTATAGGTCTCGCTTCAATTCATCGTTCTGTCTTTGTAGAATCATTATCGTGTCCTCGTACCTCGAGCGTATTGTGGTTTGAACGCCATTATTTTCCTTCGACGTTTGATTGTGCCCTGTGATGGCGTTGGCTCAGCTTACCTTGCGCTGGGTGTTGTCGTGTTCCACGCCTGTTGCTGGTATCCGGGGGTTGCTCTGTTCTCTTTCCCTCGATCTCGAACCCGACTTGGATCTGAATCTTTTTATTTGTTCCGTCTCGTTCGGTGACTGTGGCGACGGTGACATTTTCATCATGTGCTCGTTGTCGTTGGTAGTTACTAGTTTGGCCTGGTACCAGAATCTTCTCTGTCTCGATCTTGTCTCGATCCTCACCGAGGTATTCGAGCTGTTCTTCAGTGCTAGCTTCCTTCTCTTGTGTCTTCTTCTTTTGCTGGTATAGCTCTCGCTTCAATTCATCGTTCTGTCTTTGTAGAATCATTATCGTGTCCTCGTACCTCGAGCGTATTGTGGTTTGAACGCCATTATTTTCCCTGGACGTTTGATTGTGCCCTGTGATGGCGTTGGCTCAGCTTACCTTGCGCTGGGTGTTGTCGTGTTCCACGCCCGTTGCCGGTATCCGGGGGTTGCTCTGTTCTCTTTCCCTCGATCTCGAACCCGACTTGGATCTGAATCTTTTTATTTGTTCCGTCTCATTCGGTGACTGGCGACGGTGACATGGTCATCATGTGCTTGTTGTCGTTGGTAGTTACTAGGTTGGCCTGGTACCAGAATCTTCTCTGTGATCTTGTCTCGATCTTGACCGAGGTATTCGAGCTGTTCTTCAGTGCTAGCTTCCTTTTCTTGTGTCTTCTTCTTTTGCTGGTATAGCTCTCGCTTCAATTCATCGTTCTGTCTTTGTAGAATCATTATCGTGTCCTCGTACCTCGAGCGTATTGTGGTTTGAACGCCATTATTTTCCCTCGACGTTTGATTGTACCCTGTGATGGCGTTGGCTCAGCTTATCTTGCGCTGGGCGTTGTCGTGTTCCACGCCTGTTGCTGGTATCCGGGGGTTGCTCTGTTCTCTTTCCCTCGATCTCGATCCCGGCTTGGATCTGGATCTTTTTGTCTGTTCCGTCTCATTCGGTGACTGTGGCGACGGTGACATGGTCATCATGTGCTCGTTGTCGTTGGTAGTTATAGGTTGGCCTGGTACCAGAATCTTTTCTGTCTCGATCTTGTCTCGATCTTGACCGAGGTATTCGAGCTGTTTTTCAGTGCTAGCTTCCTTCTTTTGTGTCTTCTTCTTTTGCTGGTATAGCTCTCGCTTCAATTCATCGTTCTGTCTTTGTAGAATCATTATCGTGTCCTCGTACCTCGAGCGTATTGTGGTTTGAACGCCATTATTTTCCCTCGACGTTTGATTGTGCCCTGCCATGGCGTTGGCCCACCTTACCTTGCGCTGGGTGTTGTCGTGTTCCACGCCCGTTGCCGGTATCCGGGGGATGCTCTGTTCTCTTTCCCTCCATCTCGATCCCGGCTTGGATCTGGATCTTTTTGTCTGTTCCGTCTCATTCGGTGACTGTGGCGACGGTGACATGGTCATCATGTGCTCGTTGTCGTTGGTAGTTATAGGTTGGCCTGGTACCAGAATCTTTTCTGTCTCGATCTTGTCTCGATCTTGACCGAGGTATTCGAGCTGTTTTTCAGTGCTAGCTTCCTTCTTTTGTGTCTTCTTCTTTTGCTGGTATAGCTCTCGCTTCAATTCATCGTTCTGTCTTTGTAGAATCATTATCGTGTCCTCGTACCTCGAGCGTATTGTGGTTTGAACGCCATTATTTTCCCTCGACGTTTGATTGTGCCCTGTGATGGCGTTGGCTCAGCTTACCTTGCGCTGGGTGTTGTCGTGTTCCACGCCTGTTGCTGGTATCCGGGGGTTGCTCTGTTCTCTTTCCCTCGATCTCGAACCCGACTTGGATCTGAATCTTTTTATTTGTTCCGTCTCGTTCGGTGACTGTGGCGACGGTGACATGGTCATCATGTGCTCGTTGTCGTTGGTAGTTACTAGGTTGGCCTGGTACCAGAATCTTCTCTGTCTCGATCTTGTCTCGATCTTGACCGAGGTATTCCAGCTGTTTTTCAGTGCTAGCTTCCTTCTCTTGAGTCTTCTTTTTTTGCTGGTATAGCTCTCGCTTCAATTCATCGTTCTGTCTTTGTAGAATCATTATCGTGTCCTCGTACCTCTACCGTATTGTGGTTTGAATGCCATTATGTTCCCTCGACGTTTGATTGTGCCCTGCAATGGCGTTGGCCCACCTTACCTTGCGCTGGGTGTTGTCGTGTTCCACGCCCGTTGCCGGTATCCGGGGGATGCTCTGTTCTCTTTCCCTCGATCTCGATGCCGGCTTGGATCTGGATCTTTTTGTCTGTTCCGTCTCATTCGGTGACTGTGGCGATGGTGACACGGTCATCATGTGCTCGTTGTCGTTGGTAGTTACTACGTTGGCCTGGTACCAGAATCTTCTCTGTCTCGATCTTTACCGAGGTATTCGAGCTGTTTTTCAGTGCTAGCTTCCTTCTCTTGTGTCTTCTTCTTTTGCTGGTATAGCTCTCGCTTCAATTCATCGTTCTGTCTTTGTAGAATCATTATCGTGTCCTCGTACCTCGAGCGTATTGTGGTTTGAACGCCATTATTTTCCCTCGACGTTTGATTGTGCCCTGTGATGGCGTTGGCTCAGCTTACGTTGCGCTGGGTGTTGTCGTGTTCCACGCCTGTCGCTGGTATCCGGGGGTTGCTCTGTTCTCTTTCCCTCGATCTCGAACCCGACTTGGATCTGAATCTTTTCATTTGTTCCGTCTCATTCGGTGACTGTGGCGACGGTGACATGGTCATCATGTGCTCGTTGTCGTTGGTAGTTACTAGGTTGGCCTGGTACCAGAATCTTCTCTGTCTCGATCTTGTCTCGATCTTGACCGAAGTATTCGAGCTATTTTTCAGTGCTAGCTTCCTTCTCTTGGGTCTTCTTTTTTTGCTGGTATAGCTCTCGCTTCAATTCATCGTTCTGTCTTTGTAGAATCATTATTGTGACCTCGTACCTCGAGCGTATTGTGGTTTGAACGCCATTATTTTCCCTCGACGTTTGATTGTGCCCTGTGATGGCGTTGGCCCACCTTACCTTGCGATGGGTGTTGTCGTGTTCCACGCCCGTTGCCGGTATCCGGGGATGCTCTGATCTCTTTCCCTCGATCTCGATCCCGGCTTGGATCTGGATCTTTTTGTCTGTTCCGTCTCATTCGGTGACTGTGGCGATGGTGACATGGTCATCATGTGCTCGTTGTCGTTGGTAGTTACTACGTTGGCCTGGTACCAGAATCTTCTCTGTCTCGATCTTGACCGAGGTATTCGAGCTGTTTTTCAGTGCTAGCTTCCTTCTCTTGTGTCTTCTTCTTTTGCTGGTATGGCTCTCGCTTCAATTCATCGTTCTGTCTTTGTAGAATCATTATCGTGTCCTCGTACCTCGAGCGTATTGTGGTTTGAACGCCATTATTTTCCCTCGACGTTTGATTGTGCCCTGTGATGGCGTTGGCTCAGCTTACCTTGCGCTGGGTGTTGTCGTGTTCCACGCCTGTTGCTGGTATCCATGGGATACTTTGTTCTCTTTCCCTCCATCTCGAACCCGACTTGGATCTGAATCTTTTTATTTGTTCCGTCTCGTTCGGTGACTGTGGCGACGGTGACATGTTCATCATGTGCTCGTCGTTGGTAGTTACTAGGTTGGCCTGGTGCCAGAATCTTCTCTGTCTCGATCTTGTCTCGATCTTGACCGAGGTATTCTAGCTGTTCTTCAGTGCTAGCTTCCTTCTCTTGTGTCTTCTTCTTTTGCTGGTATAGCTCTCGCTTCAATTCATCGTTCTGTCTTTGTAGAATCATTATCGTGTCCTCGTACCTCGAGCGTATTGTGGTTTGAACGCCATTATTTTCCCTCGACGTTTGATTGTGCCCTGTGATGGCGTTGGCTCAGCTTACCTTGCGCTGGGTGTTGTCGTGTTCCACGCCCGTTGCCGGTATCCGGGGGTTGCTCTGTTCTCTTTCCCTCGATCTCGAACCCGACTTGGATCTGAATCTTTTTATTTGTTCCGTCTCATTCGGTGACTGTGGTGACGGTGACATGGTCATCATGTGCTTGTTGTCGTTGGTAGTTACTAGGTTGGCCTGGTACCAGAATCTTCTCTGTCTCGATCTTGTCTCGATCTTGACCGAGGTATTCGAGCTGTTCTTCAGTGCTAGCTTCATTTTCTTGTGTCTTCTTCTTTTGCTGGTATAGCTCTCGCTTCAATTCATCGTTCTGTCTTTGTAGAATCATTATCGTGTCCTCGTACCTCGAGCGTATTGTGGTTTGAACGCCATTATTTTCCCTCGACGTTTGATTTTGCCCTGTGATGGCGTTGGCTCAGCTTACCTTGCGCTGGGTGTTGTCGTGTTCCACGCCCGTTGCTGGTATCCGGGGGTTGCTCTGTTCTCTTTCCCTCGATCTCGAATCCGACTTGGATCTGAATCTTTTTATTTGTTCCGTCTCGTTCGGTGACTGTGGCGACGGTGACATGGTCATCATGTGCTCGTTGTCGTTGGTAGTTACTAGGTTGGCCTGGTACCAGAATCTTCTCTGTCTCATCTTGTCTCGATCTTGACCGAGGTATTCGAGCTGTTTTTCAGTGCTAGCTTCCTTCTCTTGTGTCTTCTTTTGCTGGTATAGCTCTCGCTTCAATTCATCGTTCTGTCTTTGTAGAATCATTATCATGTCCTCGTACCTCGAGCGTATTGTGGTTTGAACGCCATTATTTTCCCTCGACGTTTGATTGTGCCCTGTGATGGCGTTGGCTCAGCTTATCTTGCGCTGGGTGTTGTGGTGTTCCACGCCTGTTGCTGGTATCCGGGGGTTGCTCTGTTCTCTTTCCCTCGATCTCGAACCCGACTTGGATCTGAATCTTTTTATTTGTTCCGTCTCATTCGGTGACTGTGGCGACGGTGACATGGTCATCATGTGCTCGTTGTCGTTGGTAGTTACTAGGTTGGCCTGGTACCAGAATCTTCTCTGTCTCGATCTTGTCTCGATCTTGACCGAGGTATTCGAGCTATTTGTCAGTGCTGGCTTCCTTCTCTTGGGTCTTCTTTTTTTGCTGGTATAGCTCTCGCTTCAATTCATCGTTCTGTCTTTGTAGAATCATTATCGTGTCCTCGTACCTCGAGCGTATTGTGGTTTGAACGCCATTATTTTCCTTCGACGTTTGATTGTGCCCTGTGATGGCGTTGGCTCAGCTTACCTTGCGCTGGGTGTTGTCGTGTTCCACGCCTGTTGCTGGTATCCGGGGGTTGCTCTGTTCTCTTTCCCTCGATCTCGAACCCGACTTGGATCTGAATCTTTTTATTTGTTCCGTCTCGTTCGGTGACTGTGGCGACGGTGACATGTTCATCATGTGCTCGTTGTCGTTGGTAGTTACTAGTTTGGCCTGGTACCAGAATCTTCTCTGTCTCGATCATGTCTCGATCCTCACCGAGGTATTCGAGCTGTTCTTCAGTGCTAGCTTCCTTCTCTTGTGTCTTCTTCTTTTGCTGGTATAGCTCTCGCTTCAATTCATCGTTCTGTCTTTGTAGAATCATTATCGTGTCCTCGTACCTCGAGCGTATTGTGGTTTGAACGCCATTATTTTCCCTGGACGTTTGATTGTGCCCTGTGATGGCGTTGGCTCAGCTTACCTTGCGCTGGGTGTTGTCGTGTTCCACGCCCGTTGCCGGTATCCGGGGGTTGCTCTGTTCTCTTTCCCTCGATCTCGAACCCGACTTGGATCTGAATCTTTTTATTTGTTCCGTCTCATTCGGTGACTGGCGACGGTGACATGGTCATCATGTGCTTGTTGTCGTTGGTAGTTACTAGGTTGGCCTGGTACCAGAATCTTCTCTGTGATCTTGTCTCGATCTTGACCGAGGTATTCGAGCTGTTCTTCAGTGCTAGCTTCCTTTTCTTGTGTCTTCTTCTTTTGCTGGTATAGCTCTCGCTTCAATTCATCGTTCTGTCTTTGTAGAATCATTATCGTGTCCTCGTACCTCGAGCGTATTGTGGTTTGAACGCCATTATTTTCCCTCGACGTTTGATTGTACCCTGTGATGGCGTTGGCTCAGCTTATCTTGCGCTGGGCGTTGTCTTGTTCCACGCCTGTTGCTGGTATCCGGGGGTTGCTCTGTTCTCTTTCCCTCGATCTCGATCCCGGCTTGGATCTGGATCTTTTTGTCTGTTCCGTCTCATTCGGTGACTGTGGCGACGGTGACATGGTCATCATGTGCTCGTTGTCGTTGGTAGTTATAGGTTGGCCTGGTACCAGAATCTTTTCTGTCTCGATCTTGTCTCGATCTTGACCGAGGTATTCGAGCTGTTTTTCAGTGCTAGCTTCCTTCTTTTGTGTCTTCTTCTTTTGCTGGTATAGCTCTCGCTTCAATTCATCGTTCTGTCTTTGTAGAATCATTATCGTGTCCTCGTACCTCGAGCGTATTGTGGTTTGAACGCCATTATTTTCCCTCGACGTTTGATTGTGCCCTGCGATGGCGTTGGCCCACCTTACCTTGCGCTGGGTGTTGTCGTGTTCCACGCCCGTTGCCGGTATCCGGGGGATGCTCTGTTCTCTTTCCCTCCATCTCGATCCCGGCTTGGATCTGGATCTTTTTGTCTGTTCCGTCTCATTCGGTGACTGTGGCGACGGTGACATGGTCATCATGTGCTCGTTGTCGTTGGTAGTTATAGGTTGGCCTGGTACCAGAATCTTTTCTGTCTCGATCTTGTCTCGATCTTGACCGAGGTATTCGAGCTGTTTTTCAGTGCTAGCTTCCTTCTTTTGTGTCTTCTTCTTTTGCTGGTATAGCTCTCGCTTCAATTCATCGTTCTGTCTTTGTAGAATCATTATCGTGACCTCCTACCTCGAGCGTATTGTGGTTTGAACGCCATTATTTTCCCTCGACGTTTGATTGTGCCCTGTGATGGCGTTGGCCCACCTTACCTTGCGATGGGTGTTGTGTTCCACGCCCGTTGCCGGTATCCGGGGGATGCTCTGTTCTCTTTCCCTCGATCTCGATCCCGGCTTGGATCTGGATCTTTTTGTCTGTTCCGTCTCATTCGGTGACTGTGGCGATGGTGACATGGTCATCATGTGCTCGTTGTCGTTGGTAGTTACTACGTTGGCCTGGTACCAGAATCTTCTCTGTCTCGATCTTGACCGAGGTATTCGAGCTGTTTTTCAGTGCTAGCTACCTTCTCTTGTGTCTTCTTCTTTTGCTGGTATAGCTCTCGCTTCAATTCATCGTTCTGTCTTTGTAGAATCATTATCGTGTCCTCGTACCTCGAGCGTATTGTGGTTTGAACGCCATTATTTTCCCTCGACGTTTGATTGTGCCCTGTGATGGCGTTGGCTCAGCTTACCTTGCGCTGGGTGTTGTCGTGTTCCACGCCTGTTGCTGGTATCCGGGGGTTGCTCTGTTCTCTTTCCCTCGATCTCGAACCCGACTTGGATCTGAATCTTTTTATTTGTTCCGTCTCGTTCGGTGACTGTGGCGACGGTGACATGGTCATCATGTGCTCGTTGTCGTTGGTAGTTACTAGGTTGGCCTGGTACCAGAATCTTCTCTGTCTCGATCTTGTCTCGATCTTGACCGAGGTATTCGATCTGTTTTTCAGTGCTAGCTTCCTTCTCTTGTGTCTTCTTCTTTTGCTGGTATAGCTCTCGCTTCAATTCATCGTTCTGCCTTTGCAGAATCATTATCGTGTCCTCGTAACTCGAGCGTATTGTGGTTTGAACGCCATTATTTTCCCTCGACGTTTGATTGTGCCCTGCGATGATGTTGGCCCAGCTTACCTCGCGCTGGGTGTTGTCGCGTTCCATGCCCGTTGCCGGTATCCGGGGGATGCTCTGTTCTCTTTCCCTCGATCTCGATCCCGACTTGGATCTGAATCTTTTTATTTGTTCCGTCTCATTCGGTGACTGGCGATGGTGTCATGGTCATCATGTCCTCGTTGTCGTTGGTAGTTACTACGTTGGCCTGCTACCAGAATCTTCTCTGTCTCGATCTTGTCTCGATCTTGTCTCGATCTTGACCGAGGTATTCGAGCTGTTTTTCAGTGCTAGGTTCCTTCTCTTGTGTCTTCTTCTTTTGCTGGTATAGCTCTCGCTTCAATTCATTGTTCTGTCTTTGTAGAATCATTATCGTGTCCTCGTACCTCGAGCGTATTGTGGTTTGAACGCCATTATTTTCCCTCGACGTTTGATTGTGCCCTGTGATGGCGTTGGCTCAGCTTACCTTGCGATGGGTGTTGTCGTGTTCCACGCCCGTTGCCGGTATCCGGGGATGCTCTGTTCTCTTTCCCTCGATCTCGATCCCAGCTTGGATCTGGATCTTTTTGTCTGTTCCGTCTCATCCGGTGACTGTGGCGATGGTGACATGGTCATCATGTGCTCGTTGTCGTTGGTAGTTACTACGTTGGCTTGGTACCAGAATCTTCTCTGTCTCGATCTTGACCGAGGTATTCGAGCTGTTTTTCAGTGCTAGGTTCCTTCTCTTGTGTCTTCTTTTGCTGGTATAGCTCTCGCTTCAATTCATCGTTCTGTCTTTGTAGAATCACTATCGTGTCCTCGTACCTCGAGCGTATTGTGGTTTGAACGCCATTATTTTCCCTGGACGTTTGATTGTGCCCTGTGATGGCGTTGGCTCAGCTTACCTTGCGCTGGGTGTTGTCGTGTTCCACGCCCGTTGCCGGTATCCGGGGGATGCTCTGTTCTCTTTCGCTCGATCTCGAACCCGACTTGGATCTGAATCTTTTTATTTGTTCCGTCTCGTTCGGTGACTGTGGCGACGGTGACATGTTCATCATGTGCTCGTTGTCGTTGGTAGTTACTGGGTTGGCCTGCTACCAGAATATTCTCTGTCTCGATCTTGTATCGATCTTGACCGAGGTATTCTAGCTGTTCTTCTGTGCTAGCTTCCTTCTCTTGTGTCTTCTTCTTTTGCTGGTATAGCTCTCGCTTCAATTCATCGTTCTGTCTTTGTAGAATCATTATCGTGTCCTCGTACCTCGAGGGTATTGTGGTTTGAACGCCATTATTTTCCGTCGACGTTTGATTGTGCCCTGTGATGGCGTTGGCTCAGCTTATCTTGCGCTGGGTGTTGTCGTGTTCCACGCCTGTTGCTGGTATCCGGGGGTTGCTCTGTTTTCTTTCGCTCGATCTCGAACCCGACTTGGATCTGAATCTTTTTATTTGTTCCGTCTCATTCGGTGACTGTGGCGACGGTGACATGGTCATCATGTGCTCGTTGTCGTTGGTAGTTACTAGGTTGGCCTGGTACCAGAATCTTCTCTGTCTCGATCTTGTCTCGATCTTGACCGAGGTATTCGAGCTGTTTTTCAGTGCTAGCTTCCTTCTCTTGTGTCTTCTTCTTTTGCTGGTATAGCTCTCGCTTCAATTCATCCTTCTGTCTTTGTAGAATCATTATCGTGTCCTCGTACCTCGAGCGTATTGTGGTTTGAACGCCATTATTTTCCCTCGACGTTTGATTGTGCCCTGTGATGGCGTTGGCTCAGCTTACCTTGCGCTGGGTGTTGTCGTGTTCCACGCCCGTTTCCGGTATCCGGGGGTTGCTCTGTTCTCTTTCCCTCGATCTCGAACCCGACTTGGATCTGAATCTTTTTATTTGTTCCGTCTCGTTCGGTGATGGTGACATGGTCATCATGTGCTCGTTGTCTTTGGTAGTTACTACGCTGGCCTGGTACCGGAATCTTCTCTGTCTCGATCTCGACCGCTCCCCGACTCTCAACGGTGGCGGGACCGGTTTCGGCTTCCTTCGACAGTCTCCACTCGCCGTTTCATGAGGCATTCCGCAGAGCTTACATTTCGGCTCGCCTTGGTGGTTGTTTGGGTCAGCGTCGTGTTCTCCGCAGTTGTCACATAGTTAGTCGTTTGGATTAGGGCAGACGTCTTGTCTGTGTCCTACCTCCCCGCAAGAGCTGTGTCCCAGCTCTCATGTTTGCGAACGTGCTCGTTTACTAGTCGTCCGCACGTAAAATAAAACTTCCCCTTGCATGCAACACTGCATGAAATCAACGGCAGCCATGATTGTGCTCGGTTCTTGCTAAGTATTGACATGGTTGGCTGAGGTGACTGAAACACCTGCACCCTCCTGTCACTAACCTGAGTTTTGTTCAATTTCAGAAATCTCTCGGCTCAGCTTGGCTGCTGGCTCTATCCTACTAAAATGACTGCCAAAGAAAAGGGAGCGCTGCAAGATTGAAAAGGTGGCTTCTGGCACAACGATTTGACAGTGGAACTGCATCGGCACGTTATCCAGATCTGCACATTTATTAGGAATATAGTGGCACTTTCTAACCGCTGACGTACCGCAGCGCACCTTTTTATGAATATTTCGCGAGATCGGCATAATTTGGCATTTCTTGACCTCCCGCTGCAACGATGTCGGGAACTCTGCTCGCGCAGATTTTCGCACCTGCCTGGATGAAAGTTTTGTGGTAAGTGAGAATTATATGCACATATGTTGGGGTTTCCTTTAAAGCGTACCGTGTTAACAGCTAGTGTTATGAAAGGCGAAGCTGTGCAGCCTTTAGCTTTATGCTGCAAATTTAATCGACTTAAATACTGATTACTGTGTTTGCTGCTTTTTCTTATAGTTGTAAATATACATTGTTCAAATGGACCTTACAAGTGTTTAGAGTATTGTTGCATCTTGAGGAGTAAAATATTTCTTGTGTGTTTTGGCACGTACTCGATGAAACCAGACTATATTCTGGGTTTTCTCGTGCCGAAACTGCCATTCGATAACGAAGCATCGCATAGTGCAGTAGGCGTGACTGTTTGGCACGTACTCTATGAAACCAGAGCAGATTCTGGGATTTCTCGTGCCAGAACTTTCAAACGATAATCAGCCGCAGAGTCGTGAGATAGCACTCATGTTTGCGAACGTGCTCGTTTGTAGTGGTTCTCACGTAAAATTAAAAATTTCCCTTGCATGCAACATTGCATCAAATCAACGGCAGGCATAATTGTGCTCGGTTGCTCTTGCTAAGTATTGACATGGCTAGCTGAGGTGACTGAAACACCTGCACCCTGTTTTCACTAACCTGTGTTTTGTTCAATTTCAGAAATCTTTCGGATCAGCTTGGCTGCTGGCTCTATCCTACTAAAATGACCGCCAAAGAAAAGGGAGTGCTGCGAGACTGAAAAGGTGGCTTCTGGCACAACGGTTTGACAGTGGAACTGCATCGGCACGTTATTCAGATCTGCACATTATTTAGGAATATAGTGGCAGTTTGTAACCGCTGAAGTACCGCAGCGCACCTTTTTATGAATATTTCGCGAGATCGGCATAATTTGGCATTTCTTGACCTCCCGCTGCAACGATGTCGGGAACTCTGCTCGCGCAGATTTTCGCGCCTGCCTGGATGAAAGTTTTGTGGTAAGTGAGAATTATATGCACATATCTTGGCGTTTCCTTTAAAGCGTACCGTGTTAACAGCTAGTGTTATGAAAGGCGAAGCTCTGCAGCCTTTAGCTTTATGCTGCAAATGTAATCGACTTAAATACTCCTTACTGAGTCTGCTGCTTTTTCTTATAGTTGTACATTCACATTCTTAAAACGGACCTTACAAGTCTGTAGAGTATTGTTGCATCTTGTGGGGTAAAATATTTCTTGTGTGTTTCTGCACAGAGGTTGCTTCTCTTAATTCGGATACAATGACAGTTCCATTGCGCCGTGGGTGTTGCTTGTAGCCATTTTTCTCTTTACTTAGCTTCGCCAACTTGTTCGCCTGGGGTCTGCGTGATCTTGCCTTCTCTCGCAGGGTACTTAGGCTTCTTGCGAGTATTATCTCTTTCTTCTAGCATGTGGATGCGATGACTGAATCTTTCTCCTGATTGAGTCATATTGTTCTGCAGGGCCTGAATCTGGTTGTCCATTTCGCTCTTGAGATTGAAACCCAGTCTGTATCATCTGGGTTACCGTGTTTTGCATATTCTGTGTTACCGTGGACATTGTGGTTTCCATAATGGCGGTCACGCTGGCGGTGATGCGGTCTTCAAGTGTCTTCATGTCGTTCTGGGTTATCACTGCTTGGTTCGACAGTGTTGCTGGCTTTGGTTGTGTTGCTAAGGATGGTGGTGGTGGGGATGAAGGTTGCGGTAGTGGTGCTTGCGATTGCTGGCCCTTTTCTCTCGGTAGTTGTTCTATTTCTCGCACGGGGTGTTCGAGCTGTTTTTCAGTGCTAGCTTCCTTCTCTTGTGTCTTCTTCTTTTGCTGGCATAGCTCTCGCTTCAATTCATCGTTCTCTCTTCGCAGAATCATTATCGTGACCTCGTACCTCGAGCGTATTGTGGTATGAACGCCATTATTTTCCCTCGACGTTTGATTGTGCCCTGTGATGGCGTTGGCCCAGCTTACCTTGCGCTGGGTGTTGTCGTGTTCCGCGCCCGTTGCCGGTATCCATGGGATACTTTGTTCTCTTTCCCTCGATCTCGATCCCGACTTGGATCTGAATCTTTTTATTTGTTCCGTCTCATTCGGTGACTGTGGCGATGGTGACATGGTCATCATGTGCTCGTTGTCGTTGGTAGTTACTACGTTGGCCTGGTACCAGAATCTTCTCTGTCTCGATCTTGTCTCGATCTTGACCGAGGTATTCGAGCTGTTTTTCAGTGCTAGCTTCCTTCTCTTGTGTCTTCTTCTTTTGCTGCCATAGCTCTCGCTTCAATTCATCGTTCTCTCTTCGCAGAATCATTATCGTGACCTCGTACCTCGAGCGTATTGTGGTTTGAACGCCATTATTTTCCCTCGACGTTTGATTGTGCCCTGCGATGGCGTTGGCCCACCTTACCTTGCGCTGGGTGTTGTCGTGTTCCACGCCCGTTGCCGGTATCCGGGGGATGCTCTGTTCTCTTTCCCTCCATCTCGATCCCGGCTTGGATCTGGATCTTTTTGTCTGTTCCGTCTCATTCGGTGACTGTGGCGACGGTGACATGGTCATCATGTGCTCGTTGTCGTTGGTAGTTATAGGTTGGCCTGGTACCAGAATCTTTTCTGTCTCGATCTTGTCTCGATCTTGACCGAGGTATTCGAGCTGTTTTTCAGTGCTAGCTTCCTTCTCTTGTGTCTTCTTCTTTTGCTGGTATAGCTCTCGCTTCAATTCATCGTTCTGCCTTTGCAGAATCATTATCGTGTCCTCGTAACTCGAGCGTATTGTGGTTTGAACGCCATTATTTTCCCTCGACGTTTGATTGTGCCCTGCGATGATGTTGGCCCAGCTTACCTCGCGCTGGGTGTTGTCGTGTTCCATGCCCGTTGCCGGTATCCGGGGGATGCTCTGTTCTCTTTCCCTCGATCTCGATCCCGACTTGGATCTGAATCTTTTTATTTGTTCCGTCTCATTCGGTGACTGGCGATGGTGACATGGTCATCATGTGCTCGTTGTCGTTGGTAGTTACTACGTTGGCCTGGTACCAGAATCTTCTCTGTCTCGATCTTGTCTCGATCTTGACCGAGGTATTCCAGCTGTTTTTCAGTGCTAGCTTCCTTCTCTTGTGTCTTCTTTTTTTGCTGGTATAGCTCTCGCTTCAATTCATCGTTCTGTCTTTGTAGAATCATTATCGTGTCCTCGTACCTCGACCGTATTGTGGTTTGAATGCCATTATTTTCCCTCGACGTTTGATTGTGCCCTGCAATGGCGTTGGCCCACCTTACCTTGCGATGGGTGTTGTCGTGTTCCACGCCCGTTGCCGGTATCCGGGGGATGCTCTGTTCTCTTTCCCTCGATCTCGATCCCGGCTTGGATCTGAATCTTTTTATTTGTTCCGTCTCATTCGGTGACTGTGGCGACGGTGACATGATCATGTGCTCGTTGTCGTTGGTAGTTACTAGGTTGGCCTGGTACCAGAATCTTCTCTGTCTCGATCTTGTCTCGATCTTGACCGAGGTATTCCAGCTGTTTTTCAGTGCTAGCTTCCTTCTCTTGTGTCTTCTTCTTTTGCTGGTATAGCTCTCGCTTCAATTCATCGTTCTGTCTTTGTAGAATCATTATCGTGTCCTCGTACCTCGAGCGTATTGTGGTATGAACGCCATTATTTTCCCTCGACGTTTGATTGTGCCCTGTGATGGCGTTGGCCCAGCTTACCTTGCGCTGGGTGTTGTCGTGTTCCACGCCCGTTGCCGGTATCCATGGGATACTTCGTTCTCTTTCCCTCGATCTCGATCCCGACTTGGATCTGAATCTTTTTATTTGTTCCGTCTCATTCGGTGACTGTGGCGATGGTGACATGGTCATCATGTGCTCGTTGTCGTTGGTAGTTACTACGTTGGCCTGGTACCAGAATCTTCTCTGTCTCGATCTTGTCTCGATCTTGACCGAGGTATTCGAGCTGTTTTTCAGTGCTAGCTTCCTTCTCTTGTGTCTTCTTCTTTTGCTGGCATAGCTCTCGCTTCAATTCATCGTTCTCTCTTCGCAGAATGATTATCGTGACCTCGTACCTCCAGCGTATTGTGGTTTGAACGCCATTATTTTCCCTCGACGTTTGAATGTGCCCTGCGATGGCGTTGGCCCACCTTAAATTGCGCTGGGTGTTGTCGTGTTCCACACCCGTTGCCGGTATCCGGGGGATACTCTGTTCTCTTTCCCTCGATCTCGATCCCGACTTGGATCTGAATCTTTTGATTTGTTCCGTCTCATTCGGCGACTGTGGCGATGGTGACATGGTCATCATGTGCTCGTTGTCGTTGGTAGTTACTACGTTGGCTTGGTACCAGAATCTTCTCTGTCTCGATCTTGACCGAGGTATTCGAGCTGTTTTTCAGTGCTAGGTTCCTTCTTTTGTGTCTTCTTCTTTTGCTGGTATAGCTCTCGCTTCAATTCATCGTTCTGTCTTTGTAGAATCACTATCGTGTCCTCGTACCTCGAGCGTATTGTGGTTTGAACGCCATTATTTTCCCTGGACGTTTGATTGTGCCCTGTGATGGCGTTGGCTCAGCTTACCTTGCGCTGGGTGTTGTCGTGTTCCACGCCCGTTGCCGGTATCCGGGGGATGCTCTGTTCTCTTTCCCTCGATCTCGAACCCGACTTGGATCTGAATCTTTTTATTTGTTCCGTCTCGTTCGGTGACTGTGGCGACGGTGACATGGTCATCATGTGCTCGTTGTCGTTGGTAGTTACTAGGTTGGCCTGGTACCAGAATCTTCTCTGTCTCGATCTTGTCTCGATCTTGACCGAGGTATTCGAGCTGTTTTTCAGTGCTAGCTTCCTTCTTTTGTGTCTTCTTCTTTTGCTGGTATAGCTCTCGCTTCAATTCATCGTTCTGTCTTTGTAGAATCACTATCGTGTCCTCGTACCTCGAGCGTATTGTGGTTTGAACGCCATTATTTTCCCTGGACGTTTGATTGTGCCCTGTGATGGCGTTGGCTCAGCTTACCTTGCGCTGGGTGTTGTCGTGTTCCACGCCCGTTGCCGGTATCCGGGGGATGCTCTGTTCTCTTTCCCTCGATCTCGAACCCGACTTGGATCTGAATCTTTTTATTTGTTCCGTCTCGTTCGGTGACTGTGGCGACGGTGACATGGTCATCATGTGCTCGTTGTCGTTGGTAGTTACTAGGTTGGCCTGGTACCAGAATCTTCTCTGTCTCGATCTTGTCTCGATCTTGACCGAGGTATTCGAGCTGTTTTTCAGTGCTAGCTTCCTTCTTTTGTGTCTTCTTCTTTTGCTGGTATAGCTCTCGCTTCAATTCATCGTTCTGTCTTTGTAGAATCATTATCGTGTCCTCGTACCTCGAGCGTATTGTGGTTTGAACGCCATTATTTTCCCTCGACGTTTGATTGTGCCCTGCGATGGCGTTGGCCCACCTTACCTTGCGCTGGGTGTTGTCGTGTTCCACGCCCGTTGCCGGTATCCGGGGGATGCTCTGTTCTCTTTCATTAGATCTCGAACCCGACTTCGATGTGAATCTTTTTATTTGTTCCGTCTCATTCGGTGACTGTGGCGACGGTGACATGTTCATCATGTGCTCGTTGTCGTTGGTAGTTACTAGGTTGGCCTGGTACCAGAATATTCTCTGTCTCGATCTTGTATCGATCTTGACCGAGGTATTCTAGCTGTTCTTCAGTGCTAGCTTCCTTCTCTTGTGTCTTCTTCTTTTGCTGGTATAGCTCTCGCTTCAATTCATCGTTCTGTCTTTGTAGAATCATTATCGTGTCCTCGTACCTCGAGCGTATTGTGGTTTGAACGCCATTATTTTCCCTCGACGTTTGATTGTGCCCTGTGATGGCGTTGGCTCAGCTTATCTTGCGCTGGGTGTTGTCGTGTTCCACGCCTGTTGCTGGTATCCTGGGGTTGCTCTGTTTTCGCTCGATCTCGAACCCGACTTGGATCTGAATCTTTTTATTTGTTCCGTCTCATTCGGTGACTGTGGCGACGGTGACATGGTCATCATGTGCTCGTTGTCGTTGGTAGTTACTAGGTTGGCCTGGTACCAGAATCTTCTCTGTCTCGATCTTGTCTCGATCTTGACCGAGGTATTCGAGCTGTTTTTCAGTGCTAGCTTCCTTCTCTTGTCTTCTTCTTTTGCTGGTATAGCTCTCGCTTCAATTCATCGTTCTGTCTTTGTAGAATCATTATCGTGTCCTCGTACCTCGAGCGTATTGTGGTTTGAACGCCATTATTTTCCCTCGACGTTTGATTGTGCCCTGTGATGGCGTTGGCTCAGCTTACCTTTCGCTGGGTGTTGTCGTGTTCCACGCCTGTTGCTGGTATCCGGGGGTTGCTCTGTTCTCTTTCCCTCGATCTCGAACCCGACTTGGATCTGAATCTTTTTATTTGTTCCGTCTCGTTCGGTGATGGTGACATGGTCATCATGTGCTCGTTGTCTTTGGTAGTTACTACGCTGGCCTGGTACCGCAATCTTCTCTGTCTCGATCTCGACCGCTCCCCGACTCTCAACGGTGGCGGGACCGGTTTCGGCTTCCTTCGACAGTCTCCACTCGCCGTTTCATGAGGCATTCCGCAGAGCTTACATTTCGGCTCGCCTTGGTGGTTGTTTGGGTCAGCGTCGTGTTCTCCGCAGTTGTCACATAGTTAGTCGTTTGGATTAGGGCAGACGTCTTGTCTGTGTCCTACCTCCCCGCAAGAGCTGTGTCCCAGCTCTCATGTTTGCGAACGTGCTCGTTTACTAGTCGTCCGCACGTAAAATAAAACTTCCCCTTGCATGCAACACTGCATGAAATCAACGGCAACCATGATTGTGCTCGGTTCTTGCTAAGTATTGACATGGTTGGCTGAGGTGACTGAAACACCTGCACCCTCCTGTCACTAACCTGTGTTTTGTTCAATTTCAGAAATCTCTCGGCTCAGCTTGGCTGCTGGCTCTATCCTACTAAAATGACTGCCAAAGAAAAGGGAGCGCTGCAAGATTGAAAAGGTGGCTTCTGGCACAACGATTTGACAGTGGAACTGCATCGGCACGTTATCCAGATCTGCACATTATTTAGGAATATAGTGGCAGCTTCTAACCGCTGAAGTACCGCAGCGCACCTTTTTATGAATATTTCGCGAGATCGGCATAATTTGGCATTTATTGACCTCCCGCTGCAACGATGTCGGGAACTCTGCTCGCGCAGATTTTCGCGCCTGCCTGGATGAAAGTTTTGTGGTAAGTGAGAATTATATGCACATATCTTGGCGTTTCCTTTAAAGCGTACCGTGTTAACAGCTAGTGTTATGAAAGGCGAAGCTCTGCAGCCTTTAGCTTTATGCTGCAAATGTAATCGACTTAAATACTCCTTACTGAGTCTGCTGCTTTTTCTTATAGTTGTACATTCACATTCTTAAAACGGACCTTACAAGTCTGTAGAGTATTGTTGCATCTTGTGGGGTAAAATATTTCTTGTGTGTTTCGGCACAGAGGTTGCTTCTCTTAATTCGGATACAATGACAGTTCCATTGCGCCGTGGGTGTTGCTTGTAGCCATTTTTCTCTTTACTTAGCTTCGCCAAGTTGTTCGCCTGGGGTCTGCGTGATCTTGCCTTCTCTCGCAGGGTACTTAGGCTTCTTGCGAGTATTATCTCTTTCTTCTAGCATGTGGATGCGATGACTGAATCTTTCTCCTGATTGAGTCATATTGTTCTGCAGGGCCTGAATCTGGTTGTCCATTTCGCTCTTGAGATTGAAACCCAGTCTGTATCATCTGGGTTACCGTGTTTTGCATATTCTGTGTTACCGTGGACATTGTGGTTTCCATAATGGCGGTCACGCTGGCGGTGATGCGGTCTTCAAGTGTCTTCATGTCGTTCTGGGTTATCACTGCTTGGTTCGACAGTGTTGCTGGCTTTGGTTGTGTTGCTAAGGATGGTGGTGGTGGGGATGAAGGTTGCGGTAGTGGTGCTTGCGATTGCTGGCCCTTTTCTCTCGGTAGTTGTTCTATTTCTCGCACGGGGTGTTCGAGCTGTTTTTCAGTGCTAGCTTCCTTCTCTTGTGTCTTCTTCTTTTGCTGGCATAGCTCTCGCTTCAATTCATCGTTCTCTCTTCGCAGAATCATTATCGTGACCTCGTACCTCGAGCGTATTGTGGTATGAACGCCATTATTTTCCCTCGACGTTTGATTGTGCCCTGTGATGGCGTTGGCCCAGCTTACCTTGCGCTGGGTGTTGTCGTGTTCCACGCCCGTTGCCGGTATCCATGGGATACTTTGTTCTCTTTCCCTCGATCTCGATCCCGACTTGGATCTGAATCTTTTTATTTGTTCCGTCTCATTCGGTGACTGTGGCGATGGTGACATGGTCATCATGTGCTCGTTGCCGTTGGTAGTTACTACGTTGGCCTGGTACCAGAATCTTCTCTGTCTCGATCTTGTCTCGATCTTGACCGAGGTATTAGAGCTGTTTTTCAGTGCCAGCTTCCTTCTCTTGTGTCTTCTTCTTTTGCTGGCATAGCTCTCGCTTCAATTCATCGTTCTCTCTTCGCAGAATCAATATCGTGACCTCGTACCTCGAGCGTATTGTGGTTTGAACACCATTATTTTCCCTCGACGTTTGATTGTGCCCTGCGATGGCGTTGGCCCACCTTAAATTGCGCTGGGTGTTGTCGTGTTCCACACCCGTTGCCGGTATCCGGGGGATACTCTGTTCTCTTTCCCTCGATCTCGATCCCGACTTGGATCTGAATCTTTTGATTTGTTCCGTCTCATTCGGTGACTGTGGCGATGGTGACATGGTCATCATGTGCTCGTTGTCGTTGGTAGTTACTACGTTGGCCTGGTACCAGAATCTTCTCTGTCTCGATCTTGACCGAGGTATTCGAGCTGTTTTTCAGTGCTAGCTTCCTTCTCTTGTGTCTTCTTCTTTTGCTTGTATAGCTCTCGCTTCAATTCATCGTTCTGTCTTTGTAGAATCATTATCGTGTCCTCGTACCTCGCTCGTATTGTGGTTTGAACGCCATTATTTTCCCTCGACGTTTGATTGTGCCCTGTGATGGCGTTGGCTCAGCTTGCCTTGCGCTGGGTGTTGTCGTGTTCCACGCCTGTTGCTGGTATCCGGGGGTTGCTCTGTTCTCTTTCCCTCGATCTCGAACCCGACTTGGATCTGAATCTTTTTATTTGTTCCGTCTCGTTCGGTGACTGTGGCGACGGTGACATGTTCATCATGTGCTCGTTGTCGTTGGTAGTTACTAGGTTGGCCTGGTACCAGAATCTTCTCTGTCTCGATCTTGTCTCGATCCTCACCGAGGTATTCGAGCTGTTCTTCAGTGCTAGCTTCCTTCTCTTGTGTCTTCTTCTTTTGCTGGTATAGCTCTCGCTTCAATTCATCGTTCTATCTTTGTAGAATCATTATCGTGTCCTCGTACCTCGAGCGTATTGTGGTTTGAACGCCATTATTTTCCCTGGACGTTTGATTGTGCCCTATGATGGCGTTGGCTCAGCTTACCTTGCGCTGGGTGTTGTCGTGTTCCACGCCCGTTGCCGGTATCCGGGGGTTGCTCTGTTCTCTTTCCCTCGATCTCGAACCCGACTTGGATCTGAATCTTTTTATTTGTTCCGTCTCATTCGGTGACTGGCGACGGTGACATGGTCATCATGTGCTTGTTGTCGTTGGTAGTTACTAGGTTGGCCTGGTACCAGAATCTTCTCTGTCTCGATCTTCTCTCGATCTTGACCGAGGTATTCGAGCTGTTCTTCAGTGCTAGCTTCCTTTTCTTGTGTCTTCTTCTTTTGCTGGTATAGCTCTCGCTTCAATTCATCGTTCTGTCTTTGTAGAATCATTATCGTGTCCTCGTACCTCGAGCGTATTGTGGTTTGAACGCCATTATTTTCCCTCGACGTTTGATTGTGCCCTGTGATGGCGTTGGCTCAGCTTATCTTGCGCTCAGCGTTGTCGTGTTCCACGCCTGTTGCTGGTATCCGGGGGTTGCTCTGTTCTCTTTCGCTCGATCTCGAACCCGACTTGGATCTGAATCTTTTTATTTGTTCCGTCTCATTCGGTGACTGTGGCGACGGTGACATGTTCATCATGTGCTCGTTGTCGTTGGTAGTTACTAGGTTGGCCTGGTACCAGAATCTTCTCTGTCTCGATCTTGTATCGATCTTGACCGAGGTATTCTAGCTGTTCTTCAGTGCTAGCTTCCTTCTCTTGTGTCTTCTTCTTTTGCTGGTATAGCTCTGGCTTCAATTTATCGTTCTGTCTTTGTAGAATCATTATCGTGTCCTCGTACCTCGAGCGTATTGTGGTTTGAACGCCATTATTTTCCCTCGACGTTTGATTGTGCCCTGTGATGGCGTTGGCTCAGCTTACCTTGCGCTGGGTGTTGTCGTGTTCCACGCCCGTTGCCGGTATCCGGGGGTTGCTCTGTTCTCTTTCCCTCGATCTCGAACCCGACTTGGATCTGAATCTTTTTATTTGTTCCGTCTCATTCGGTGACTGTGGCGACGGTGACATGGTCATCATGTGCTTGTTGTCGTTGGTAGTTACTAGGTTGGCCTGGTACCAGAATCTTCTCTGTCTCGATCTTGTCTCGATCTTGACCGAGGTATTCGAGCTGTTCTTCAGTGCTAGCTTCCTTTTCTTGTGTCTTCTTCTTTTGCTGGTATAGCTCTCGCTTCAATTCATCGTTCTGTCTTTGTAGAATCATTATCGTGTCCTCGTACCTCGAGCGTATTGTGGTTTGAACGCCATTATTTTCCCTCGACGTTTGATTGTGCCCTGTGATGGCGTTGGCTCAGCTTATCTTGCGCTGGGCGTTGTCGTGTTCCACGCCTGTTGCTGGTATCCGGGGGTTGCTCTGTTCTCTTTCGCTCGATCTCGAACCCGACTTGGATCTGAATCTTTTTATTTGTTCCGTCTCATTCGGTGACTGTGGCGACGGTGACATGTTCATCATGTGCTCGTTGTCGTTGGTAGTTACTAGGTTGGCCTGGTACCAGAATCTTCTCTGTCTCGATCTTGACCGAGGTATTCGAGCTGTTTTTCAGTGCTAGGTTCCTTCTCTTGTGTCTTCTTCTTTTGCTGGTATAGCTCTCGCTTCAATTCATCGTTGTGTCTTTGTAGAATCATTATCGTGTCCTCGTACCTCGAGCGTATTGTGGTTTGAACGCCATTATTTTCCCTCGACGTTTGATTGTGCCCTGTGATGGCGTTGGCTCAGCTTACCTTGCGCTGGGTGTTGTCGTGTTCCACGCCTGTTGCTGGTATCCAGGGGTTGCCCTGTTCTCTTTCCCTCCATCTCGAACCCGACTTGGATCTGAATCTTTTTATTTGTTCCGTCTCGTTCGGTGACTGTGGCGACGGTGACATGTTCATCATGTGCTCGTTGTCGTTGGTAGTTACTAGGTTGGCCTGGTACCAGAATCTTCTCTGTCTCGATCTTGTCTCGATCTTGACCGAGGTATTCGAGCTGTTTTTCAGTGCTAGCTTCCTTCTCTTGTGTCTTCTTTTTTTGCTGGTATAGCTCTCGCTTCAATTCATCGTTCTGTCTTTGTAGAATCATTATTGTGACCTCGTACCTCGAGCGTATTGTGGTTTGAACGCCATTATTTTCCCTCGACGTTTGATTGTGCCCTGTGATGGCGTTGGCCCACCTTACCTTGCGATGGGTGTTGTCGTGTTCCACGCCCGTTGCCGGTATCCGGGGATGCTCTGTTCTCTTTCCCTCGATCTCGATCCCGGCTTGGATCTGGATCTTTTTGTCTGTTCCGTCTCATTCGGTGACTGTGGCGATGGTGACATGGTCATCATGTGCTCGTTGTCGTTGGTAGTTACTACGTTGGCCTGGTACCAGAATCTTCTCTGTCTCGATCTTGACCGAGGTATTCGAGCTGTTTTTCAGTGCTAGGTTCCTTCTCTTGTGTCTTCTTCTTTTGCTGGTATAGCTCTCGCTTCAATTCATCGTTCTGTCTTTGTAGAATCATTATCGTGTCCTCGTACCTCGAGCGTATTGTGGTTTGAACGCCATTATTTTCCCTCGACGTTTGATTGTGCCCTGTGATGGCGTTGGCTCAGCTTGCCTTGCGCTGGGTGTTGTCGTGTTCCACGCCTGTTGCTGGTATCCGGGGGTTGCTCTGTTCTCTTTCCCTCGATCTCGAACCCGACTTGGATCTGAATCTTTTTATTTGTTCCGTCTCGTTCGGTGACTGTGGCGACGGTGACATGTTCATCGTGTGCTCGTTGTCGTTGGTAGTTACTAGGTTGGCCTGGTACCAGAATCTTCTCTGTCTCGATCTTGTCTCGATCCTCACCGAGGTATTCGAGCTGTTCTTCAGTGCTAGCTTCCTTCTCTTGTGTCTTCTTCTTTTGCTGGTATAGCTCTCGCTTCAATTCATCGTTCTGTCTTTGTAGAATCATTATCGTGTCCTCGTACCTCGAGCGTATTGTGGTTTGAACGCCATTATTTTCCCTCGACGTTTGATTGTGCCCTGTGATGGCGTTGGCTCAGCTTATCTTGCGCTGGGTGTTGTCGTGTTCCACGCCTGTTGCTGGTATCCGGGGGTTGCTCTATTCTCTTTCCCTCGATCTCGAACCCGACTTGGATCTGAATCTTTTTATTTGTTCCGTCTCATTCGGTGACTGTGGCGACTGTGACATGGTCATCATGTGCTCGTTGTCGTTGGTAGTTACTAGGTTGGCCTGGTACCAGAATCTTCTCTGTCTCGATCTTGTCTCGATCCTCACCGAGGTATTCGAGCTGTTCTTCAGTGCTAGCTTCCTTCTCTTGTGTCTTCTTCTTTTGCTGGTATAGCTCTCGCTTCAATTCATCGTTCTGTCTTTGTAGAATCATTATCGTGTCCTCGTACCTCGAGCGTATTGTGGTTTGAACGCCATTATTTTCCCTGGACGTTTGATTGTGCCCTGTGATGGCGTTGGCTCAGCTTGCCTTGCGCTGGGTGTTGTCGTGTTCCACGCCTGTTGCTGGTATCCGGGGGTTGCTCTGTTCTCTTTCCCTCGATCTCGAACCCGACTTGGATCTGAATCTTTTTATTTGTTCCGTCTCGTTCGGTGACTGTGGCGACGGTGACATGTTCATCATGTGCTCGTTGTCGTTGGTAGTTACTAGGTTGGCCTGGTACCAGAATCTTCTCTGTCTCGATCTTGTCTCGATCCTCACCGAGGTATTCGAGCTGTTCTTCAGTGCTAGCTTCCTTCTCTTGTGTCTTCTTCTTTTGCTGGTATAGCTCTCGCTTCAATTCATCGTTCTGTCTTTGTAGAATCATTATCGTGTCCTCGTACCTCGAGCGTATTGTGGTTTGAACGCCATTATTTTCCCTCGACGTTTGATTGTGCCCTGTGATGGCGTTGGCTCAGCTTGCCTTGCGCTGGGTGTTGTCGTGTTCCACGCCCGTTGCCGGTATCCGGGGGTTGCTCTGTTCTATTTCCCTCGATCTCGAACCCGACTTGGATCTGAATCTTTTTATTTGTTCCGTCTCATTCGGTGACTGGCGACGGTGACATGGTCATCATGTGCTTGTTGTCGTTGGTAGTTACTAGGTTGGCCTGGTACCAGAATCTTCTCTGTCTCGATCTTGTCTCGATCTTGACCGAGGTATTCGAGCTGTTCTTCAGTGCTAGCTTCCTTTTCTTGTGTCTTCTTCTTTTGCTGGTATAGCTCTCGCTTCAATTCATCGTTCTGTCTTTGTAGAATCATTATCGTGTCCTCGTACCTCGAGCGTATTGTGGTTTGAGCGCCATTATTTTCCCTCGACGTTTGATTGTGCCCTGTGATGGCGTTGGCTCAGCTTATCTTGCGCTGGGCGTTGTCGTGTTCCACGCCTGTTGCTGATATCCGGGGGTTGCTCTGTTCTCTTTCGCTCGATCTCGAACCCGACTTGGATCTGAATCTTTTTATTTGTTCCGTCTCATTCGGTGACTGTGGCGACGGTGACATGTTCATCATGTGCTCGTTGTCGTTGGTAGTTACTAGGTTGGCCTGGTACCAGAATCTTCTCTGTCTCGATCTTGTATCGATCTTGACCGAGGTATTCTAGCTGTTCTTCAGTGCTAGCTTCCTTCTCTTGTGTCTTCTTCTTTTGCTGGTATAGCTCTCGCTTCAATTCATCGTTCTGTCTTTGTAGAATCATTATCGTGTCCTCGTACCTCGAGCGTATTGTGGTTTGAACGCCATTATTTTCCCTCGACGTTTGATTGTGCCCTGTGATGGCGTTGGCTCAGCTTACCTTGCGCTGGGTGTTGTCCTGTTCCACGCCCGTTGCCGGTATCCGGGGGTTGCTCTGTTCTCTTTCCCTCGATCTCGAACCCGACTTGGATCTGAATCTTTTTATTTGTTCCGTCTCATTCGGTGACTGTGGCGACGGTGACATGGTCATCATGTGCTTGTTGTCGTTGGTAGTTACTAGGTTGGCCTGGTACCAGAATCTTCTCTGTCTCGATCTTGTCTCGATCTTGACCGAGGTATTCGAGCTGTTCTTCAGTGCTAGCTTCCTTTTCTTGTGTCTTCTTCTTTTGCTGGTATAGCTCTCGCTTCAATTCATCGTTCTGTCTTTGTAGAATCATTATCGTGTCCTCGTACCTCGAGCGTATTGTGGTTTGAACGCCATTATTTTCCCTCGACGTTTGATTGTGCCCTGTGATGGCGTTGGCTCAGCTTACCTTGCGCTGGGTGTTGTCGTGTTCCACGCCCGTTGCTGGTATCCGGGGGTTGCTCTGTTCTCTTTCCCTCGATCTCGAACCCGACTTGGATCTGAATCTTTTTATTTGTTCCGTCTCGTTCGGTGACTGTGGCGACGGTGACATGGTCATCATGTGCTCGTTGTCGTTGGTAGTTACTAGGTTGGCCTGGTACCAGAATCTTCTCTGTCTCGATCTTGTCTCGATCTTGACCGAGGTATTCGAGCTATTTGTCAGTGCTAGCTTCCTTCTCTTGGGTCTTCTTTTTTTGCTGGTATAGCTCTCGCTTCAATTCATCGTTCTGTCTTTGTAGAATCATTATCGTGTCCTCGTACCTCGAGCGTATTGTGGTTTGAACGCCATTATTTTTCTTCGACGTTTGATTGTGCCCTGTGATGGCGTTGGCTCAGCTTACCTTGCGCTGGGTGTTGTCGTGTTCCACGCCTGTTGCTGGTATCCGCGGGTTGCTCTGTTCTCTTTCCCTCGATCTCGAACCCGACTTGGATCTGAATCTTTTTATTTGTTCCGTCTCGTTCGGTGACTGTGGCGACGGTGACATGTTCATCATGTGCTCGTTGTCGTTGGTAGTTACTAGGTTGGCCTGGTACCAGAATCTTCTCTGTCTCGATCTTGTCTCGATCCTCACCGAGGTATTCGAGCTGTTCTTCAGTGCTAGCTTCCTTCTCTTGTGTCTTCTTCTTTTGCTGGTATAGCTCTCGCTTCAATTCATCGTTCAGTCTTTGTAGAATCATTATCGTGTCCTCGTTCCTCGAGCGTATTGTGGTTTGAACGCCATTATTTTCCCTCGACGTTTGATTGTGCCCTGTGATGGCGTTGGCTCAGCTTACCTTGCGCTGGGTGTTGTCGTGTTCCACGCCCGTTGCTGGTATCCGGGGGTTGCTCTGTTCTCTTTCCCTCGATCTCGAACCCGACTTGGATCTGAATCTTTTTATTTGTTCCGTCTCGTTCGGTGACTGTGGCGATGGTGACATGGTCATCATGTGCTCGTTGTCGTTGGTAGTTACTACGTTGGCCTGGTACCAGAATCTTCTCTGTCTCGATCTTGACCGAGGTATTCGAGCTGTTTTTCAGTGCTAGCTACCTTCTCTTGTGTCTTCTTCTTTTGCTGGTATAGCTCTCGCTTCAATTCATCGTTCTGTCTTTGTAGAATCATTATCGTGTCCTCGTACCTCGAGCGTATTGTGGTTTGAACGCCATTATTTTCCCTCGACGTTTGATTGTGCCCTGTGATGGCGTTGGCTCAGCTTACCTTGCGCTGGGTGTTGTCGTGTTCCACGCCTGTTGCTGGTATCCGGGGGTTGCCCTGTTCTCTTTCCCTCCATCTCGAACCCGACTTGGATCTGAATCTTTTTATTTGTTCCGTCTCGTTCGGTGACTGTGGCGACGGTGACATGTTCATCATGTGCTCGTCGTTGGTAGTTACTAGGTTGGCCTGGTGCCAGAATCTTCTCTGTCTCGATCTTGTCTCGATCTTGACCGAGGTATTCGAGCTGTTCTTCAGTGCTAGCTTCCTTCTCTTGTGTCTTCTTCTTTTGCTGGTATAGCTCTCGCTTCAATTCATCGTTCTGTCTTTGTAGAATCATTATTGTGTCCTCGTACCTCGAGCGTATTGTGGTATGAACGCCATTATTTTCCCTCGACGTTTGATTGTGCCCTGTGATGGCGTTGGCCCAGCTTACCTTGCGCTGGGTGTTGTCGTGTTCCACGCCCGTTGCCGGTATCCATGGGATACTTTGTTCTCTTTCCCTCGATCTCGATCCCGACTTGGATCTGAATCTTTTTATTTGTTCCGTCTCATTCGGTGACTGTGGCGATGGTGACATGGTCATCATGTGCTCGTTGTCGTTGGTAGTTACTACGTTGGCCTGGTACCAGAATCTTCTCTGTCTCGATCTTGTCTCGATCTTGACCGAGGTATTCGAGCTGTTTTTCAGTGCTAGCTTCCTTCTCTTGTGTCTTCTTCTTTTGCTGGCATAGCTCTCGCTTCAATTCATCGTTCTCTCTTCGCAGAATCATTATCGTGACCTCGTACCTCCAGCGTATTGTGGTTTGAACGCCATTATTTTCCCTCGACGTTTGAATGTGCCCTGCGATGGCGTTGGCCCACCTTAAATTGCGCTGGGTGTTGTTGTGTTCCACACCCGTTGCCGGTATCCGGGGGATACTCTGTTCTCTTTCCCTCGATCTCGATCCCGACTTGGATCTGAATCTTTTGATTTGTTCCGTCTCATTCGGTGACTGTGGCGATGGTGACATGGTCATCATGTGCTCGTTGTCGTTGGTAGTTACTACGTTGGCCTGGTACCAGAATCTTCTCCATCACGATCTTGTCTCGATCTTGACCGAGGTATTCGATCTGTTTTTCAGTGCTAGCTTCCTTCTCTTGTGTCTTCTTCTTTTGCTGGTATAGCTCTCGCTTCAATTCGTCGTTCTGCCTTTGCAGAATCATTATCGTGTCCTCGTAACTCGAGCGTATTGTGGTTTGAACGCCATTATTTTCCCTCGACGTTTGATTGTGCCCTGCGATGATGTTGGCCCAGCTTACCTCGCGCTGGGTGTTGTCGTGTTCCATGCCCGTTGCCGGTATCCGGGGGATGCTCTGTTCTCTTTCCCTCGATCTCGATCCCGACTTGGATCTGAATCTTTTTATTTGTTCCGTCTCATTCGGTGACTGGCGATGGTGTCATGGTCATCATGTCCTCGTTGTCGTTGGTAGTTACTACGTTGGCCTGCTACCAGAATCTTCTCTGTCTCGATCTTGTCTCGATCTTGTCTCGATCTTGACCGAGGTATTCGAGCTGTTTTTCAGTGCTAGGTTCCTTCTCTTGCGTCTTCTTCTTTTGCTGGTATAGCTCTCGCTTCAATTCATCGTTCTGTCTTTGTAGATTCATTATCGTGTCCTCGTACCTCGAGCGTATTGTGGTTTGAACGCCATTATTTTCCCTCGACGTTTGATTGTGCCCTGTGATGGCGTTGGCTCAGCTTACCTTGCGATGGGTGTTGTCGTGTTCCACGCCCGTTGCCGGTATCCGGGGATGCTCTGTTCTCTTTCCCTCGATCTCGATCCCAGCTTGGATCTGGATCTTTTTGTCTGTTCCGTCTCATTCGGTGACTGTGGCGATGGTGACATGGTCATCATGTGCTCGTTGTCGTTGGTAGTTACTACGTTGGCTTGGTACCAGAATCTTCTCTGTCTCGATCTTGACCGAGGTATTCGAGCTGTTTTTCAGTGCTAGGTTCCTTCTCTTGTGTCTTCTTCTTTTGCTGGTATAGCTCTCGCTTCAATTCATCGTTCTGTCTTTGTAGAATCATTATCGTGTCCTCGTACCTCGAGCGTATTGTGGTTTGAACGCCAATATTTTCCCTGGACGTTTGATTGTGCCCTGTGATGGCGTTGGCTCAGCTTACCTTGCGCTGGGTGTTGTCGTGTTCCACGCCCGTTGCCGGTATCCGGGGGTTGCTCTGTTCTCTTTCCCTCGATCTCGAACCCGACTTGGATCTGAATCTTTTTATTTGTTCCGTCTCGTTCGGTGACTGTGGCGATGGTGACATGGTCATCATGTGCTCGTTGTCGTTGGTAGTTACTACGTTGGCCTGGTACCAGAATCTTCTCCATCACGATCTTGTCTCGATCTTGACCGAGGTATTCGATCTGTTTTTCAGTGCTAGCTTCCTTCTCTTGTTTCTTCTTCTTTTGCTGGTATAGCTCTCGCTTCAATTCATCGTTCTGCTTTTGCAGAATCATTATCGTGTCCTCGTAACTCGAGCGTATTGTGGTTTGAACGCCATTATTTTCCCTCGACGTTTGATTGTGCCCTGCGATGATGTTGGCCCAGCTTACCTCGCGCTGGGTGTTGTCGTGTTCCATGCCCGTTGCCGGTATACGGGGGATGCTCTGTTCTCTTTCCCTCGATCTCGATCCCGACTTGGATCTGAATCTTTTTATTTGTTCCGTCTCATTCGGTGACTGTGGCGACTGTGACATGGTCATCATGTGCTCGTTGTCGTTGGTAGTTACTAGGTTGGCCTGGTACCAGAATCTTCTCTGTCTCGATCTTGTCTCGATCTTGACCGAGGTATTCGAGCTGTTTTTCAGTGCTAGCTTCCTTCTTTTGTGTCTTCTTCTTTTGCTGGTATAGCTCTCGCTTCAATTCATCGTTCTGTCTTTGTAGAATCATTATCGTGTCCTCGTACCTCGAGCGTATTGTGGTTTGAACGCCATTATTTTCCCTCGACGTTTGATTGTGCCCTGTGATGGCGTTGGCTCACCTTACCTTGCGCTGGGTGTTGTCGTGTTTCACGCCCGTTGCCGGTATCCGGGGGATGCTCTGTTCTCTTTCGCTCGATCTCGAACCCGACTTGGATCTGAATCTTTTTATTTGTTCCGTCTCATTCGGTGACTGTGGCGACGGTGACATGTTCATCATGTGCTCGTTGTCGTTGGTAGTTACTAGGTTGGCCTGCTACCAGAATATTCTCTGTCTCGATCTTGTATCGATCTTGACCGAGGTATTCTAGCTGTTCTTCAGTGCTAGCTTCCTTCTCTTGTGTCTTCTTCTTTTGCTGGTATAGCTCTCGCTTCAATTCATCGTTCTGTCTTTGTAGAATCATTATCGTGTCCTCGTACCTCGAGGGTATTGTGGTTTGAACGCCATTATTTTCCCTCGACGTTTGATTGTGCCCTGTGATGGCGTTGGCTCAGCTTATCTTGCGCTGGGTGTTATCGTGTTCCACGCCTGTTGCTGGTATCCGGGGGTTGCTCTGTTCTCTTTCCCTCGATCTCGAACCCGACTTGGATCTGAATCTTTTTATTTGTTCCGTCTCATTCGGTGACTGTGGCGACTGTGACATGGTCATCATGTGCTCGTTGTCGTTGGTAGTTACTAGGTTGGCCTGGTACCAGAATCTTCTCTGTCTCGATCTTGTCTCGATCTTGACCGAGGTATTCGAGCTGTTTTTCAGTGCTAGCTTCCTTCTCTTGTGTCTTCTTCTTTTGCTGGTATAGCTCTCGCTTCAATTCATCGTTCTGTCTTTGTAGAATCATTATCGTGTCCTCGTACCTCGAGCGTATTGTGGTTTGAACGCCATTATTTTCCCTCGACGTTTGATTGTGCCCTGTGATGGCGTTGGCTCAGCTTACCTTGCGCTGGGTGTTGTCGTGTTCCACGCCTGTTGCTGGTATCCGGGGGTTGCTCTGTTCTCTTTCCCTCGATCTCGAACCCGACTTGGATCTGAATCTTTTTATTTGTTCCGTCTCGTTCGGTGATGGTGACATGGTCATCATGTGCTCGTTGTCTTTGGTAGTTACTACGCTGGCCTGGTACCGGAATCTTCTCTGTCTCGATCTCGACCGCTCCCCGACTCTCAACGGTGGCGGAACCGGTTTCGGCTTCCTTCGACAGTCTCCACTCGCCGTTTCATGAGGCATTCCGCAGAGCTTACATTTCGGCTCGCCTTGGTGGTTGTTTGGGTCAGCGTCGTGTTCTCCGCAGTTGTCACATAGTTAGTCGTTTGGATTAGGGCAGACGTCTTGTCTGTGTCCTACCTCCCCGCAAGAGCTGTGTCCCAGCTCTCATGTTTGCGAACGTGCTCGTTTACTAGTCGTCCGCACGTAAAATAAAACTTCCCCTTGCATGCAACACTGCATGAAATCAACGGCAGCCATGATTGTGCTCCGTTCTTGCTAAGTATTGACATGGTTGGCTGAGGTGACTGAAACACCTGCACCCTCCTGTCACTAACCTGTGTTTTGTTCAATTTCAGAAATCTCTCGGCTCAGCTTGGCTGCTGGCTCTATCCTACTAAAATGACTGCCAAAGAAAAGGGAGCGCTGCAAGATTGAAAAGGTGGCTTCTGGCACAACGATTTGACAGTGGAACTGCATCGGCACGTTATCCAGATCTGCACATTTATTAGGAATATAGTGGCACTTTCTAACCGCTGACGTACCGCAGCGCACCTTTTTATGAATATTTCGCGAGATCGGCATAATTTGGCATTTCTTGACCTCCCGCTGCAACGATGTCGGGAACTCTGCTCGCGCAGATTTTCGCGCCTGCCTGGATGAAAGTTTTGTGGTAAGTGAGAATTATATGCACATATCTTGGCGTTTCCTTTAAAGCGTACCGTGTTAACAGCTAGTGTTATGAAAGGCGAAGCTCTGCAGCCTTTAGCTTTATGCTGCAAATGTAATCGACTTAAATACTCCTTACTGAGTCTGCTGCTTTTTCTTATAGTTGTACATTCACATTCTTAAAACGGACCTTACAAGTCTGTAGAGTATTGTTGCATCTTGTGGGGTAAAATATTTCTTGTGTGTTTCGGCACAGAGGTTGCTTCTCTTAATTCGGATACAATGACAGTTCCATTGCGCCGTGGGTGTTGCTTGTAGCCATTTTTCTCTTTACTTAGCTTCGCCAAGTTGTTCGCCTGGGGTCTGCGTGATCTTGCCTTCTCTCGCAGGGTACTTAGGCTTCTTGCGAGTATTATCTCTTTCTTCTAGCATGTGGATGCGATGACTGAATCTTTCTCCTGATTGAGTCATATTGTTCTGCAGGGCCTGAATCTGGTTGTCCATTTCGCTCTTGAGATTGAAACCCAGTCTGTATCATCTGGGTTACCGTGTTTTGCATATTCTGTGTTACCGTGGACATTGTGGTTTCCATAATGGCGGTCACGCTGGCGGTGATGCGGTCTTCAAGTGTCTTCATGTCGATCTGGGTTATCACTGCTTGGTTCGACAGTGTTGCTGGCTTTGGTTGTGTTGCTAAGGATGGTGGTGGTGGGGATGAAGGTTGCGGTAGTGGTGCTTGCGATTGCTGGCCCTTTTCTCTCGGTAGTTGTTCTATTTCTCGCACGGGGTGTTCGAGCTGTTTTTCAGTGCTAGCTTCCTTCTCTTGTGTCTTCTTCTTTTGCTGGCATAGCTCTCGCTTCAATTCATCGTTCTCTCTTCGCAGAATCATTATCGTGACCTCGTACCTCGAGCGTATTGTGGTATGAACGCCATTATTTTCCCTCGACGTTTGATTGTGCCCTGTGATGGCGTTGGCCCAGCTTACCTTGCGCTGGGTGTTGTCGTGTTCCGCGCCCGTTGCCGGTATCCATGGGATACTTTGTTCTCTTTCCCTCGATCTCGATCCCGACTTGGATCTGAATCTTTTTATTTGTTCCGTCTCGTTCGGTGACTGTGGCGACGGTGACATGTTCATCATGTGCTTGTTGTCGTTGGTAGTTACTAGGTTGGCCTGGTACCAGAATCTTCTCTGTCTCGATCTTGTCTCGATCTTGACCGAGGTATTCGAGCTGTTCTTCAGTGCTAGCTTCCTTTTCTTGTGTCTTCTTCTTTTGCTGGTATAGCTCTCGCTTCAATTCATCGTTCTGTCTTTGTAGAATCATTATCGTGTCCTCGTACCTCGAGCGTATTGCGGTTTGAACGCCATTATTTTCCCTCGACGTTTGATTGTGCCCTGTGATGGCGTTGGCTCAGCTTACCTTGCGCTGGGTGTTGTCGTGTTCCACGCCTGTTGCTGGTATCCGGGGATTGCTCTGTTCTCTTTCCCTCGATCTCGAACCCGACTTGGATCTGAATCTTTTTATTTGTTCCGTCTCGTTCGGTGACTGTGGCGACGGTGACATGGTCATCATGTGCTCGTTGTCGTTGGTATTACTAGGTTGGCCTGGTACCAGAATCTTCTCTGTTTCATCTTTTCTCGATCTTGACCGAGGTATTCGAGCTGTTTTTCAGTGCTAGCTTCCTTCTCTTGTGTCTTCTTTTTTTGCTGGTATAGCTCTCGCTTCAATTCATCGTTCTGTCTTTGTAGAATCATTATTGTGACCTCGTACCTCGAGCGTATTGTGGTTTGAACGCCATTATTTTCCCTCGACGTTTGATTGTGCCCTGTGACGGCGTTGGCCCACCTTACCTTGCGATGGGTGTTGTCGTGTTCCACGCCCGTTGCCGGTATCCGGGGATGCTCTGTTCTCTTTCCCTCGATCTCGATCCCGGCTTGGATCTGGATCTTTTTGTCTGTTCCGTCTCATTCGGTGACTGTGGCGATGGTGACATGGTCATCATGTGCTCGTTGTCGTTGGTAGTTACTACGTTGGCCTGGTACCAGAATCTTCTCTGTCTCGATCTTGACCGAGGTATTCGAGCTGTTTTTCAGTGCTAGGTTCCTTCTCTTGTGTCTTCTTCTTTTGCTGGTATAGCTCTCGCTTCAATTCATCGTTCTGTCTTTGTAGAATCATTATCGTGTCCTCGTACCTCGAGCGTATTGTGGTTTGAACGCCATTATTTTCCCTCGACGTTTGATTGTGCCCTGTGATGGCGTTGGCTCAGCTTGCCTTGCGCTGGGTGTTGTCGTGTTCCACGCCTGTTGCTGGTATCCGGGGGTTGCTCTGTTCTCTTTCCCTCGATCTCGAACCCGACTTGGATCTGAATCTTTTTATTTGTTCCGTCTCGTTCGGTGACTGTGGCGACGGTGACATGTTCATCATGTGCTCGTTGTCGTTGGTAGTTACTAGGTTGGCCTGGTACCAGAATCTTCTCTGTCTCGATCTTGTCTCGATCCTCACCGAGGTATTCGAGCTGTTCTTCAGTGCTAGCTTCCTTCTCTTGTGTCTTCTTCTTTTGCTGGTATAGCTCTCGCTTCAATTCATCGTTCTGTCTTTGTAGAATCATTATCGTGTCCTCGTACCTCGAGCGTATTGTGGTTTGAACGCCATTATTTTCCCTGGACGTTTGATTGTGCCCTGTGATGGCGTTGGCTCAGCTTACCTTGCGCTGGGTGTTGTCGTGTTCCACGCCCGTTGCCGGTATCCGGGGGTTGCTCTGTTCTCTTTCCCTCGATCTCGAACCCGACTTGGATCTGAATCTTTTTATTTGTTCCGTCTCATTCGGTGACTGTGGCGACGGTGACATGTTCATCATGTGCTCGTTGTCGTTGGTAGTTACTAGGTTGGCCTGGTACCAGAATCTTCTCTGTCTCGATCTTGTATCGATCTTGACCGAGGTATTCGAGCTGTTCTTCAGTGCTAGCTTCCTTTTCTTGTGTCTTCTTCTTTTGCTGGTATAGCTCTCGCTTCAATTCATCGTTCTGTCTTTGTAGAATCATTATCGTGTCCTCGTACCTCGAGCGTATTGTGGTTTGAACGCCATTATTTTCCCTCGACGTTTGATTGTGCCCTGTGATGGCGTTGGCTCAGCTTATCTTGCGCTGGGCGTTGTCGTGTTCCACGCCTGTTGCTGGTATCCGGGGGTTGCTCTGTTCTCTTTCGCTCGATCTCGAACCCGACTTGGATCTGAATCTTTTTATTTGTTCCGTCTCATTCGGTGACTGTGGCGACGGTGACATGTTCATCATGTGCTCGTTGTCGTTGGTAGTTACTAGGTTGGCCTGGTACCAGAATCTTCTCTGTCTCGATCTTGTATCGATCTTGACCGAGGTATTCTAGCTGTTCTTCAGTGCTAGCTTCCTTCTCTTGTGTCTTCTTCTTTTGCTGGTATAGCTCTCGCTTCAATTCATCGTTCTGTCTTTGTAGAATCATTATCGTGTCCTCGTACCTCGAGCGTATTGTGGTTTGAACGCCATTATTTTCCCTCGACGTTTGATTGTGCCCTGTGATGGCGTTGGCTCAGCTTACCTTGCGCTGGGTGTTGTCGTGTTCCACGCCCGTTGCCGGTATCCGGGGGTTGCTCTGTTCTCTTTCCCTCGATCTCGAACCCGACTTGGATCTGAATCTTTTTATTTGTTCCGTCTCATTCGGTGACTGTGGCGACGGTGACATGGTCATCATGTGCTTGTTGTCGTTGGTAGTTACTAGGTTGGCCTGGTACCAGAATCTTCTCTGTCTCGATCTTGTCTCGATCTTGACCGAGGTATTCGAGCTGTTCTTCAGTGCTAGCTTCCTTTTCTTGTGTCTTCTTCTTTTGCTGGTATAGCTCTCGCTTCAATTCATCGTTCTGTCTTTGTAGAATCATTATCGTGTCCTCGTACCTCGAGCGTATTGTGGTTTGAACGCCATTATTTTCCCTCGACGTTTGATTTTGCCCTGTGATGGCGTTGGCTCAGCTTACCTTGCGCTGGGTGTTGTCGTGTTCCACGCCCGTTGCTGGTATCCGGGGGTTGCTCTGTTCTCTTTCCCTCGATCTCGAATCCGACTTGGATCTGAATCTTTTTATTTGTTCCGTCTCGTTCGGTGACTGTGGCGACGGTGACATGGTCATCATGTGCTCGTTGTCGTTGGTAGTTACTAGGTTGGCCTGGTACCAGAATCTTCTCTGTCTCATCTTGTCTCGAACTTGACCGAGGTATTCGTGCTGTTTTTCAGTGCTAGCTTCCTTCTCTTGTGTCTTCTTTTGCTGGTATAGCTCTCGCTTCAATTCATCGTTCTGTCTTTGTAGAATCATTATCATGTCCTCGTACCTCGAGCGTATTGTGGTTTGAACGCCATTATTTTCCCTCGACGTTTGATTGTGCCCTGTGATGGCGTTGGCTCAGCTTATCTTGCGCTGGGTGTTGTGGTGTTCCACGCCTGTTGCTGGTATCCGGGGGTTGCTCTGTTCTCTTTCCCTCGATCTCGAACCCGACTTGGATCTGAATCTTTTTATTTGTTCCGTCTCATTCGGTGACTGTGGCGACGGTGACATGGTCATCATGTGCTCGTTGTCGTTGGTAGTTACTAGGTTGGCCTGGTACCAGAATCTTCTCTGTCTCGATCTTGTCTCGATCCTCACCGAGGTATTCGAGCTGTTCTTCAGTGCTAGCTTCCTTCTCTTGTGTCTTCTTCTTTTGCTGGTATAGCTCTCGCTTCAATTCATCGTTCTGTCTTTGTAGAATCATTATCGTGTCCTCGTACCTCGAGCGTATTGTGGTTTGAACGCCATTATTTTCCCTGGACGTTTGATTGTGCCCTGTGATGGCGTTGGCTCAGCTTACCTTGCGCTGGGTGTTGTCGTGTTCCACGCCCGTTGCCGGTATCCGGGGGTTGCTCTGTTCTCTTTCCCTCGATCTCGAACCCGACTTGGATCTGAATCTTTTTATTTGTTCCGTCTCATTCGGTGACTGGCGACGGTGACATGGTCATCATGTGCTTGTTGTCGTTGGTAGTTACTAGGTTGGCCTGGTACCAGAATCTTCTCTGTGATCTTGTCTCGATCTTGACCGAGGTATTCGAGCTGTTCTTCAGTGCTAGCTTCCTTTTCTTGTGTCTTCTTCTTTTGCTGGTATAGCTCTCGCTTCAATTCATCGTTCTGTCTTTGTAGAATCATTATCGTGTCCTCGTACCTCGAGCGTATTGTGGTTTGAACGCCATTATTTTCCCTCGACGTTTGATTGTACCCTGTGATGGCGTTGGCTCAGCTTATCTTGCGCTGGGCGTTGTCGTGTTCCACGCCTGTTGCTGGTATCCGGGGGTTGCTCTGTTCTCTTTCCCTCGATCTCGATCCCGGCTTGGATCTGGATCTTTTTGTCTGTTCCGTCTCATTCGGTGACTGTGGCGACGGTGACATGGTCATCATGTGCTCGTTGTCGTTGGTAGTTATAGGTTGGCCTGGTACCAGAATCTTTTCTGTCTCGATCTTGTCTCGATCTTGACCGAGGTATTCGAGCTGTTTTTCAGTGCTAGCTTCCTTCTTTTGTGTCTTCTTCTTTTGCTGGTATAGCTCTCGCTTCAATTCATCGTTCTGTCTTTGTAGAATCATTATCGTGTCCTCGTACCTCGAGCGTATTGTGGTTTGAACGCCATTATTTTCCCTCGACGTTTGATTGTGCCCTGCGATGGCGTTGGCCCACCTTACCTTGCGCTGGGTGTTGTCGTGTTCCACGCCCGTTGCCGGTATCCGGGGGATGCTCTGTTCTCTTTCCCTCCATCTCGATCCCGGCTTGGATCTGGATCTTTTTGTCTGTTCCGTCTCATTCGGTGACTGTGGCGACGGTGACATGGTCATCATGTGCTCGTTGTCGTTGGTAGTTATAGGTTGGCCTGGTACCAGAATCTTTTCTGTCTCGATCTTGTCTCGATCTTGACCGAGGTATTCGAGCTGTTTTTCAGTGCTAGCTTCCTTCTTTTGTGTCTTCTTCTTTTGCTGGTATAGCTCTCGCTTCAATTCATCGTTCTGTCTTTGTAGAATCATTATCGTGACCTCGTACCTCGAGCGTATTGTGGTTTGAACGCCATTATTTTCCCTCGACGTTTGATTGTGCCCTGTGATGGCGTTGGCCCACCTTACCTTGCGATGGGTGTTGTGTTCCACGCCCGTTGCCGGTATCCGGGGGATGCTCTGTTCTCTTTCCCTCGATCTCGATCCCGGCTTGGATCTGGATCTTTTTGTCTGTTCCGTCTCATTCGGTGACTGTGGCGATGGTGACATGGTCATCATGTGCTCGTTGTCGTTGGTAGTTACTACGTTGGCCTGGTACCAGAATCTTCTCTGTCTCGATCTTGACCGAGGTATTCGAGCTGTTTTTCAGTGCTAGCTACCTTCTCTTGTGTCTTCTTCTTTTGCTGGTATAGCTCTCGCTTCAATTCATCGTTCTGTCTTTGTAGAATCATTATCGTGTCCTCGTACCTCGAGCGTATTGTGGTTTGAACGCCATTATTTTCCCTCGACGTTTGATTGTGCCCTGTGATGGCGTTGGCTCAGCTTACCTTGCGCTGGGTGTTGTCGTGTTCCACGCCTGTTGCTGGTATCCGGGGGTTGCTCTGTTCTCTTTCCCTCGATCTCGAACCCGACTTGGATCTGAATCTTTTTATTTGTTCCGTCTCGTTCGGTGACTGTGGCGACGGTGACATGGTCATCATGTGCTCGTTGTCGTTGGCAGTTACTAGGTTGGCCTGGTACCAGAATCTTCTCTGTCTCGATCTTGTCTCGATCTTGACCGAGGTATTCCAGCTGTTTTTCAGTGCTAGCTTCCTTCTCTTGAGTCTTCTTTTTTTGCTGGTATAGCTCTCGCTTCAATTCATCGTTCTGTCTTTGTAGAATCATTATCGTGTCCTCGTACCTCGAGCGTATTGTGGTTTGAACGCCATTATTTTCCCTCGACGTTTGATTGTGCCCTGTGATGGCGTTGGCTCAGCTTACGTTGCGCTGGGTGTTGTCGTGTTCCACGCCTGTCGCTGGTATCCGGGGGTTGCTCTGTTCTCTTTCCCTCGATCTCGAACCCGACTTGGATCTGAATCTTTTCATTTGTTCCGTCTCATTCGGTGACTGTGGCGACGGTGACATGGTCATCATGTGCTCGTTGTCGTTGGTAGTTACTAGGTTGGCCTGGTACCAGAATCTTCTCTGTCTCGATCTTGTCTCGATCTTGACCGAAGTATTCGAGCTATTTTTCAGTGCTAGCTTCCTTCTCTTGGGTCTTCTTTTTTTGCTGGTATAGCTCTCGCTTCAATTCATCGTTCTGTCTTTGTAGAATCATTATTGTGACCTCGTACCTCGAGCGTATTGTGGTTTGAACGCCATTATTTTCCCTCGACGTTTGATTGTGCCCTGTGATGGCGTTGGCCCACCTTACCTTGCGATGGGCGTTGTCGTGTTCCACGCCTGTTGCTGGTATCCGGGGGTTGCTCTGTTCTCTTTCGCTCGATCTCGAACCCGACTTGGATCTGAATCTTTTTATTTGTTCCGTCTCATTCGGTGACTGTGGCGACGGTGACATGTTCATCATGTGCTCGTTGTCGTTGGTAGTTACTAGGTTGGCCTGGTACCAGAATCTTCTCTGTCTCGATCTTGTATCGATCTTGACCGAGGTATTCTAGCTGTTCTTCAGTGCTAGCTTCCTTCTCTTGTGTCTTCTTCTTTTGCTGGTATAGCTCTCGCTTCAATTCATCGTTCTGTCTTTGTAGAATCATTATCGTGTCCTCGTACCTCGAGCGTATTGTGGTTTGAACGCCATTATTTTCCCTCGACGTTTGATTGTGCCCTGTGATGGCGTTGGCTCAGCTTACCTTGCGCTGGGTGTTGTCGTGTTCCACGCCCGTTGCCGGTATCCGGGGGTTGCTCTGTTCTCTTTCCCTCGATCTCGAACCCGACTTGGATCTGAATCTTTTTATTTGTTCCGTCTCATTCGGTGACTGTGGCGACGGTGACATGGTCATCATGTGCTTGTTGTCGTTGGTAGTTACTAGGTTGGCCTGGTACCAGAATCTTCTCTGTCTCGATCTTGTCTCGATCTTGACCGAGGTATTCGAGCTGTTCTTCAGTGCTAGCTTCCTTTTCTTGTGTCTTCTTCTTTTGCTGGTATAGCTCTCGCTTCAATTCATCGTTCTGTCTTTGTAGAATCATTATCGTGTCCTCGTACCTCGAGCGTATTGTGGTTTGAACGCCATTATTTTCCCTCGACGTTTGATTTTGCCCTGTGATGGCGTTGGCTCAGCTTACCTTGCGCTGGGTGTTGTCGTGTTCCACGCCCGTTGCTGGTATCCGGGGGTTGCTCTGTTCTCTTTCCCTCGATCTCGAATCCGACTTGGATCTGAATCTTTTTATTTGTTCCGTCTCGTTCGGTGACTGTGGCGACGGTGACATGGTCATCATGTGCTCGTTGTCGTTGGTAGTTACTAGGTTGGCCTGGTACCAGAATCTTCTCTGTCTCATCTTGTCTCGAACTTGACCGAGGTATTCGTGCTGTTTTTCAGTGCTAGCTTCCTTCTCTTGTGTCTTCTTTTGCTGGTATAGCTCTCGCTTCAATTCATCGTTCTGTCTTTGTAGAATCATTATCATGTCCTCGTACCTCGAGCGTATTGTGGTTTGAACGCCATTATTTTCCCTCGACGTTTGATTGTGCCCTGTGATGGCGTTGGCTCAGCTTATCTTGCGCTGGGTGTTGTGGTGTTCCACGCCTGTTGCTGGTATCCGGGGGTTGCTCTGTTCTCTTTCCCTCGATCTCGAACCCGACTTGGATCTGAATCTTTTTATTTGTTCCGTCTCATTCGGTGACTGTGGCGACGGTGACATGGTCATCATGTGCTCGTTGTCGTTGGTAGTTACTAGGTTGGCCTGGTACCAGAATCTTCTCTGTCTCGATCTTGTCTCGATCCTCACCGAGGTATTCGAGCTGTTCTTCAGTGCTAGCTTCCTTCTCTTGTGTCTTCTTCTTTTGCTGGTATAGCTCTCGCTTCAATTCATCGTTCTGTCTTTGTAGAATCATTATCGTGTCCTCGTACCTCGAGCGTATTGTGGTTTGAACGCCATTATTTTCCCTGGACGTTTGATTGTGCCCTGTGATGGCGTTGGCTCAGCTTACCTTGCGCTGGGTGTTGTCGTGTTCCACGCCCGTTGCCGGTATCCGGGGGTTGCTCTGTTCTCTTTCCCTCGATCTCGAACCCGACTTGGATCTGAATCTTTTTATTTGTTCCGTCTCATTCGGTGACTGGCGACGGTGACATGGTCATCATGTGCTTGTTGTCGTTGGTAGTTACTAGGTTGGCCTGGTACCAGAATCTTCTCTGTGATCTTGTCTCGATCTTGACCGAGGTATTCGAGCTGTTCTTCAGTGCTAGCTTCCTTTTCTTGTGTCTTCTTCTTTTGCTGGTATAGCTCTCGCTTCAATTCATCGTTCTGTCTTTGTAGAATCATTATCGTGTCCTCGTACCTCGAGCGTATTGTGGTTTGAACGCCATTATTTTCCCTCGACGTTTGATTGTACCCTGTGATGGCGTTGGCTCAGCTTATCTTGCGCTGGGCGTTGTCGTGTTCCACGCCTGTTGCTGGTATCCGGGGGTTGCTCTGTTCTCTTTCCCTCGATCTCGATCCCGGCTTGGATCTGGATCTTTTTGTCTGTTCCGTCTCATTCGGTGACTGTGGCGACGGTGACATGGTCATCATGTGCTCGTTGTCGTTGGTAGTTATAGGTTGGCCTGGTACCAGAATCTTTTCTGTCTCGATCTTGTCTCGATCTTGACCGAGGTATTCGAGCTGTTTTTCAGTGCTAGCTTCCTTCTTTTGTGTCTTCTTCTTTTGCTGGTATAGCTCTCGCTTCAATTCATCGTTCTGTCTTTGTAGAATCATTATCGTGTCCTCGTACCTCGAGCGTATTGTGGTTTGAACGCCATTATTTTCCCTCGACGTTTGATTGTGCCCTGCGATGGCGTTGGCCCACCTTACCTTGCGCTGGGTGTTGTCGTGTTCCACGCCCGTTGCCGGTATCCGGGGGATGCTCTGTTCTCTTTCCCTCCATCTCGATCCCGGCTTGGATCTGGATCTTTTTGTCTGTTCCGTCTCATTCGGTGACTGTGGCGACGGTGACATGGTCATCATGTGCTCGTTGTCGTTGGTAGTTATAGGTTGGCCTGGTACCAGAATCTTTTCTGTCTCGATCTTGTCTCGATCTTGACCGAGGTATTCGAGCTGTTTTTCAGTGCTAGCTTCCTTCTTTTGTGTCTTCTTCTTTTGCTGGTATAGCTCTCGCTTCAATTCATCGTTCTGTCTTTGTAGAATCATTATCGTGACCTCGTACCTCGAGCGTATTGTGGTTTGAACGCCATTATTTTCCCTCGACGTTTGATTGTGCCCTGTGATGGCGTTGGCCCACCTTACCTTGCGATGGGTGTTGTGTTCCACGCCCGTTGCCGGTATCCGGGGGATGCTCTGTTCTCTTTCCCTCGATCTCGATCCCGGCTTGGATCTGGATCTTTTTGTCTGTTCCGTCTCATTCGGTGACTGTGGCGATGGTGACATGGTCATCATGTGCTCGTTGTCGTTGGTAGTTACTACGTTGGCCTGGTACCAGAATCTTCTCTGTCTCGATCTTGACCGAGGTATTCGAGCTGTTTTTCAGTGCTAGCTACCTTCTCTTGTGTCTTCTTCTTTTGCTGGTATAGCTCTCGCTTCAATTCATCGTTCTGTCTTTGTAGAATCATTATCGTGTCCTCGTACCTCGAGCGTATTGTGGTTTGAACGCCATTATTTTCCCTCGACGTTTGATTGTGCCCTGTGATGGCGTTGGCTCAGCTTACCTTGCGCTGGGTGTTGTCGTGTTCCACGCCTGTTGCTGGTATCCGGGGGTTGCTCTGTTCTCTTTCCCTCGATCTCGAACCCGACTTGGATCTGAATCTTTTTATTTGTTCCGTCTCGTTCGGTGACTGTGGCGACGGTGACATGGTCATCATGTGCTCGTTGTCGTTGGCAGTTACTAGGTTGGCCTGGTACCAGAATCTTCTCTGTCTCGATCTTGTCTCGATCTTGACCGAGGTATTCCAGCTGTTTTTCAGTGCTAGCTTCCTTCTCTTGAGTCTTCTTTTTTTGCTGGTATAGCTCTCGCTTCAATTCATCGTTCTGTCTTTGTAGAATCATTATCGTGTCCTCGTACCTCGAGCGTATTGTGGTTTGAACGCCATTATTTTCCCTCGACGTTTGATTGTGCCCTGTGATGGCGTTGGCTCAGCTTACGTTGCGCTGGGTGTTGTCGTGTTCCACGCCTGTCGCTGGTATCCGGGGGTTGCTCTGTTCTCTTTCCCTCGATCTCGAACCCGACTTGGATCTGAATCTTTTCATTTGTTCCGTCTCATTCGGTGACTGTGGCGACGGTGACATGGTCATCATGTGCTCGTTGTCGTTGGTAGTTACTAGGTTGGCCTGGTACCAGAATCTTCTCTGTCTCGATCTTGTCTCGATCTTGACCGAAGTATTCGAGCTATTTTTCAGTGCTAGCTTCCTTCTCTTGGGTCTTCTTTTTTTGCTGGTATAGCTCTCGCTTCAATTCATCGTTCTGTCTTTGTAGAATCATTATTGTGACCTCGTACCTCGAGCGTATTGTGGTTTGAACGCCATTATTTTCCCTCGACGTTTGATTGTGCCCTGTGATGGCGTTGGCCCACCTTACCTTGCGATGGGTGTTGTCGTGTTCCACGCCCGTTGCCGGTATCCGGGGATGCTCTGATCTCTTTCCCTCGATCTCGATCCCGGCTTGGATCTGGATCTTTTTGTCTGTTCCGTCTCATTCGGTGACTGTGGCGATGGTGACATGGTCATCATGTGCTCGTTGTCGTTGGTAGTTACTACGTTGGCCTGGTACCAGAATCTTCTCTGTCTCGATCTTGACCGAGGTATTCGAGCTGTTTTTCAGTGCTAGCTTCCTTCTCTTGTGTCTTCTTCTTTTGCTGGTATAGCTCTCGCTTCAATTCATCGTTCTGTCTTTGTAGAATCATTATCGTGTCCTCGTACCTCGAGCGTATTGTGGTTTGAACGCCATTATTTTCCCTCGACGTTTGATTGTGCCCTGTGATGGCGTTGGCTCAGCTTACCTTGCGCTGGGTGTTGTCGTGTTCCACGCCTGTTGCTGGTATCCATGGGATACTTTGTTCTCTTTCCCTCCATCTCGAACCCGACTTGGATCTGAATCTTTTTATTTGTTCCGTCTCGTTCGGTGACTGTGGCGACGGTGACATGTTCATCATGTGCTCGTCGTTGGTAGTTACTAGGTTGGCCTGGTGCCAGAATCTTCTCTGTCTCGATCTTGTCTCGATCTTGACCGAGGTATTCTAGCTGTTCTTCAGTGCTAGCTTCCTTCTCTTGTGTCTTCTTCTTTTGCTGGTATAGCTCTCGCTTCAATTCATCGTTCTGTCTTTGTAGAATCATTATCGTGTCCTCGTACCTCGAGCGTATTGTGGTTTGAACGCCATTATTTTCCCTCGACGTTTGATTGTGCCCTGTGATGGCGTTGGCTCAGCTTACCTTGCGCTGGGTGTTGTCGTGTTCCGCGCCCGTTGCCGGTATCCGGGGGTTGCTCTGTTCTCTTTCCCTCGATCTCGAACCCGACTTGGATCTGAATCTTTTTATTTGTTCCGTCTCATTCGGTGACTGTGGCGACGGTGACATGGTCATCATGTGCTTGTTGTCGTTGGTAGTTACTAGGTTGGCCTGGTACCAGAATCTTCTCTGTCTCGATCTTGTCTCGATCTTGACCGAGGTATTCGAGCTGTTCGTCAGTGCTAGCTTCCTTTTCTTGTGTCTTCTTCTTTTGCTGGTATAGCTCTCGCTTCAATTCATCGTTCTGTCTTTGTAGAATCATTATCGTGTCCTCGTACCTCGAGCGTATTGTGGTTTGAACGCCATTATTTTCCCTCGACGTTTGATTTTGCCCTGTGATGGCGTTGGCTCAGCTTACCTTGCGCTGGGTGTTGTCGTGTTCCACGCCCGTTGCTGGTATCCGGGGGTTGCTCTGTTCTCTTTCCCTCGATCTCGAATCCGACTTGGATCTGAATCTTTTTATTTGTTCCGTCTCGTTCGGTGACTGTGGCGACGGTGACATGGTCATCATGTGCTCGTTGTCGTTGGTAGTTACTAGGTTGGCCTGGTACCAGAATCTTCTCTGTCTCATCTTGTCTCGATCTTGACCGAGGTATTCGAGCTGTTTTTCAGTGCTAGCTTCCTTCTCTTGTGTCTTCTTTTGCTGGTATAGCTCTCGCTTCAATTCATCGTTCTGTCTTTGTAGAATCATTATCATGTCCTCGTACTTCGAGCGTATTGTGGTTTGAACGCCATTATTTTCCCTCGACGTTTGATTGTGCCCTGTGATGGCGTTGGCTCAGCTTACCTTGCGCTGGGTGTTGTCGTGTTCCACGCCTGTTGCTGGTATCCGGGGGTTGCTCTGTTCTCTTTCCCTCGATCTCGAACCCGACTTGGATCTGAATCTTTTTATTTGTTCCGTCTCGTTCGGTGACTGTGGCGACGGTGACATGTTCATCATGTGCTCGTTGTCGTTGGTAGTTACTAGTTTGGCCTGGTACCAGAATCTTCTCTGTCTCGATCTTGTCTCGATCCTCACCGAGGTATTCGAGCTGTTCTTCAGTGCTAGCTTCCTTCTTTTGTGTCTTCTTCTTTTGCTGGTATAGCTCTCGCTTCAATTCATCGTTCTGTCTTTGTAGAATCATTATCGTGACCTCGTACCTCTACCGTATTGTGGTTTGAATGCCATTATGTTCCCTCGACGTTTGATTGTGCCCTGCAATGGCGTTGGCCCACCTTACCTTGCGCTGGGTGTTGTCGTGTTCCACGCCCGTTGCCGGTATCCGGGGGATGCTCTGTTCTCTTTCCCTCCATCTCGATCCCGGCTTGGATCTGGATCTTTTTGTCTGTTCCGTCTCATTCGGTGACTGTGGCGACGGTGACATGGTCATCATGTGCTCGTTGTCGTTGGTAGTTACTAGGTTGGCCTGGTACCAGAATCTTCTCTGTCTCGATCTTGTCTCGATCTTGACCGAGGTATTCGAGCTATTTGTCAGTGCTAGCTTCCTTCTCTTGGGTCTTCTTTTTTTTTGCTGGTATAGCTCTCGCTTCAATTCATCGTTCTGTCTTTGTAGAATCATTATCGTGTCCTCGTACCTCGAGCGTATTGTGGTTTGAACGCCATTATTTTCCTTCGACGTTTGATTGTGCCCTGTGATGGCGTTGGCTCAGCTTACCTTGCGCTGGGTGTTGTCGTGTTCCACGCCTGTTGCTGGTATCCGGGGGTTGCTCTGTTCTCTTTCCCTCGATCTCGAACCCGACTTGGATCTGAATCTTTTTATTTGTTCCGTCTCGTTCGGTGACTGTGGCGACGGTGACATGTTCATCATGTGCTCGTTGTCGTTGGTAGTTACTAGGTTGGCCTGGTACCAGAATCTTCTCTGTCTCGATCTTGTCTCGATCCTCACCGAGGTATTCGAGCTGTTCTTCAGTGCTAGCTTCCTTCTCTTGTGTCTTCTTCTTTTGCTGGTATAGCTCTCGCTTCAATTCATCGTTCTGTCTTTGTAGAATCATTATCGTGTCCTCGTACCTCGAGCGTATTGTGGTTTGAACGCCATTATTTTCCCTGGACGTTTGATTGTGCCCTGTGATGGCGTTGGCTCAGCTTACCTTGCGCTGGGTGTTGTCGTGTTCCACGCCCGTTGCCGGTATCCGGGGGTTGCTCTGTTCTCTTTCCCTCGATCTCGAACCCGACTTGGATCTGAATCTTTTTATTTGTTCCGTCTCATTCGGTGACTGGCGACGGTGACATGGTCATCATGTGCTTGTTGTCGTTGGTAGTTACTAGGTTGGCCTGGTACCAGAATCTTCTCTGTCTCGATCTTGTCTCGATCTTGACCGAGGTATTCGAGCTGTTCTTCAGTGCTAGCTTCCTTTTCTTGTCTTCTTCTTTTGCTGGTATAGCTCTCGCTTCAATTCATCGTTCTGTCTTTGTAGAATCATTATCGTGTCCTCGTACCTCGAGCGTATTGTGGTTTGAACGCCATTATTTTCCCTCGACGTTTGATTGTACCCTGTGATGGCGTTGGCTCAGCTTATCTTGCGCTGGGCGTTGTCGTGTTCCACGCCTGTTGCTGGTATCCGGGGGTTGCTCTGTTCTCTTTCCCTCGATCTCGATCCCGGCTTGGATCTGGATCTTTTTGTCTGTTCCGTCTCATTCGGTGACTGTGGCGACGGTGACATGGTCATCATGTGCTCGTTGTCGTTGGTAGTTATAGGTTGGCCTGGTACCAGAATCTTTTCTGTCTCGATCTTGTCTCGATCTTGACCGAGGTATTCGAGCTGTTTTTCAGTGCTAGCTTCCTTCTTTTGTGTCTTCTTCTTTTGCTGGTATAGCTCTCGCTTCAATTCATCGTTCTGTCTTTGTAGAATCATTATCGTGTCCTCGTACCTCGAGCGTATTGTGGTTTGAACGCCATTATTTTCCCTCGACGTTTGATTGTGCCCTGCGATGGCGTTGGCCCAGCTTACCTTGCGCTGGGTGTTGTCGTGTTCCATGCCCGTTGCCGGTATCCGGGGGATGCTCTGTTCTCTTTCCCTCCATCTCGATCCCGGCTTGGATCTGGATCTTTTTGTCTGTTCCGTCTCATTCGGTGACTGTGGCGACGGTGACATGGTCATCATGTGCTCGTTGTCGTTGGTAGTTATAGGTTGGCCTGGTACCAGAATCTTTTCTGTCTCGATCTTGTCTCGATCTTGACCGAGGTATTCGAGCTGTTTTTCAGTGCTAGCTTCCTTCTTTTGTGTCTTCTTCTTTTGCTGGTATAGCTCTCGCTTCAATTCATCGTTCTGTCTTTGTAGAATCATTATCGTGACCTCGTACCTCGAGCGTATTGTGGTTTGAACGCCATTATTTTCCCTCGACGTTTGATTGTGCCCTGTGATGGCGTTGGCCCACCTTACCTTGCGATGGGTGTTGTGTTCCACGCCCGTTGCCGGTATCCGGGGGATGCTCTGTTCTCTTTCCCTCGATCTCGATCCCGGCTTGGATCTGGATCTTTTTGTCTGTTCCGTCTCATTCGGTGACTGTGGCGATTGTGACATGGTCATCATGTGCTCGTTGTCGTTGGTAGTTACTACGTTGGCCTGGTACCAGAATCTTCTCTGTCTCGATCTTGACCGAGGTATTCGAGCTGTTTTTCAGTGCTAGCTACCTTCTCTTGTGTCTTCTTCTTTTGCTGGTATAGCTCTCGCTTCAATTCATCGTTCTGTCTTTGTAGAATCATTATCGTGTCCTCGTACCTCGAGCGTATTGTGGTTTGAACGCCATTATTTTCCCTCGACGTTTGATTGTGCCCTGTGATGGCGTTGGCTCAGCTTACCTTGCGCTGGGTGTTGTCGTGTTCCACGCCTGTTGCTGGTATCCGGGGGTTGCTCTGTTCTCTTTCCCTCGATCTCGAACCCGACTTGGATCTGAATCTTTTTATTTGTTCCGTCTCGTTCGGTGACTGTGGCGACGGTTACATGGTCATCATGTGCTCGTTGTCGTTGGTAGTTACTAGGTTGGCCTGGTACCAGAATCTTCTCTGTCTCGATCTTGTCTCGATCTTGACCGAGGTATTCCAGCTGTTTTTCAGTGCTAGCTTCCTTCTCTTGAGTCTTCTTTTTTTGCTGGTATAGCTCTCGCTTCAATTCATCGTTCTGTCTTTGTAGAATCATTATCGTGTCCTCGTACCTCTACCGTATTGTGGTTTGAATGCCATTATGTTCCCTCGACGTTTGATTGTGCCCTGCAATGGCGTTGGCCCACCTTACCTTGCGCTGGGTGTTGTCGTGTTCCACGCCCGTTGCCGGTATCCGGGGGATGCTCTGTTCTCTTTCCCTCCATCTCGATCCCGGCTTGGATCTGGATCTTTTTGTCTGTTCCGTCTCATTCGGTGACTGTGGCGACGGTGACATGGTCATCATGTGCTCGTTGTCGTTGGTAGTTATAGGTTGGCCTGGTACCAGAATCTTTTCTGTCTCGATCTTGTCTCGATCTTGACCGAGGTATTCGAGCTGTTTTTCAGTGCTAGCTTCCTTCTCTTGTGTCTTCTTCTTTTGCTGGTATAGCTCTCGCTTCAATTCATCGTTCTGTCTTTGTAGAATCATTATCGTGTCCTCGTACCTCGAGCGTATTGTGGTTTGAACGCCATTATTTTCCCTCGACGTTTGATTGTGCCCTGTGATGGCGTTGGCTCAGCTTACCTTGCGCTGGGTGTTGTCGTGTTCCACGCCCGTTGCCGGTATCCGGGGGTTGCTCTGTTCTCTTTCCCTCGATCTCGAACCCGACTTGGATCTGAATCTTTTTATTTGTTCCGTCTCATTCGGTGACTGGCGACGGTGACATGGTCATCATGTGCTTGTTGTCGTTGGTAGTTACTAGGTTGGCCTGGTACCAGAATCTTCTCTGTGATCTTGTCTCGATCTTGACCGAGGTATTCGAGCTGTTCTTCAGTGCTAGCTTCCTTTTCTTGTGTCTTCTTCTTTTGCTGGTATAGCTCTCGCTTCAATTCATCGTTCTGTCTTTGTAGAATCATTATCGTGTCCTCGTACCTCGAGCGTATTGTGGTTTGAACGCCATTATTTTCCCTCGACGTTTGATTGTACCCTGTGATGGCGTTGGCTCAGCTTATCTTGCGCTGGGCGTTGTCGTGTTCCACGCCTGTTGCTGGTATCCGGGGGTTGCTCTGTTCTCTTTCCCTCGATCTCGATCCCGGCTTGGATCTGGATCTTTTTGTCTGTTCCGTCTCATTCGGTGACTGTGGCGACGGTGACATGGTCATCATGTGCTCGTTGTCGTTGGTAGTTATAGGTTGGCCTGGTACCAGAATCTTTTCTGTCTCGATCTTGTCTCGATCTTGACCGAGGTATTCGAGCTGTTTTTCAGTGCTAGCTTCCTTCTTTTGTGTCTTCTTCTTTTGCTGGTATAGCTCTCGCTTCAATTCATCGTTCTGTCTTTGTAGAATCATTATCGTGTCCTCGTACCTCGAGCGTATTGTGGTTTGAACGCCATTATTTTCCCTCGACGTTTGATTGTGCCCTGCGATGGCGTTGGCCCACCTTACCTTGCGCTGGGTGTTGTCGTGTTCCACGCCCGTTGCCGGTATCCGGGGGATGCTCTGTTCTCTTTCCCTCCATCTCGATCCCGGCTTGGATCTGGATCTTTTTGTCTGTTCCGTCTCATTCGGTGACTGTGGCGACGGTGACATGGTCATCATGTGCTCGTTGTCGTTGGTAGTTATAGGTTGGCCTGGTACCAGAATCTTTTCTGTCTCGATCTTGTCTCGATCTTGACCGAGGTATTCGAGCTGTTTTTCAGTGCTAGCTTCCTTCTTTTGTGTCTTCTTCTTTTGCTGGTATAGCTCTCGCTTCAATTCATCGTTCTGTCTTTGTAGAATCATTATCGTGACCTCGTACCTCGAGCGTATTGTGGTTTGAACGCCATTATTTTCCCTCGACGTTTGATTGTGCCCTGTGATGGCGTTGGCCCACCTTACCTTGCGATGGGTGTTGTGTTCCACGCCCGTTGCCGGTATCCGGGGGATGCTCTGTTCTCTTTCCCTCGATCTCGATCCCGGCTTGGATCTGGATCTTTTTGTCTGTTCCGTCTCATTCGGTGACTGTGGCGATGGTGACATGGTCATCATGTGCTCGTTGTCGTTGGTAGTTACTACGTTGGCCTGGTACCAGAATCTTCTCTGTCTCGATCTTGACCGAGGTATTCGAGCTGTTTTTCAGTGCTAGCTACCTTCTCTTGTGTCTTCTTCTTTTGCTGGTATAGCTCTCGCTTCAATTCATCGTTCTGTCTTTGTAGAATCATTATCGTGTCCTCGTACCTCGAGCGTATTGTGGTTTGAACGCCATTATTTTCCCTCGACGTTTGATTGTGCCCTGTGATGGCGTTGGCTCAGCTTACCTTGCGCTGGGTGTTGTCGTGTTCCACGCCTGTTGCTGGTATCCGGGGGTTGCTCTGTTCTCTTTCCCTCGATCTCGAACCCGACTTGGATCTGAATCTTTTTATTTGTTCCGTCTCGTTCGGTGACTGTGGCGACGGTGACATGGTCATCATGTGCTCGTTGTCGTTGGCAGTTACTAGGTTGGCCTGGTACCAGAATCTTCTCTGTCTCGATCTTGTCTCGATCTTGACCGAGGTATTCCAGCTGTTTTTCAGTGCTAGCTTCCTTCTCTTGAGTCTTCTTTTTTTGCTGGTATAGCTCTCGCTTCAATTCATCGTTCTGTCTTTGTAGAATCATTATCGTGTCCTCGTACCTCGAGCGTATTGTGGTTTGAACGCCATTATTTTCCCTCGACGTTTGATTGTGCCCTGTGATGGCGTTGGCTCAGCTTACGTTGCGCTGGGTGTTGTCGTGTTCCACGCCTGTCGCTGGTATCCGGGGGTTGCTCTGTTCTCTTTCCCTCGATCTCGAACCCGACTTGGATCTGAATCTTTTCATTTGTTCCGTCTCATTCGGTGACTGTGGCGACGGTGACATGGTCATCATGTGCTCGATGTCGTTGGTAGTTACTAGGTTGGCCTGGTACCAGAATCTTCTCTGTCTCGATCTTGTCTCGATCTTGACCGAAGTATTCGAGCTATTTTTCAGTGCTAGCTTCCTTCTCTTGGGTCTTCTTTTTTTGCTGGTATAGCTCTCGCTTCAATTCATCGTTCTGTCTTTGTAGAATCATTATTGTGACCTCGTACCTCGAGCGTATTGTGGTTTGAACGCCATTATTTTCCCTCGACGTTTGATTGTGCCCTGTGATGGCGTTGGCCCACCTTACCTTGCGATGGGTGTTGTCGTGTTCCACACCCGTTGCCGGTATCCGGGGATGCTCTGATCTCTTTCCCTCGATCTCGATCCCGGCTTGGATCTGGATCTTTTTGTCTGTTCCGTCTCATTCGGTGACTGTGGCGATGGTGACATGGTCATCATGTGCTCGTTGTCGTTGGTAGTTACTACGTTGGCCTGGTACCAGAATCTTCTCTGTCTCGATCTTGACCGAGGTATTCGAGCTGTTTTTCAGTGCTAGCTTCCTTCTCTTGTGTCTTCTTCTTTTGCTGGTATAGCTCTCGCTTCAATTCATCGTTCTGTCTTTGTAGAATCATTATCGTGTCCTCGTACCTCGAGCGTATTGTGGTTTGAACGCCATTATTTTCCCTCGACGTTTGATTGTGCCCTGTGATGGCGTTGGCTCAGCTTACCTTGCGCTGGGTGTTGTCGTGTTCCACGCCTGTTGCTGGTATCCATGGGATACTTTGTTCTCTTTCCCTCCATCTCGAACCCGACTTGGATCTGAATCTTTTTATTTGTTCCGTCTCGTTCGGTGACTGTGGCGACGGTGACATGTTCATCATGTGCTCGTCGTTGGTAGTTACTAGGTTGGCCTGGTGCCAGAATCTTCTCTGTCTCGATCTTGTCTCGATCTTGACCGAGGTATTCTAGCTGTTCTTCAGTGCTAGCTTCCTTCTCTTGTGTCTTCTTCTTTTGCTGGTATAGCTCTCGCTTCAATTCATCGTTCTGTCTTTGTAGAATCATTATCGTGTCCTCGTACCTCGAGCGTATTGTGGTTTGAACGCCATTATTTTCCCTCGACGTTTGATTGTGCCCTGTGATGGCGTTGGCTCAGCTTACCTTGCGCTGGGTGTTGTCGTGTTCCGCGCCCGTTGCCGGTATCCGGGGGTTGCTCTGTTCTCTTTCCCTCGATCTCGAACCCGACTTGGATCTGAATCTTTTTATTTGTTCCGTCTCATTCGGTGACTGTGGCGACGGTGACATGGTCATCATGTGCTTGTTGTCGTTGGTAGTTACTAGGTTGGCCTGGTACCAGAATCTTCTCTGTCTCGATCTTGTCTCGATCTTGACCGAGGTATTCGAGCTGTTCGTCAGTGCTAGCTTCCTTTTCTTGTGTCTTCTTCTTTTGCTGGTATAGCTCTCGCTTCAATTCATCGTTCTGTCTTTGTAGAATCATTATCGTGTCCTCGTACCTCGAGCGTATTGTGGTTTGAACGCCATTATTTTCCCTCGACGTTTGATTTTGCCCTGTGATGGCGTTGGCTCAGCTTACCTTGCGCTGGGTGTTGTCGTGTTCCACGCCCGTTGCTGGTATCCGGGGGTTGCTCTGTTCTCTTTCCCTCGATCTCGAATCCGACTTGGATCTGAATCTTTTTATTTGTTCCGTCTCGTTCGGTGACTGTGGCGACGGTGACATGGTCATCATGTGCTCGTTGTCGTTGGTAGTTACTAGGTTGGCCTGGTACCAGAATCTTCTCTGTCTCATCTTGTCTCGATCTTGACCGAGGTATTCGAGCTGTTTTTCAGTGCTAGCTTCCTTCTCTTGTGTCTTCTTTTGCTGGTATAGCTCTCGCTTCAATTCATCGTTCTGTCTTTGTAGAATCATTATCATGTCCTCGTACTTCGAGCGTATTGTGGTTTGAACGCCATTATTTTCCCTCGACGTTTGATTGTGCCCTGTGATGGCGTTGGCTCAGCTTATCTTGCGCTGGGTGTTGTGGTGTTCCACGCCTGTTGCTGGTATCCGGGGGTTGCTCTGTTCTCTTTCCCTCGATCTCGAACCCGACTTGGATCTGAATCTTTTTATTTGTTCCGTCTCATTCGGTGACTGTGGCGACGGTGACATGGTCATCATGTGCTCGTTGTCGTTGGTAGTTACTAGGTTGGCCTGGTACCAGAATCTTCTCTGTCTCGATCTTGTCTCGATCTTGACCGAGGTATTCGAGCTATTTGTCAGTGCTGGCTTCCTTCTCTTGGGTCTTCTTTTTTTGCTGGTATAGCTCTCGCTTCAATTCATCGTTCTGTCTTTGTAGAATCATTATCGTGTCCTCGTACCTCGAGCGTATTGTGGTTTGAACGCCATTATTTTCCTTCGACGTTTGATTGTGCCCTGTGATGGCGTTGGCTCAGCTTACCTTGCGCTGGGTGTTGTCGTGTTCCACGCCTGTTGCTGGTATCCGGGGGTTGCTCTGTTCTCTTTCCCTCGATCTCGAACCCGACTTGGATCTGAATCTTTTTATTTGTTCCGTCTCGTTCGGTGACTGTGGCGACGGTGACATGTTCATCATGTGCTCGTTGTCGTTGGTAGTTACTAGTTTGGCCTGGTACCAGAATCTTCTCTGTCTCGATCTTGTCTCGATCCTCACCGAGGTATTCGAGCTGTTCTTCAGTGCTAGCTTCCTTCTTTTGTGTCTTCTTCTTTTGCTGGTATAGCTCTCGCTTCAATTCATCGTTCTGTCTTTGTAGAATCATTATCGTGACCTCGTACCTCTACCGTATTGTGGTTTGAATGCCATTATGTTCCCTCGACGTTTGATTGTGCCCTGCAATGGCGTTGGCCCACCTTACCTTGCGCTGGGTGTTGTCGTGTTCCACGCCCGTTGCCGGTATCCGGGGGATGCTCTGTTCTCTTTCCCTCCATCTCGATCCCGGCTTGGATCTGGATCTTTTTGTCTGTTCCGTCTCATTCGGTGACTGTGGCGACGGTGACATGGTCATCATGTGCTCGTTGTCGTTGGTAGTTACTAGGTTGGCCTGGTACCAGAATCTTCTCTGTCTCGATCTTGTCTCGATCTTGACCGAGGTATTCGAGCTATTTGTCAGTGCTAGCTTCCTTCTCTTGGGTCTTCTTTTTTTTTGCTGGTATAGCTCTCGCTTCAATTCATCGTTCTGTCTTTGTAGAATCATTATCGTGTCCTCGTACCTCGAGCGTATTGTGGTTTGAACGCCATTATTTTCCTTCGACGTTTGATTGTGCCCTGTGATGGCGTTGGCTCAGCTTACCTTGCGCTGGGTGTTGTCGTGTTCCACGCCTGTTGCTGGTATCCGGGGGTTGCTCTGTTCTCTTTCCCTCGATCTCGAACCCGACTTGGATCTGAATCTTTTTATTTGTTCCGTCTCGTTCGGTGACTGTGGCGACGGTGACATGTTCATCATGTGCTCGTTGTCGTTGGTAGTTACTAGGTTGGCCTGGTACCAGAATCTTCTCTGTCTCGATCTTGTCTCGATCCTCACCGAGGTATTCGAGCTGTTCTTCAGTGCTAGCTTCCTTCTCTTGTGTCTTCTTCTTTTGCTGGTATAGCTCTCGCTTCAATTCATCGTTCTGTCTTTGTAGAATCATTATCGTGTCCTCGTACCTCGAGCGTATTGTGGTTTGAACGCCATTATTTTCCCTGGACGTTTGATTGTGCCCTGTGATGGCGTTGGCTCAGCTTACCTTGCGCTGGGTGTTGTCGTGTTCCACGCCCGTTGCCGGTATCCGGGGGTTGCTCTGTTCTCTTTCCCTCGATCTCGAACCCGACTTGGATCTGAATCTTTTTATTTGTTCCGTCTCATTCGGTGACTGGCGACGGTGACATGGTCATCATGTGCTTGTTGTCGTTGGTAGTTACTAGGTTGGCCTGGTACCAGAATCTTCTCTGTCTCGATCTTGTCTCGATCTTGACCGAGGTATTCGAGCTGTTCTTCAGTGCTAGCTTCCTTTTCTTGTCTTCTTCTTTTGCTGGTATAGCTCTCGCTTCAATTCATCGTTCTGTCTTTGTAGAATCATTATCGTGTCCTCGTACCTCGAGCGTATTGTGGTTTGAACGCCATTATTTTCCCTCGACGTTTGATTGTACCCTGTGATGGCGTTGGCTCAGCTTATCTTGCGCTGGGCGTTGTCGTGTTCCACGCCTGTTGCTGGTATCCGGGGGTTGCTCTGTTCTCTTTCCCTCGATCTCGATCCCGGCTTGGATCTGGATCTTTTTGTCTGTTCCGTCTCATTCGGTGACTGTGGCGACGGTGACATGGTCATCATGTGCTCGTTGTCGTTGGTAGTTATAGGTTGGCCTGGTACCAGAATCTTTTCTGTCTCGATCTTGTCTCGATCTTGACCGAGGTATTCGAGCTGTTTTTCAGTGCTAGCTTCCTTCTTTTGTGTCTTCTTCTTTTGCTGGTATAGCTCTCGCTTCAATTCATCGTTCTGTCTTTGTAGAATCATTATCGTGTCCTCGTACCTCGAGCGTATTGTGGTTTGAACGCCATTATTTTCCCTCGACGTTTGATTGTGCCCTGCGATGGCGTTGGCCCAGCTTACCTTGCGCTGGGTGTTGTCGTGTTCCATGCCCGTTGCCGGTATCCGGGGGATGCTCTGTTCTCTTTCCCTCCATCTCGATCCCGGCTTGGATCTGGATCTTTTTGTCTGTTCCGTCTCATTCGGTGACTGTGGCGACGGTGACATGGTCATCATGTGCTCGTTGTCGTTGGTAGTTATAGGTTGGCCTGGTACCAGAATCTTTTCTGTCTCGATCTTGTCTCGATCTTGACCGAGGTATTCGAGCTGTTTTTCAGTGCTAGCTTCCTTCTTTTGTGTCTTCTTCTTTTGCTGGTATAGCTCTCGCTTCAATTCATCGTTCTGTCTTTGTAGAATCATTATCGTGACCTCGTACCTCGAGCGTATTGTGGTTTGAACGCCATTATTTTCCCTCGACGTTTGATTGTGCCCTGTGATGGCGTTGGCCCACCTTACCTTGCGATGGGTGTTGTGTTCCACGCCCGTTGCCGGTATCCGGGGGATGCTCTGTTCTCTTTCCCTCGATCTCGATCCCGGCTTGGATCTGGATCTTTTTGTCTGTTCCGTCTCATTCGGTGACTGTGGCGATTGTGACATGGTCATCATGTGCTCGTTGTCGTTGGTAGTTACTACGTTGGCCTGGTACCAGAATCTTCTCTGTCTCGATCTTGACCGAGGTATTCGAGCTGTTTTTCAGTGCTAGCTACCTTCTCTTGTGTCTTCTTCTTTTGCTGGTATAGCTCTCGCTTCAATTCATCGTTCTGTCTTTGTAGAATCATTATCGTGTCCTCGTACCTCGAGCGTATTGTGGTTTGAACGCCATTATTTTCCCTCGACGTTTGATTGTGCCCTGTGATGGCGTTGGCTCAGCTTACCTTGCGCTGGGTGTTGTCGTGTTCCACGCCTGTTGCTGGTATCCGGGGGTTGCTCTGTTCTCTTTCCCTCGATCTCGAACCCGACTTGGATCTGAATCTTTTTATTTGTTCCGTCTCGTTCGGTGACTGTGGCGACGGTTACATGGTCATCATGTGCTCGTTGTCGTTGGTAGTTACTAGGTTGGCCTGGTACCAGAATCTTCTCTGTCTCGATCTTGTCTCGATCTTGACCGAGGTATTCCAGCTGTTTTTCAGTGCTAGCTTCCTTCTCTTGAGTCTTCTTTTTTTGCTGGTATAGCTCTCGCTTCAATTCATCGTTCTGTCTTTGTAGAATCATTATCGTGTCCTCGTACCTCTACCGTATTGTGGTTTGAATGCCATTATGTTCCCTCGACGTTTGATTGTGCCCTGCAATGGCGTTGGCCCACCTTACCTTGCGCTGGGTGTTGTCGTGTTCCACGCCCGTTGCCGGTATCCGGGGGATGCTCTGTTCTCTTTCCCTCCATCTCGATCCCGGCTTGGATCTGGATCTTTTTGTCTGTTCCGTCTCATTCGGTGACTGTGGCGACGGTGACATGGTCATCATGTGCTCGTTGTCGTTGGTAGTTATAGGTTGGCCTGGTACCAGAATCTTTTCTGTCTCGATCTTGTCTCGATCTTGACCGAGGTATTCGAGCTGTTTTTCAGTGCTAGCTTCCTTCTCTTGTGTCTTCTTCTTTTGCTGGTATAGCTCTCGCTTCAATTCATCGTTCTGTCTTTGTAGAATCATTATCGTGTCCTCGTACCTCGAGCGTATTGTGGTTTGAACGCCATTATTTTCCCTCGACGTTTGATTGTGCCCTGTGATGGCGTTGGCTCAGCTTACGTTGCGCTGGGTGTTGTCGTGTTCCACGCCTGTCGCTGGTATCCGGGGGTTGCTCTGTTCTCTTTCCCTCGATCTCGAACCCGACTTAGATCTGAATCTTTTCATTTGTTCCGTCTCATTCGGTGACTGTGGCGACGGTGACATGGTCATCATGTGCTCGTTGTCGTTGGTAGTTACTAGGTTGGCCTGGTACCAGAATCTTCTCTGTCTCGATCTTGTCTCGATCTTGACCGAGGTATTCGAGCTATTTTTCAGTGCTAGCTTCCTTCTCTTGGGTCTTCTTTTTTTGCTGGTATAGCTCTCGCTTCAATTCATCGTTCTGTCTTTGTAGAATCATTATCGTGTCCTCGTACCTCGAGCGTATTGTGGTTTGAACGCCATTATTTTCCCTCGACGTTTGATTGTGCCCTGTGATGGCGTTGGCTCAGCTTACCTTGCGCTGGGTGTTGTCGTGTTCCACGCCTTTTGCTGGTATCCGGGGGTTGCTCTGTTCTCTTTCCCTCGATCTCGAACCCGACTTGGATCTGAATCTTTTTATTTGTTCCGTCTCGTTCGGTGACTGTGGCGACGGTGACATGGTCATCATGTGCTTGTTGTCGTTGGTAGTTACTAGGTTGGCCTGGTACCAGAATCTTCTCTGTCTCGATCTTGTCTCGATCTTGACCGAGGTATTCGAGCTGTTCTTCAGTGCTAGCTTCCTTTTCTTGTGTCTTCTTCTTTTGCTGGTATAGCTCTCGCTTCAATTCATCGTTCTGTCTTTGTAGAATCATTATCGTGTCCTCGTACCTCGAGCGTATTGTGGTTTGAACGCCATTATTTTCCCTCGACGTTTGATTGTGCCCTGTGATGGCGTTGGCTCAGCTTACCTTGCGCTGGGTGTTGTCGTGTTCCACGCCTGTTGCTGGTATCCGGGGATTGCTCTGTTCTCTTTCCCTCGATCTCGAACCCGACTTGGATCTGAATCTTTTTATTTGTTCCGTCTCGTTCGGTGACTGTGGCGACGGTGACATGGTCATCATGTGCTCGTTGTCGTTGGTATTACTAGGTTGGCCTGGTACCAGAATCTTCTCTGTTTCATCTTTTCTCGATCTTGACCGAGGTATTCGAGCTGTTTTTCAGTGCTAGCTTCCTTCTCTTGTGTCTTCTTTTTTTGCTGGTATAGCTCTCGCTTCAATTCATCGTTCTGTCTTTGTAGAATCATTATTGTGACCTCGTACCTCGAGCGTATTGTGGTTTGAACGCCATTATTTTCCCTCGACGTTTGATTGTGCCCTGTGACGGCGTTGGCCCACCTTACCTTGCGATGGGTGTTGTCGTGTTCCACGCCCGTTGCCGGTATCCGGGGATGCTCTGTTCTCTTTCCCTCGATCTCGATCCCGACTTGGATCTGGATCTTTTTGTCTGTTCCGTCTCATTCGGTGACTGTGGCGATGGTGACATGGTCATCATGTGCTCGTTGTCGTTGGTAGTTACTACGTTGGCCTGGTACCAGAATCTTCTCTGTCTCAATCTTGACCGAGGTATTCGAGCTGTTTTTCAGTGCTAGGTTCCTTCTCTTGTGTCTTCTTCTTTTGCTGGTATAGCTCTCGCTTCAATTCATCGTTCTGTCTTTGTAGAATCATTATCGTGTCCTCGTACCTCGAGCGTATTGTGGTTTGAACGCCATTATTTTCCCTCGACGTTTGATTGTGCCCTGTGATGGCGTTGGCTCAGCTTGCCTTGCGCTGGGTGTTGTCGTGTTCCACGCCTGTTGCTGGTATCCGGGGGTTGCTCTGTTCTCTTTCCCTCGATCTCGAACCCGACTTGGATCTGAATCTTTTTATTTGTTCCGTCTCGTTCGGTGACTGTGGCGACGGTGGCATGTTCATCATGTGCTCGTTGTCGTTGGTAGTTACTAGGTTGGCCTGGTACCAGAATCTTCTCTGTCTCGATCTTGTCTCGATCCTCACCGAGGTATTCGAGCTGTTCTTCAGTGCTAGCTTCCTTCTCTTGTGTCTTCTTCTTTTGCTGGTATAGCTCTCGCTTCAATTCATCGTTCTGTCTTTGTAGAATCATTATCGTGTCCTCGTACCTCGAGCGTATTGTGGTTTGAACGCCATTATTTTCCCTGGACGTTTGATTGTGCCCTGTGATGGCGTTGGCTCAGCTTACCTTGCGCTGGGTGTTGTCGTGTTCCACGCCCGTTGCCGGTATCCGGGGGTTGCTCTGTTCTCTTTCCCTCGATCTCGAACCCGACTTGGATCTGAATCTTTTTATTTGTTCCGTCTCATTCGGTGACTGTGGCGACGGTGACATGTTCATCATGTGCTCGTTGTCGTTGGTAGTTACTAGGTTGGCCTGGTACCAGAATCTTCTCTGTCTCGATCTTGTATCGATCTTGACCGAGGTATTCGAGCTGTTCTTCAGTGCTAGCTTCCTTTTCTTGTGTCTTCTTCTTTTGCTGGTATAGCTCTCGCTTCAATTCATCGTTCTGTCTTTGTAGAATCATTATCGTGTCCTCGTACCTCGAGCGTATTGTGGTTTGAACGCCATTATTTTCCCTCGACGTTTGATTGTGCCCTGTGATGGCGTTGGCTCAGCTTATCTTGCGCTGGGCGTTGTCGTGTTCCACGCCTGTTGCTGGTATCCGGGGGTTGCTCTGTTCTCTTTCGCTCGATCTCGAACCCGACTTGGATCTGAATCTTTTTATTTGTTCCGTCTCATTCGGTGACTGTGGCGACGGTGACATGTTCATCATGTGCTCGTTGTCGTTGGTAGTTACTAGGTTGGCCTGGTACCAGAATCTTCTCTGTCTCGATCTTGTATCGATCTTGACCGAGGTATTCTAGCTGTTCTTCAGTGCTAGCTTCCTTCTCTTGTGTCTTCTTCTTTTGCTGGTATAGCTCTCGCTTCAATTCATCGTTCTGTCTTTGTAGAATCATTATCGTGTCCTCGTACCTCGAGCGTATTGTGGTTTGAACGCCATTATTTTCCCTCGACGTTTGATTGTGCCCTGTGATGGCGTTGGCTCAGCTTACCTTGCGCTGGGTGTTGTCGTGTTCCACGCCCGTTGCCGGTATCCGGGGGTTGCTCTGTTCTCTTTCCCTCGATCTCGAACCCGACTTGGATCTGAATCTTTTTATTTGTTCCGTCTCATTCGGTGACTGTGGCGACGGTGACATGGTCATCATGTGCTTGTTGTCGTTGGTAGTTACTAGGTTGGCCTGGTACCAGAATCTTCTCTGTCTCGATCTTGTCTCGATCTTGACCGAGGTATTCGAGCTGTTCTTCAGTGCTAGCTTCCTTTTCTTGTGTCTTCTTCTTTTGCTGGTATAGCTCTCGCTTCAATTCATCGTTCTGTCTTTGTAGAATCATTATCGTGTCCTCGTACCTCGAGCGTATTGTGGTTTGAACGCCATTATTTTCCCTCGACGTTTGATTTTGCCCTGTGATGGCGTTGGCTCAGCTTACCTTGCGCTGGGTGTTGTCGTGTTCCACGCCCGTTGCTGGTATCCGGGGGTTGCTCTGTTCTCTTTCCCTCGATCTCGAATCCGACTTGGATCTGAATCTTTTTATTTGTTCCGTCTCGTTCGGTGACTGTGGCGACGGTGACATGGTCATCATGTGCTCGTTGTCGTTGGTAGTTACTAGGTTGGCCTGGTACCAGAATCTTCTCTGTCTCATCTTGTCTCGATCTTGACCGAGGTATTCGAGCTGTTTTTCAGTGCTAGCTTCCTTCTCTTGTGTCTTCTTTTGCTGGTATAGCTCTCGCTTCAATTCATCGTTCTGTCTTTGTAGAATCATTATCATGTCCTCGTACCTCGAGCGTATTGTGGTTTGAACGCCATTATTTTCCCTCGACGTTTGATTGTGCCCTGTGATGGCGTTGGCTCAGCTTATCTTGCGCTGGGTGTTGTGGTGTTCCACGCCTGTTGCTGGTATCCGGGGGTTGCTCTGTTCTCTTTCCCTCGATCTCGAACCCGACTTGGATCTGAATCTTTTTATTTGTTCCGTCTCATTCGGTGACTGTGGCGACGGTGACATGGTCATCATGTGCTCGTTGTCGTTGGTAGTTACTAGGTTGGCCTGGTACCAGAATCTTCTCTGTCTCGATCTTGTCTCGATCTTGACCGAGGTATTCGAGCTATTTGTCAGTGCTGGCTTCCTTCTCTTGGGTCTTCTTTTTTTGCTGGTATAGCTCTCGCTTCAATTCATCGTTCTGTCTTTGTAGAATCATTATCGTGTCCTCGTACCTCGAGCGTATTGTGGTTTGAACGCCATTATTTTCCTTCGACGTTTGATTGTGCCTTGTGATGGCGTTGGCTCAGCTTACCTTGCGCTGGGTGTTGTCGTGTTCCACGCCTGTTGCTGGTATCCGGGGGTTGCTCTGTTCTCTTTCCCTCGATCTCGAACCCGACTTGGATCTGAATCTTTTTATTTGTTCCGTCTCGTTCGGTGACTGTGGCGACGGTGACATGTTCATCATGTGCTCGTTGTCGTTGGTAGTTACTAGTTTTGCCTGGTACCAGAATCTTCTCTGTCTCGATCTTGTCTCGATCCTCACCGAGGTATTCGAGCTGTTCTTCAGTGCTAGCTTCCTTCTCTTGTGTCTTCTTCTTTTGCTGGTATAGCTCTCGCTTCAATTCATCGTTCTGTCTTTGTAGAATCATTATCGTGTCCTCGTACCTGGAGCGTATTGTGGTTTGAACGCCATTATTTTCCCTGGACGTTTGATTGTGCCCTGTGATGGCGTTGGCTCAGCTTACCTTGCGCTGGGTGTTGTCGTGTTCCACGCCCGTTGCCGGTATCCGGGGGTTGCTCTGTTCTCTTTCCCTCGATCTCGAACCCGACTTGGATCTGAATCTTTTTATTTGTTCCGTCTCATTCGGTGACTGGCGACGGTGACATGGTCATCATGTGCTTGTTGTCGTTGGTAGTTACTAGGTTGGCCTGGTACCAGAATCTTCTCTGTGATCTTGTCTCGATCTTGACCGAGGTATTCGAGCTGTTCTTCAGTGCTAGCTTCCTTTTCTTGTGTCTTCTTCTTTTGCTGGTATAGCTCTCGCTTCAATTCATCGTTCTGTCTTTGTAGAATCATTATCGTGTCCTCGTACCTCGAGCGTATTGTGGTTTGAACGCCATTATTTTCCCTCGACGTTTGATTGTACCCTGTGATGGCGTTGGCTCAGCTTATCTTGCGCTGGGCGTTGTCGTGTTCCACGCCTGTTGCTGGTATCCGGGGGTTGCTCTGTTCTCTTTCCCTCGATCTCGATCCCGGCTTGGATCTGGATCTTTTTGTCTGTTCCGTCTCATTCGGTGACTGTGGCGACGGTGACATGGTCATCATGTGCTCGTTGTCGTTGGTAGTTATAGGTTGGCCTGGTACCAGAATCTTTTCTGTCTCGATCTTGTCTCGATCTTGACCGAGGTATTCGAGCTGTTTTTCAGTGCTAGCTTCCTTCTTTTGTGTCTTCTTCTTTTGCTGGTATAGCTCTCGCTTCAATTCATCGTTCTGTCTTTGTAGAATCATTATCGTGTCCTCGTACCTCGAGCGTATTGTGGTTTGAACGCCATTATTTTCCCTCGACGTTTGATTGTGCCCTGCGATGGCGTTGGCCCACCTTACCTTGCGCTGGGTGTTGTCGTGTTCCACGCCCGTTGCCGGTATCCGGGGGATGCTCTGTTCTCTTTCCCTCCATCTCGATCCCGGCTTGGATCTGGATCTTTTTGTCTGTTCCGTCTCATTCGGTGACTGTGGCGACGGTGACATGGTCATCATGTGCTCGTTGTCGTTGGTAGTTATAGGTTGGCCTGGTACCAGAATCTTTTCTGTCTCGATCTTGTCTCGATCTTGACCGAGGTATTCGAGCTGTTTTTCAGTGCTAGCTTCCTTCTTTTGTGTCTTCTTCTTTTGCTGGTATAGCTCTCGCTTCAATTCATCGTTCTGTCTTTGTAGAATCATTATCGTGACCTCGTACCTCTACCGTATTGTGGTTTGAATGCCATTATGTTCCCTCGACGTTTGATTGTGCCCTGCAATGGCGTTGGCCCACCTTACCTTGCGCTGGGTGTTGTCGTGTTCCACGCCCGTTGCCGGTATCCGGGGGATGCTCTGTTCTCTTTCCCTCCATCTCGATCCCGGCTTGGATCTGGATCTTTTTGTCTGTTCCGTCTCATTCGGTGACTGTGGCGACGGTGACATGGTCATCATGTGCTCGTTGTCGTTGGTAGTTACTAGGTTGGCCTGGTACCAGAATCTTCTCTGTCTCGATCTTGTCTCGATCTTGACCGAGGTATTCGAGCTATTTGTCAGTGCTAGCTTCCTTCTCTTGGGTCTTCTTTTTTTTTTGCTGGTATAGCTCTCGCTTCAATTCATCGTTCTGTCTTTGTAGAATCATTATCGTGTCCTCGTACCTCGAGCGTATTGTGGTTTGAACGCCATTATTTTCCTTCGACGTTTGATTGTGCCCTGTGATGGCGTTGGCTCAGCTTACCTTGCGCTGGGTGTTGTCGTGTTCCACGCCTGTTGCTGGTATCCGGGGGTTGCTCTGTTCTCTTTCCCTCGATCTCGAACCCGACTTGGATCTGAATCTTTTTATTTGTTCCGTCTCGTTCGGTGACTGTGGCGACGGTGACATGTTCATCATGTGCTCGTTGTCGTTGGTAGTTACTAGGTTGGCCTGGTACCAGAATCTTCTCTGTCTCGATCTTGTCTCGATCCTCACCGAGGTATTCGAGCTGTTCTTCAGTGCTAGCTTCCTTCTCTTGTGTCTTCTTCTTTTGCTGGTATAGCTCTCGCTTCAATTCATCGTTCTGTCTTTGTAGAATCATTATCGTGTCCTCGTACCTCGAGCGTATTGTGGTTTGAACGCCATTATTTTCCCTGGACGTTTGATTGTGCCCTGTGATGGCGTTGGCTCAGCTTACCTTGCGCTGGGTGTTGTCGTGTTCCACGCCCGTTGCCGGTATCCGGGGGTTGCTCTGTTCTCTTTCCCTCGATCTCGAACCCGACTTGGATCTGAATCTTTTTATTTGTTCCGTCTCATTCGGTGACTGGCGACGGTGACATGGTCATCATGTGCTTGTTGTCGTTGGTAGTTACTAGGTTGGCCTGGTACCAGAATCTTCTCTGTCTCGATCTTGTCTCGATCTTGACCGAGGTATTCGAGCTGTTCTTCAGTGCTAGCTTCCTTTTCTTGTCTTCTTCTTTTGCTGGTATAGCTCTCGCTTCAATTCATCGTTCTGTCTTTGTAGAATCATTATCGTGTCCTCGTACCTCGAGCGTATTGTGGTTTGAACGCCATTATTTTCCCTCGACGTTTGATTGTGCCCTGTGATGGCGTTGGCTCAGCTTACGTTGCGCTGGGTGTTGTCGTGTTCCACGCCTGTCGCTGGTATCCGGGGGTTGCTCTGTTCTCTTTCCCTCGATCTCGAACCCGACTTAGATCTGAATCTTTTCATTTGTTCCGTCTCATTCGGTGACTGTGGCGACGGTGACATGGTCATCATGTGCTCGTTGTCGTTGGTAGTTACTAGGTTGGCCTGGTACCAGAATCTTCTCTGTCTCGATCTTGTCTCGATCTTGACCGAGGTATTCGAGCTATTTTTCAGTGCTAGCTTCCTTCTCTTGGGTCTTCTTTTTTTGCTGGTATAGCTCTCGCTTCAATTCATCGTTCTGTCTTTGTAGAATCATTATCGTGTCCTCGTACCTCGAGCGTATTGTGGTTTGAACGCCATTATTTTCCCTCGACGTTTGATTGTGCCCTGTGATGGCGTTGGCTCAGCTTACCTTGCGCTGGGTGTTGTCGTGTTCCACGCCTTTTGCTGGTATCCGGGGGTTGCTCTGTTCTCTTTCCCTCGATCTCGAACCCGACTTGGATCTGAATCTTTTTATTTGTTCCGTCTCGTTCGGTGACTGTGGCGACGGTGACATGGTCATCATGTGCTTGTTGTCGTTGGTAGTTACTAGGTTGGCCTGGTACCAGAATCTTCTCTGTCTCGATCTTGTCTCGATCTTGACCGAGGTATTCGAGCTGTTCTTCAGTGCTAGCTTCCTTTTCTTGTGTCTTCTTCTTTTGCTGGTATAGCTCTCGCTTCAATTCATCGTTCTGTCTTTGTAGAATCATTATCGTGTCCTCGTACCTCGAGCGTATTGTGGTTTGAACGCCATTATTTTCCCTCGACGTTTGATTGTGCCCTGTGATGGCGTTGGCTCAGCTTACCTTGCGCTGGGTGTTGTCGTGTTCCACGCCTGTTGCTGGTATCCGGGGATTGCTCTGTTCTCTTTCCCTCGATCTCGAACCCGACTTGGATCTGAATCTTTTTATTTGTTCCGTCTCGTTCGGTGACTGTGGCGACGGTGACATGGTCATCATGTGCTCGTTGTCGTTGGTATTACTAGGTTGGCCTGGTACCAGAATCTTCTCTGTTTCATCTTTTCTCGATCTTGACCGAGGTATTCGAGCTGTTTTTCAGTGCTAGCTTCCTTCTCTTGTGTCTTCTTTTTTTGCTGGTATAGCTCTCGCTTCAATTCATCGTTCTGTCTTTGTAGAATCATTATTGTGACCTCGTACCTCGAGCGTATTGTGGTTTGAACGCCATTATTTTCCCTCGACGTTTGATTGTGCCCTGTGACGGCGTTGGCCCACCTTACCTTGCGATGGGTGTTGTCGTGTTCCACGCCCGTTGCCGGTATCCGGGGATGCTCTGTTCTCTTTCCCTCGATCTCGATCCCGGCTTGGATCTGGATCTTTTTGTCTGTTCCGTCTCATTCGGTGACTGTGGCGATGGTGACATGGTCATCATGTGCTCGTTGTCGTTGGTAGTTACTACGTTGGCCTGGTACCAGAATCTTCTCTGTCTCGATCTTGACCGAGGTATTCGAGCTGTTTTTCAGTGCTAGGTTCCTTCTCTTGTGTCTTCTTCTTTTGCTGGTATAGCTCTCGCTTCAATTCATCGTTCTGTCTTTGTAGAATCATTATCGTGTCCTCGTACCTCGAGCGTATTGTTGTTTGAACGCCATTATTTTCCCTCGACGTTTGATTGTGCCCTGTGATGGCGTTGGCTCAGCTTGCCTTGCGCTGGGTGTTGTCGTGTTCCACGCCTGTTGCTGGTATCCGGGGGTTGCTCTGTTCTCTTTCCCTCGATCTCGAACCCGACTTGGATCTGAATCTTTTTATTTGTTCCGTCTCGTTCGGTGACTGTGGCGACGGTGGCATGTTCATCATGTGCTCGTTGTCGTTGGTAGTTACTAGGTTGGCCTGGTACCAGAATCTTCTCTGTCTCGATCTTGTCTCGATCCTCACCGAGGTATTCGAGCTGTTCTTCAGTGCTAGCTTCCTTCTCTTGTGTCTTCTTCTTTTGCTGGTATAGCTCTCGCTTCAATTCATCGTTCTGTCTTTGTAGAATCATTATCGTGTCCTCGTACCTCGAGCGTATTGTGGTTTGAACGCCATTATTTTCCCTGGACGTTTGATTGTGCCCTGTGATGGCGTTGGCTCAGCTTACCTTGCGCTGGGTGTTGTCGTGTTCCACGCCCGTTGCCGGTATCCGGGGGTTGCTCTGTTCTCTTTCCCTCGATCTCGAACCCGACTTGGATCTGAATCTTTTTATTTGTTCCGTCTCATTCGGTGACTGTGGCGACGGTGACATGTTCATCATGTGCTCGTTGTCGTTGGTAGTTACTAGGTTGGCCTGGTACCAGAATCTTCTCTGTCTCGATCTTGTATCGATCTTGACCGAGGTATTCGAGCTGTTCTTCAGTGCTAGCTTCCTTTTCTTGTGTCTTCTTCTTTTGCTGGTATAGCTCTCGCTTCAATTCATCGTTCTGTCTTTGTAGAATCATTATCGTGTCCTCGTACCTCGAGCGTATTGTGGTTTGAACGCCATTATTTTCCCTCGACGTTTGATTGTGCCCTGTGATGGCGTTGGCTCAGCTTATCTTGCGCTGGGCGTTGTCGTGTTCCACGCCTGTTGCTGGTATCCGGGGGTTGCTCTGTTCTCTTTCGCTCGATCTCGAACCCGACTTGGATCTGAATCTTTTTATTTGTTCCGTCTCATTCGGTGACTGTGGCGACGGTGACATGTTCATCATGTGCTCGTTGTCGTTGGTAGTTACTAGGTTGGCCTGGTACCAGAATCTTCTCTGTCTCGATCTTGTATCGATCTTGACCGAGGTATTCTAGCTGTTCTTCAGTGCTAGCTTCCTTCTCTTGTGTCTTCTTCTTTTGCTGGTATAGCTCTCGCTTCAATTCATCGTTCTGTCTTTGTAGAATCATTATCGTGTCCTCGTACCTCGAGCGTATTGTGGTTTGAACGCCATTATTTTCCCTCGACGTTTGATTGTGCCCTGTGATGGCGTTGGCTCAGCTTACCTTGCGCTGGGTGTTGTCGTGTTCCACGCCCGTTGCCGGTATCCGGGGGTTGCACTGTTCTCCTTCCCTCGATCTCGAACCCGACTTGGATCTGAATCTTTTTATTTGTTCCGTCTCATTCGGTGACTGTGGCGACGGTGACATGGTCATCATGTGCTTGTTGTCGTTGGTAGTTACTAGGTTGGCCTGGTACCAGAATCTTCTCTGTCTCGATCTTGTCTCGATCTTGACCGAGGTATTCGAGCTGTTCTTCAGTGCTAGCTTCCTTTTCTTGTGTCTTCTTCTTTTGCTGGTATAGCTCTCGCTTCAATTCATCGTTCTGTCTTTGTAGAATCATTATCGTGTCCTCGTACCTCGAGCGTATTGTGGTTTGAACGCCATTATTTTCCCTCGACGTTTGATTTTGCCCTGTGATGGCGTTGGCTCAGCTTACCTTGCGCTGGGTGTTGTCGTGTTCCACGCCCGTTGCTGGTATCCGGGGGTTGCTCTGTTCTCTTTCCCTCGATCTCGAATCCGACTTGGATCTGAATCTTTTTATTTGTTCCGTCTCGTTCGGTGACTGTGGCGACGGTGACATGGTCATCATGTGCTCGTTGTCGTTGGTAGTTACTAGGTTGGCCTGGTACCAGAATCTTCTCTGTCTCATCTTGTCTCGATCTTGACCGAGGTATTCGAGCTGTTTTTCAGTGCTAGCTTCCTTCTCTTGTGTCTTCTTTTGCTGGTATAGCTCTCGCTTCAATTCATCGTTCTGTCTTTGTAGAATCATTATCATGTCCTCGTACCTCGAGCGTATTGTGGTTTGAACGCCATTATTTTCCCTCGACGTTTGATTGTGCCCTGTGATGGCGTTGGCTCAGCTTATCTTGCGCTGGGTGTTGTGGTGTTCCACGCCTGTTGCTGGTATCCGGGGGTTGCTCTGTTCTCTTTCCCTCGATCTCGAACCCGACTTGGATCTGAATCTTTTTATTTGTTCCGTCTCATTCGGTGACTGTGGCGACGGTGACATGGTCATCATGTGCTCGTTGTCGTTGGTAGTTACTAGGTTGGCCTGGTACCAGAATCTTCTCTGTCTCGATCTTGTCTCGATCTTGACCGAGGTATTCGAGCTATTTGTCAGTGCTGGCTTCCTTCTCTTGGGTCTTCTTTTTTTGCTGGTATAGCTCTCGCTTCAATTCATCGTTCTGTCTTTGTAGAATCATTATCGTGTCCTCGTACCTCGAGCGTATTGTGGTTTGAACGCCATTATTTTCCTTCGACGTTTGATTGTGCCTTGTGATGGCGTTGGCTCAGCTTACCTTGCGCTGGGTGTTGTCGTGTTCCACGCCTGTTGCTGGTATCCGGGGGTTGCTCTGTTCTCTTTCCCTCGATCTCGAACCCGACTTGGATCTGAATCTTTTTATTTGTTCCGTCTCGTTCGGTGACTGTGGCGACGGTGACATGTTCATCATGTGCTCGTTGTCGTTGGTAGTTACTAGTTTGGCCTGGTACCAGAATCTTCTCTGTCTCGATCTTGTCTCGATCCTCACCGAGGTATTCGAGCTGTTCTTCAGTGCTAGCTTCCTTCTCTTGTGTCTTCTTCTTTTGCTGGTATAGCTCTCGCTTCAATTCATCGTTCTGTCTTTGTAGAATCATTATCGTGTCCTCGTACCTGGAGCGTATTGTGGTTTGAACGCCATTATTTTCCCTGGACGTTTGATTGTGCCCTGTGATGGCGTTGGCTCAGCTTACCTTGCGCTGGGTGTTGTCGTGTTCCACGCCCGTTGCCGGTATCCGGGGGATGCTCTGTTCTCTTTCCCTCCATCTCGATCCCGGCTTGGATCTGGATCTTTTTGTCTGTTCCGTCTCATTCGGTGACTGTGGCGACGGTGACATGGTCATCATGTGCTCGTTGTCGTTGGTAGTTATAGGTTGGCCTGGTACCAGAATCTTTTCTGTCTCGATCTTGTCTCGATCTTGACCGAGGTATTCGAGCTGTTTTTCAGTGCTAGCTTCCTTCTTTTGTGTCTTCTTCTTTTGCTGGTATAGCTCTCGCTTCAATTCATCGTTCTGTCTTTGTAGAATCATTATCGTGACCTCGTACCTCTACCGTATTGTGGTTTGAATGCCATTATGTTCCCTCGACGTTTGATTGTGCCCTGCAATGGCGTTGGCCCACCTTACCTTGCGCTGGGTGTTGTCGTGTTCCACGCCCGTTGCCGGTATCCGGGGGATGCTCTGTTCTCTTTCCCTCCATCTCGATCCCGGCTTGGATCTGGATCTTTTTGTCTGTTCCGTCTCATTCGGTGACTGTGGCGACGGTGACATGGTCATCATGTGCTCGTTGTCGTTGGTAGTTACTAGGTTGGCCTGGTACCAGAATCTTCTCTGTCTCGATCTTGTCTCGATCTTGACCGAGGTATTCGAGCTATTTGTCAGTGCTAGCTTCCTTCTCTTGGGTCTTCTTTTTTTTTTGCTGGTATAGCTCTCGCTTCAATTCATCGTTCTGTCTTTGTAGAATCATTATCGTGTCCTCGTACCTCGAGCGTATTGTGGTTTGAACGCCATTATTTTCCTTCGACGTTTGATTGTGCCCTGTGATGGCGTTGGCTCAGCTTACCTTGCGCTGGGTGTTGTCGTGTTCCACGCCTGTTGCTGGTATCCGGGGGTGCTCTGTTCTCTTTCCCTCGATCTCGAACCCGACTTGGATCTGAATCTTTTTATTTGTTCCGTCTCGTTCGGTGACTGTGGCGACGGTGACATGTTCATCATGTGCTCGTTGTCGTTGGTAGTTACTAGGTTGGCCTGGTACCAGAATCTTCTCTGTCTCGATCTTGTCTCGATCCTCACCGAGGTATTCGAGCTGTTCTTCAGTGCTAGCTTCCTTCTCTTGTGTCTTCTTCTTTTGCTGGTATAGCTCTCGCTTCAATTCATCGTTCTGTCTTTGTAGAATCATTATCGTGTCCTCGTACCTCGAGCGTATTGTGGTTTGAACGCCATTATTTTCCCTGGACGTTTGATTGTGCCCTGTGATGGCGTTGGCTCAGCTTACCTTGCGCTGGGTGTTGTCGTGTTCCACGCCCGTTGCCGGTATCCGGGGGTTGCTCTGTTCTCTTTCCCTCGATCTCGAACCCGACTTGGATCTGAATCTTTTTATTTGTTCCGTCTCATTCGGTGACTGGCGACGGTGACATGGTCATCATGTGCTTGTTGTCGTTGGTAGTTACTAGGTTGGCCTGGTACCAGAATCTTCTCTGTCTCGATCTTGTCTCGATCTTGACCGAGGTATTCGAGCTGTTCTTCAGTGCTAGCTTCCTTTTCTTGTCTTCTTCTTTTGCTGGTATAGCTCTCGCTTCAATTCATCGTTCTGTCTTTGTAGAATCATTATCGTGTCCTCGTACCTCGAGCGTATTGTGGTTTGAACGCCATTATTTTCCCTCGACGTTTGATTGTACCCTGTGATGGCGTTGGCTCAGCTTATCTTGCGCTGGGCGTTGTCGTGTTCCACGCCTGTTGCTGGTATCCGGGGGTTGCTCTGTTCTCTTTCCCTCGATCTCGATCCCGGCTTGGATCTGGATCTTTTTTTCTGTTCCGTCTCATTCGGTGACTGTGGCGACGGTGACATGGTCATCATGTGCTCGTTGTCGTTGGTAGTTATAGGTTGGCCTGGTACCAGAATCTTTTCTGTGTCGATCTTGTCTCGATCTTGACCGAGGTATTCGAGCTGTTTTTCAGTGCTAGCTTCCTTCTTTTGTGTCTTCTTCTTTTGCTGGTATAGCTCTCGCTTCAATTCATCGTTCTGTCTTTGTAGAATCATTATCGTGTCCTCGTACCTCGAGCGTATTGTGGTTTGAACGCCATTATTTTCCCTCGACGTTTGATTGTGCCCTGCGATGGCGTTGGCCCACCTTACCTTGCGCTGGGTGTTGTCGTGTTCCACGCCCGTTGCCGGTATCCGGGGGATGCTCTGTTCTCTTTCCCTCCATCTCGATCCCGGCTTGGATCTGGATCTTTTTGTCTGTTCCGTCTCATTCGGTGACTGTGGCGACGGTGACATGGTCATCATGTGCTCGTTGTCGTTGGTAGTTATAGGTTGGCCTGGTACCAGAATCTTTTCTGTCTCGATCTTGTCTCGATCTTGACCGAGGTATTCGAGCTGTTTTTCAGTGCTAGCTTCCTTCTTTTGTGTCTTCTTCTTTTGCTGGTATAGCTCTCGCTTCAATTCATCGTTCTGTCTTTGTAGAATCATTATCGTGACCTCGTACCTCTACCGTATTGTGGTTTGAATGCCATTATGTTCCCTCGACGTTTGATTGTGCCCTGCAATGGCGTTGGCCCACCTTACCTTGCGCTGGGTGTTGTCGTGTTCCACGCCCGTTGCCGGTATCCGGGGGATGCTCTGTTCTCTTTCCCTCCATCTCGATCCCGGCTTGGATCTGGATCTTTTTGTCTGTTCCGTCTCATTCGGTGACTGTGGCGACGGTGACATGGTCATCATGTGCTCGTTGTCGTTGGTAGTTACTAGGTTGGCCTGGTACCAGAATCTTCTCTGTCTCGATCTTGTCTCGATCTTGACCGAGGTATTCGAGCTGTTCTTCAGTGCTAGCTTCCTTCTCTTGGGTCTTCTTTTTTTTTGCTGGTATAGCTCTCGCTTCAATTCATCGTTCTGTCTTTGTAGAATCATTATCGTGTCCTCGTACCTCGAGCGTATTGTGGTTTGAACGCCATTATTTTCCTTCGACGTTTGATTGTGCCCTGTGATGGCGTTGGCTCAGCTTACCTTGCGCTGGGTGTTGTCGTGTTCCACGCCTGTTGCTGGTATCCGGGGGTTGCTCTGTTCTCTTTCCCTCGATCTCGAACCCGACTTGGATCTGAATCTTTTTATTTGTTCCGTCTCGTTCGGTGACTGTGGCGACGGTGACATGTTCATCATGTGCTCGTTGTCGTTGGTAGTTACTAGGTTGGCCTGGTACCAGAATCTTCTCTGTCTCGATCTTGTCTCGATCCTCACCGAGGTATTCGAGCTGTTCTTCAGTGCTAGCTTCCTTCTCTTGTGTCTTCTTCTTTTGCTGGTATAGCTCTCGCTTCAATTCATCGTTCTGTCTTTGTAGAATCATTATCGTGTCCTCGTACCTCGAGCGTATTGTGGTTTGAACGCCATTATTTTCCCTGGACGTTTGATTGTGCCCTGTGATGGCGTTGGCTCAGCTTACCTTGCGCTGGGTGTTGTCGTGTTCCACGCCCGTTGCCGGTATCCGGGGGTTGCTCTGTTCTCTTTCCCTCGATCTCGAACCCGACTTGGATCTGAATCTTTTTATTTGTTCCGTCTCATTCGGTGACTGGCGACGGTGACATGGTCATCATGTGCTTGTTGTCGTTGGTAGTTACTAGGTTGGCCTGGTACCAGAATCTTCTCTGTCTCGATCTTGTCTCGATCTTGACCGAGGTATTCGAGCTGTTCTTCAGTGCTAGCTTCCTTTTCTTGTCTTCTTCTTTTGCTGGTATAGCTCTCGCTTCAATTCATCGTTCTGTCTTTGTAGAATCATTATCGTGTCCTCGTACCTCGAGCGTATTGTGGTTTGAACGCCATTATTTTCCCTCGACGTTTGATTGTACCCTGTGATGGCGTTGGCTCAGCTTATCTTGCGCTGGGCGTTGTCGTGTTCCACGCCTGTTGCTGGTATCCGGGGGTTGCTCTGTTCTCTTTCCCTCGATCTCGATCCCGGCTTGGATCTGGATCTTTTTGTCTGTTCCGTCTCATTCGGTGACTGTGGCGACGGTGACATGGTCATCATGTGCTCGTTGTCGTTGGTAGTTATAGGTTGGCCTGGTACCAGAATCTTTTCTGTCTCGATCTTGTCTCGATCTTGACCGAGGTATTCGAGCTGTTTTTCAGTGCTAGCTTCCTTCTTTTGTGTCTTCTTCTTTTGCTGGTATAGCTCTCGCTTCAATTCATCGTTCTGTCTTTGTAGAATCATTATCGTGTCCTCGTACCTCGAGCGTATTGTGGTTTGAACGCCATTATTTTCCCTCGACGTTTGATTGTGCCCTGCGATGGCGTTGGCCCAGCTTACCTTGCGCTGGGTGTTGTCGTGTTCCACGCCCGTTGCCGGTATTCGGGGGATGCTCTGTTCTCTTTCCCTCCATCTCGATCCCGGCTTGGATCTGGATCTTTTTGTCTGTTCCGTCTCATTCGGTGACTGTGGCGACGGTGACATGGTCATCATGTGCTCGTTGTCGTTGGTAGTTATAGGTTGGCCTGGTACCAGAATCTTTTCTGTCTCGATCTTGTCTCGATCTTGACCGAGGTATTCGAGCTGTTTTTCAGTGCTAGCTTCCTTCTTTTGTGTCTTCTTCTTTTGCTGGTATAGCTCTCGCTTCAATTCATCGTTCTGTCTTTGTAGAATCATTATCGTGACCTCGTACCTCGAGCGTATTGTGGTTTGAACGCCATTATTTTCCCTCGACGTTTGATTGTGCCCTGTGATGGCGTTGGCCCACCTTACCTTGCGATGGGTGTTGTGTTCCACGCCCGTTGCCGGTATCCGGGGGATGCTCTGTTCTCTTTCCCTCGATCTCGATCCCGGCTTGGATCTGGATCTTTTTGTCTGTTCCGTCTCATTCGGTGACTGTGGCGATTGTGACATGGTCATCATGTGCTCGTTGTCGTTGGTAGTTACTACGTTGGCCTGGTACCAGAATCTTCTCTGTCTCGATCTTGACCGAGGTATTCGAGCTGTTTTTCAGTGCTAGCTACCTTCTCTTGTGTCTTCTTCTTTTGCTGGTATAGCTCTCGCTTCAATTCATCGTTCTGTCTTTGTAGAATCATTATCGTGTCCTCGTACCTCGAGCGTATTGTGGTTTGAACGCCATTATTTTCCCTCGACGTTTGATTGTGCCCTGTGATGGCGTTGGCTCAGCTTACCTTGCGCTGGGTGTTGTCGTGTTCCACGCCTGTTGCTGGTATCCGGGGGTTGCTCTGTTCTCTTTCCCTCGATCTCGAACCCGACTTGGATCTGAATCTTTTTATTTGTTCCGTCTCGTTCGGTGACTGTGGCGACGGTGACATGGTCATCATGTGCTCGTTGTCGTTGGTAGTTACTAGGTTGGCCTGGTACCAGAATCTTCTCTGTCTCGATCTTGTCTCGATCTTGACCGAGGTATTCCAGCTGTTTTTCAGTGCTAGCTTCCTTCTCTTGAGTCTTCTTTTTTTGCTGGTATAGCTCTCGCTTCAATTCATCGTTCTGTCTTTGTAGAATCATTATCGTGTCCTCGTACCTCTACCGTATTGTGGTTTGAATGCCATTATGTTCCCTCGACGTTTGATTGTGCCCTGCAATGGCGTTGGCCCACCTTACCTTGCGCTGGGTGTTGTCGTGTTCCACGCCCGTTGCCGGTATCCGGGGGATGCTCTGTTCTCTTTCCCTCCATCTCGATCCCGGCTTGGATCTGGATCTTTTTGTCTGTTCCGTCTCATTCGGTGACTGTGGCGACGGTGACATGGTCATCATGTGCTCGTTGTCGTTGGTAGTTATAGGTTGGCCTGGTACCAGAATCTTTTCTGTCTCGATCTTGTCTCGATCTTGACCGAGGTATTCGAGCTGTTTTTCAGTGCTAGCTTCCTTCTCTTGTGTCTTCTTCTTTTGCTGGTATAGCTCTCGCTTCAATTCATCGTTCTGTCTTTGTAGAATCATTATCGTGTCCTCGTACCTCGAGCGTATTGTGGTTTGAACGCCATTATTTTCCCTCGACGTTTGATTGTGCCCTGTGATGGCGTTGGCTCAGCTTACGTTGCGCTGGGTGTTGTCGTGTTCCACGCCTGTCGCTGGTATCCGGGGGTTGCTCTGTTCTCTTTCCCTCGATCTCGAACCCGACTTAGATCTGAATCTTTTCATTTGTTCCGTCTCATTCGGTGACTGTGGCGACGGTGACATGGTCATCATGTGCTCGTTGTCGTTGGTAGTTACTAGGTTGGCCTGGTACCAGAATCTTCTCTGTCTCGATCTTGTCTCGATCTTGACCGAGGTATTCGAGCTATTTTTCAGTGCTAGCTTCCTTCTCTTGGGTCTTCTTTTTTTGCTGGTATAGCTCTCGCTTCAATTCATCGTTCTGTCTTTGTAGAATCATTATCGTGTCCTCGTACCTCGAGCGTATTGTGGTTTGAACGCCATTATTTTCCCTCGACGTTTGATTGTGCCCTGTGATGGCGTTGGCTCAGCTTACCTTGCGCTGGGTGTTGTCGTGTTCCACGCCTTTTGCTGGTATCCGGGGGTTGCTCTGTTCTCTTTCCCTCGATCTCGAACCCGACTTGGATCTGAATCTTTTTATTTGTTCCGTCTCGTTCGGTGACTGTGGCGACGGTGACATGTTCATCATGTGCTCGTTGTCGTTGGTAGTTACTAGGTTGGCCTGGTACCAGAATCTTCTCTGTCTCGATCTTGTCTCGATCCTCACCGAGGTATTCGAGCTGTTCTTCAGTGCTAGCTTCCTTCTCTTGTGTCTTCTTCTTTTGCTGGTATAGCTCTCGCTTCAATTCATCGTTCTGTCTTTGTAGAATCATTATCGTGTCCTCGTACCTCGAGCGTATTGTGGTTTGAACGCCATTATTTTCCCTGGACGTTTGATTGTGCCCTGTGATGGCGTTGGCTCAGCTTACCTTGCGCTGGGTGTTGTCGTGTTCCACGCCCGTTGCCGGTATCCGGGGGTTGCTCTGTTCTCTTTCCCTCGATCTCGAACCCGACTTGGATCTGAATCTTTTTATTTGTTCCGTCTCATTCGGTGACTGGCGACGGTGACATGGTCATCATGTGCTTGTTGTCGTTGGTAGTTACTAGGTTGGCCTGGTACCAGAATCTTCTCTGTCTCGATCTTGTCTCGATCTTGACCGAGGTATTCGAGCTGTTCTTCAGTGCTAGCTTCCTTTTCTTGTCTTCTTCTTTTGCTGGTATAGCTCTCGCTTCAATTCATCGTTCTGTCTTTGTAGAATCATTATCGTGTCCTCGTACCTCGAGCGTATTGTGGTTTGAACGCCATTATTTTCCCTCGACGTTTGATTGTACCCTGTGATGGCGTTGGCTCAGCTTATCTTGCGCTGGGCGTTGTCGTGTTCCACGCCTGTTGCTGGTATCCGGGGGTTGCTCTGTTCTCTTTCCCTCGATCTCGATCCCGGCTTGGATCTGGATCTCTTTGTCTGTTCCGTCTCATTCGGTGACTGTGGCGACGGTGACATGGTCATCATGTGCTCGTTGTCGTTGGTAGTTATAGGTTGGCCTGGTACCAGAATCTTTTCTGTCTCGATCTTGTCTCGATCTTGACCGAGGTATTCGAGCTGTTTTTCAGTGCTAGCTTCCTTCTTTTGTGTCTTCTTCTTTTGCTGGTATAGCTCTCGCTTCAATTCATCGTTCTGTCTTTGTAGAATCATTATCGTGTCCTCGTACCTCGAGCGTATTGTGGTTTGAACGCCATTATTTTCCCTCGACGTTTGATTGTGCCCTGCGATGGCGTTGGCCCAGCTTACCTTGCGCTGGGTGTTGTCGTGTTCCACGCCCGTTGCCGGTATCCGGGGGATGCTCTGTTCTCTTTCCCTCCATCTCGATCCCGGCTTGGATCTGGATCTTTTTGTCTGTTCCGTCTCATTCGGTGACTGTGGCGACGGTGACATGGTCATCATGTGCTCGTTGTCGTTGGTAGTTATAGGTTGGCCTGGTACCAGAATCTTTTCTGTCTCGATCTTGTCTCGATCTTGACCGAGGTATTCGAGCTGTTTTTCAGTGCTAGCTTCCTTCTTTTGTGTCTTCTTCTTTTGCTGGTATAGCTCTCGCTTCAATTCATCGTTCTGTCTTTGTAGAATCATTATCGTGACCTCGTACCTCGAGCGTATTGTGGTTTGAACGCCATTATTTTCCCTCGACGTTTGATTGTGCCCTGTGATGGCGTTGGCCCACCTTACCTTGCGATGGGTGTTGTGTTCCACGCCCGTTGCCGGTATCCGGGGGATGCTCTGTTCTCTTTCCCTCGATCTCGATCCCGGCTTGGATCTGGATCTTTTTGTCTGTTCCGTCTCATTCGGTGACTGTGGCGATTGTGACATGGTCATCATGTGCTCGTTGTCGTTGGTAGTTACTACGTTGGCCTGGTACCAGAATCTTCTCTGTCTCGATCTTGACCGAGGTATTCGAGCTGTTTTTCAGTGCTAGCTACCTTCTCTTGTGTCTTCTTCTTTTGCTGGTATAGCTCTCGCTTCAATTCATCGTTCTGTCTTTGTAGAATCATTATCGTGTCCTCGTACCTCGAGCGTATTGTGGTTTGAACGCCATTATTTTCCCTCGACGTTTGATTGTGCCCTGTGATGGCGTTGGCTCAGCTTACCTTGCGCTGGGTGTTGTCGTGTTCCACGCCTGTTGCTGGTATCCGGGGGTTGCTCTGTTCTCTTTCCCTCGATCTCGAACCCGACTTGGATCTGAATCTTTTTATTTGTTCCGTCTCGTTCGGTGACTGTGGCGACGGTGACATGGTCATCATGTGCTCGTTGTCGTTGGTAGTTACTAGGTTGGCCTGGTACCAGAATCTTCTCTGTCTCGATCTTGTCTCGATCTTGACCGAGGTATTCCAGCTGTTTTTCAGTGCTAGCTTCCTTCTCTTGAGTCTTCTTTTTTTGCTGGTATAGCTCTCGCTTCAATTCATCGTTCTGTCTTTGTAGAATCATTATCGTGTCCTCGTACCTCTACCGTATTGTGGTTTGAATGCCATTATGTTCCCTCGACGTTTGATTGTGCCCTGCAATGGCGTTGGCCCACCTTACCTTGCGCTGGGTGTTGTCGTGTTCCACGCCCGTTGCCGGTATCCGGGGGATGCTCTGTTCTCTTTCCCTCCATCTCGATCCCGGCTTGGATCTGGATCTTTTTGTCTGTTCCGTCTCATTCGGTGACTGTGGCGACGGTGACATGGTCATCATGTGCTCGTTGTCGTTGGTAGTTATAGGTTGGCCTGGTACCAGAATCTTTTCTGTCTCGATCTTGTCTCGATCTTGACCGAGGTATTCGAGCTGTTTTTCAGTGCTAGCTTCCTTCTCTTGTGTCTTCTTCTTTTGCTGGTATAGCTCTCGCTTCAATTCATCGTTCTGTCTTTGTAGAATCATTATCGTGTCCTCGTACCTCGAGCGTATTGTGGTTTGAACGCCATTATTTTCCCTCGACGTTTGATTGTGCCCTGTGATGGCGTTGGCTCAGCTTACGTTGCGCTGGGTGTTGTCGTGTTCAACGCCTGTCGCTGGTATCCGGGGGTTGCTCTGTTCTCTTTCCCTCGATCTCGAACCCGACTTAGATCTGAATCTTTTCATTTGTTCCGTCTCATTCGGTGACTGTGGCGATGGTGACATGGTCATCATGTGCTCGTTGTCGTTGGTAGTTACTAGGTTGGCCTGGTACCAGAATCTTCTCTGTCTCGATCTTGTCTCGATCTTGACCGAGGTATTCGAGCTATTTTTCAGTGCTAGCTTCCTTCTCTTGGGTCTTCTTTTTTTGCTGGTATAGCTCTCGCTTCAATTCATCGTTCTGTCTTTGTAGAATCATTATCGTGTCCTCGTACCTCGAGCGTATTGTGGTTTGAACGCCATTATTTTCCCTCGACGTTTGATTGTGCCCTGTGATGGCGTTGGCTCAGCTTACCTTGCGCTGGGTGTTGTCGTGTTCCACGCCTTTTGCTGGTATCCGGGGGTTGCTCTGTTCTCTTTCCCTCGATCTCGAACCCGACTTGGATCTGAATCTTTTTATTTGTTCCGTCTCGTTCGGTGACTGTGGCGACGGTGACATGGTCATCATGTGCTTGTTGTCGTTGGTAGTTACTAGGTTGGCCTGGTACCAGAATCTTCTCTGTCTCGATCTTGTCTCGATCTTGACCGAGGTATTCGAGCTGTTCTTCAGTGCTAGCTTCCTTTTCTTGTGTCTTCTTCTTTTGCTGGTATAGCTCTCGCTTCAATTCATCGTTCTGTCTTTGTAGAATCATTATCGTGTCCTCGTACCTCGAGCGTATTGTGGTTTGAACGCCATTATTTTCCCTCGACGTTTGATTGTGCCCTGTGATGGCGTTGGCTCAGCTTACCTTGCGCTGGGTGTTGTCGTGTTCCACGCCTGTTGCTGGTATCCGGGGATTGCTCTGTTCTCTTTCCCTCGATCTCGAACCCGACTTGGATCTGAATCTTTTTATTTGTTCCGTCTCGTTCGGTGACTGTGGCGACGGTGACATGGTCATCATGTGCTCGTTGTCGTTGGTATTACTAGGTTGGCCTGGTACCAGAATCTTCTCTGTTTCATCTTTTCTCGATCTTGACCGAGGTATTCGAGCTGTTTTTCAGTGCTAGCTTCCTTCTCTTGTGTCTTCTTTTTTTGCTGGTATAGCTCTCGCTTCAATTCATCGTTCTGTCTTTGTAGAATCATTATTGTGACCTCGTACCTCGAGCGTATTGTGGTTTGAACGCCATTATTTTCCCTCGACGTTTGATTGTGCCCTGTGACGGCGTTGGCCCACCTTACCTTGCGATGGGTGTTGTCGTGTTCCACGCCCGTTGCCGGTATCCGGGGATGCTCTGTTCTCTTTCCCTCGATCTCGATCCCGGCTTGGATCTGGATCTTTTTGTCTGTTCCGTCTCATTCGGTGACTGTGGCGATGGTGACATGGTCATCATGTGCTCGTTGTCGTTGGTAGTTACTACGTTGGCCTGGTACCAGAATCTTCTCTGTCTCGATCTTGACCGAGGTATTCGAGCTGTTTTTCAGTGCTAGGTTCCTTCTCTTGTGTCTTCTTCTTTTGCTGGTATAGCTCTCGCTTCAATTCATCGTTCTGTCTTTGTAGAATCATTATCGTGTCCTCGTACCTCGAGCGTATTGTGGTTTGAACGCCATTATTTTCCCTCGACGTTTGATTGTGCCCTGTGATGGCGTTGGCTCAGCTTGCCTTGCGCTGGGTGTTGTCGTGTTCCACGCCTGTTGCTGGTATCCGGGGGTTGCTCTGTTCTCTTTCCCTCGATCTCGAACCCGACTTGGATCTGAATCTTTTTATTTGTTCCGTCTCGTTCGGTGACTGTGGCGACGGTGACATGTTCATCATGTGCTCGTTGTCGTTGGTAGTTACTAGGTTGGCCTGGTACCAGAATCTTCTCTGTCTCGATCTTGTCTCGATCCTCACCGAGGTATTCGAGCTGTTCTTCAGTGCTAGCTTCCTTCTCTTGTGTCTTCTTCTTTTGCTGGTATAGCTCTCGCTTCAATTCATCGTTCTGTCTTTGTAGAATCATTATCGTGTCCTCGTACCTCGAGCGTATTGTGGTTTGAACGCCATTATTTTCCCTGGACGTTTGATTGTGCCCTGTGATGGCGTTGGCTCAGCTTATCTTGCGCTGGGCGTTGTCGTGTTCCACGCCTGTTGCTGGTATCCGGGGGTTGCTCTGTTCTCTTTCGCTCGATCTCGAACCCGACTTGGATCTGAATCTTTTTATTTGTTCCGTCTCATTCGGTGACTGTGGCGACGGTGACATGTTCATCATGTGCTCGTTGTCGTTGGTAGTTACTAGGTTGGCCTGGTACCAGAATCTTCTCTGTCTCGATCTTGTATCGATCTTGACCGAGGTATTCTAGCTGTTCTTCAGTGCTAGCTTCCTTCTCTTGTGTCTTCTTCTTTTGCTGGTATAGCTCTCGCTTCAATTCATCGTTGTCTTTGTAGAATCATTATCGTGTCCTCGTACCTCGAGCGTATTGTGGTTTGAACGCCATTATTTTCCCTCGACGTTTGATTGTGCCCTGTGATGGCGTTGGCTCAGCTTACCTTGCGCTGGGTGTTGTCGTGTTCCACGCCCGTTGCCGGTATCCGGGGGTTGCTCTGTTCTCTTTCCCTCGATCTCGAACCCGACTTGGATCTGAATCTTTTTATTTGTTCCGTCTCATTCGGTGACTGTGGCGACGGTGACATGGTCATCATGTGCTTGTTGTCGTTGGTAGTTACTAGGTTGGCCTGGTACCAGAATCTTCTCTGTCTCGATCTTGTCTCGATCTTGACCGAGGTATTCGAGCTGTTCTTCAGTGCTAGCTTCCTTTTCTTGTGTCTTCTTCTTTTGCTGGTATAGCTCTCGCTTCAATTCATCGTTCTGTCTTTGTAGAATCATTATCGTGTCCTCGTACTTCGAGCGTATTGTGGTTTGAACGCCATTATTTTCCCTCGACGTTTGATTTTGCCCTGTGATGGCGTTGGCTCAGCTTACCTTGCGCTGGGTGTTGTCGTGTTCCACGCCCGTTGCTGGTATCCGGGGGTTGCTCTGTTCTCTTTCCCTCGATCTCAAATCCGACTTGGATCTGAATCTTTTTATTTGTTCCGTCTCGTTCGGTGACTGTGGCGACGGTGACATGGTCATCATGTGCTCGTTGTCGTTGGTAGTTACTAGGTTGGCCTGGTACCAGAATCTTCTCTGTCTCATCTTGTCTCGATCTTGACCGAGGTATTCGAGCTGTTTTTCAGTGCTAGCTTCCTTCTCTTGTGTCTTCTTCTTTTGCTGGTATAGGTCTCGCTTCAATTCATCGTTCTGTCTTTGTAGAATCATTATCGTGTCCTCGTACCTCGAGCGTATTGTGGTTTGAACGCCATTATTTTCCTTCGACGTTTGATTGTGCCCTGTGATGGCGTTGGCTCAGCTTACCTTGCGCTGGGTGTTGTCGTGTTCCACGCCTGTTGCTGGTATCCGGGGGTTGCTCTGTTCTCTTTCCCTCGATCTCGAACCCGACTTGGATCTGAATCTTTTTATTTGTTCCGTCTCGTTCGGTGACTGTGGCGACGGTGACATTTTCATCATGTGCTCGTTGTCGTTGGTAGTTACTAGTTTGGCCTGGTACCAGAATCTTCTCTGTCTCGATCTTGTCTCGATCCTCACCGAGGTATTCGAGCTGTTCTTCAGTGCTAGCTTCCTTCTCTTGTGTCTTCTTCTTTTGCTGGTATAGCTCTCGCTTCAATTCATCGTTCTGTCTTTGTAGAATCATTATCGTGTCCTCGTACCTCGAGCGTATTGTGGTTTGAACGCCATTATTTTCCCTGGACGTTTGATTGTGCCCTGTGATGGCGTTGGCTCAGCTTACCTTGCGCTGGGTGTTGTCGTGTTCCACGCCCGTTGCCGGTATCCGGGGGTTGCTCTGTTCTCTTTCCCTCGATCTCGAACCCGACTTGGATCTGAATCTTTTTATTTGTTCCGTCTCATTCGGTGACTGGCGACGGTGACATGGTCATCATGTGCTTGTTGTCGTTGGTAGTTACTAGGTTGGCCTGGTACCAGAATCTTCTCTGTGATCTTGTCTCGATCTTGACCGAGGTATTCGAGCTGTTCTTCAGTGCTAGCTTCCTTTTCTTGTGTCTTCTTCTTTTGCTGGTATAGCTCTCGCTTCAATTCATCGTTCTGTCTTTGTAGAATCATTATCGTGTCCTCGTACCTCGAGCGTATTGTGGTTTGAACGCCATTATTTTCCCTCGACGTTTGATTGTACCCTGTGATGGCGTTGGCTCAGCTTATCTTGCGCTGGGCGTTGTCGTGTTCCACGCCTGTTGCTGGTATCCGGGGGTTGCTCTGTTCTCTTTCCCTCGATCTCGATCCCGGCTTGGATCTGGATCTTTTTGTCTGTTCCGTCTCATTCGGTGACTGTGGCGACGGTGACATGGTCATCATGTGCTCGTTGTCGTTGGTAGTTATAGGTTGGCCTGGTACCAGAATCTTTTCTGTCTCGATCTTGTCTCGATCTTGACCGAGGTATTCGAGCTGTTTTTCAGTGCTAGCTTCCTTCTTTTGTGTCTTCTTCTTTTGCTGGTATAGCTCTCGCTTCAATTCATCGTTCTGTCTTTGTAGAATCATTATCGTGTCCTCGTACCTCGAGCGTATTGTGGTTTGAACGCCATTATTTTCCCTCGACGTTTGATTGTGCCCTGCCATGGCGTTGGCCCACCTTACCTTGCGCTGGGTGTTGTCGTGTTCCACGCCCGTTGCCGGTATCCGGGGGATGCTCTGTTCTCTTTCCCTCCATCTCGATCCCGGCTTGGATCTGGATCTTTTTGTCTGTTCCGTCTCATTCGGTGACTGTGGCGACGGTGACATGGTCATCATGTGCTCGTTGTCGTTGGTAGTTATAGGTTGGCCTGGTACCAGAATCTTTTCTGTCTCGATCTTGTCTCGATCTTGACCGAGGTATTCGAGCTGTTTTTCAGTGCTAGCTTCCTTCTTTTGTGTCTTCTTCTTTTGCTGGTATAGCTCTCGCTTCAATTCATCGTTCTGTCTTTGTAGAATCATTATCGTGTCCTCGTACCTCGAGCGTATTGTGGTTTGAACGCCATTATTTTCCCTCGACGTTTGATTGTGCCCTGTGATGGCGTTGGCTCAGCTTACCTTGCGCTGGGTGTTGTCGTGTTCCACGCCTGTTGCTGGTATCCGGGGGTTGCTCTGTTCTCTTTCCCTCGATCTCGAACCCGACTTGGATCTGAATCTTTTTATTTGTTCCGTCTCGTTCGGTGACTGTGGCGACGGTGACATGGTCATCATGTGCTCGTTGTCGTTGGTAGTTACTAGGTTGGCCTGGTACCAGAATCTTCTCTGTCTCGATCTTGTCTCGATCTTGACCGAGGTATTCCAGCTGTTTTTCAGTGCTAGCTTCCTTCTCTTGAGTCTTCTTTTTTTGCTGGTATAGCTCTCGCTTCAATTCATCGTTCTGTCTTTGTAGAATCATTATCGTGTCCTCGTACCTCTACCGTATTGTGGTTTGAATGCCATTATGTTCCCTCGACGTTTGATTGTGCCCTGCAATGGCGTTGGCCCACCTTACCTTGCGCTGGGTGTTGTCGTGTTCCACGCCCGTTGCCGGTATCCGGGGGATGCTCTGTTCTCTTTCCCTCGATCTCGATGCCGGCTTGGATCTGGATCTTTTTGTCTGTTCCGTCTCATTCGGTGACTGTGGCGATGGTGACACGGTCATCATGTGCTCGTTGTCGTTGGTAGTTACTACGTTGGCCTGGTACCAGAATCTTCTCTGTCTCGATCTTTACCGAGGTATTCGAGCTGTTTTTCAGTGCTAGCTTCCTTCTCTTGTGTCTTCTTCTTTTGCTGGTATAGCTCTCGCTTCAATTCATCGTTCTGTCTTTGTAGAATCATTATCGTGTCCTCGTACCTCGAGCGTATTGTGGTTTGAACGCCATTATTTTCCCTCGACGTTTGATTGTGCCCTGTGATGGCGTTGGCTCAGCTTACGTTGCGCTGGGTGTTGTCGTGTTCCACGCCTGTCGCTGGTATCCGGGGGTTGCTCTGTTCTCTTTCCCTCGATCTCGAACCCGACTTGGATCTGAATCTTTTCATTTGTTCCGTCTCATTCGGTGACTGTGGCGACGGTGACATGGTCATCATGTGCTCGTTGTCGTTGGTAGTTACTAGGTTGGCCTGGTACCAGAATCTTCTCTGTCTCGATCTTGTCTCGATCTTGACCGAAGTATTCGAGCTATTTTTCAGTGCTAGCTTCCTTCTCTTGGGTCTTCTTTTTTTGCTGGTATAGCTCTCGCTTCAATTCATCGTTCTGTCTTTGTAGAATCATTATTGTGACCTCGTACCTCGAGCGTATTGTGGTTTGAACGCCATTATTTTCCCTCGACGTTTGATTGTGCCCTGTGATGGCGTTGGCCCACCTTACCTTGCGATGGGTGTTGTCGTGTTCCACGCCCGTTGCCGGTATCCGGGGATGCTCTGATCTCTTTCCCTCGATCTCGATCCCGGCTTGGATCTGGATCTTTTTGTCTGTTCCGTCTCATTCGGTGACTGTGGCGATGGTGACATGGTCATCATGTGCTCGTTGTCGTTGGTAGTTACTACGTTGGCCTGGTACCAGAATCTTCTCTGTCTCGATCTTGACCGAGGTATTCGAGCTGTTTTTCAGTGCTAGCTTCCTTCTCTTGTGTCTTCTTCTTTTGCTGGTATGGCTCTCGCTTCAATTCATCGTTCTGTCTTTGTAGAATCATTATCGTGTCCTCGTACCTCGAGCGTATTGTGGTTTGAACGCCATTATTTTCCCTCGACGTTTGATTGTGCCCTGTGATGGCGTTGGCTCAGCTTACCTTGCGCTGGGTGTTGTCGTGTTCCACGCCTGTTGCTGGTATCCATGGGATACTTTGTTCTCTTTCCCTCCATCTCGAACCCGACTTGGATCTGAATCTTTTTATTTGTTCCGTCTCGTTCGGTGACTGTGGCGACGGTGACATGTTCATCATGTGCTCGTCGTTGGTAGTTACTAGGTTGGCCTGGTGCCAGAATCTTCTCTGTCTCGATCTTGTCTCGATCTTGACCGAGGTATTCTAGCTGTTCTTCAGTGCTAGCTTCCTTCTCTTGTGTCTTCTTCTTTTGCTGGTATAGCTCTCGCTTCAATTCATCGTTCTGTCTTTGTAGAATCATTATCGTGTCCTCGTACCTCGAGCGTATTGTGGTTTGAACGCCATTATTTTCCCTCGACGTTTGATTGTGCCCTGTGATGGCGTTGGCTCAGCTTACCTTGCGCTGGGTGTTGTCGTGTTCCACGCCCGTTGCCGGTATCCGGGGGTTGCTCTGTTCTCTTTCCCTCGATCTCGAACCCGACTTGGATCTGAATCTTTTTATTTGTTCCGTCTCATTCGGTGACTGTGGTGACGGTGACATGGTCATCATGTGCTTGTTGTCGTTGGTAGTTACTAGGTTGGCCTGGTACCAGAATCTTCTCTGTCTCGATCTTGTCTCGATCTTGACCGAGGTATTCGAGCTGTTCTTCAGTGCTAGCTTCATTTTCTTGTGTCTTCTTCTTTTGCTGGTATAGCTCTCGCTTCAATTCATCGTTCTGTCTTTGTAGAATCATTATCGTGTCCTCGTACCTCGAGCGTATTGTGGTTTGAACGCCATTATTTTCCCTCGACGTTTGATTTTGCCCTGTGATGGCGTTGGCTCAGCTTACCTTGCGCTGGGTGTTGTCGTGTTCCACGCCCGTTGCTGGTATCCGGGGGTTGCTCTGTTCTCTTTCCCTCGATCTCGAATCCGACTTGGATCTGAATCTTTTTATTTGTTCCGTCTCGTTCGGTGACTGTGGCGACGGTGACATGGTCATCATGTGCTCGTTGTCGTTGGTAGTTACTAGGTTGGCCTGGTACCAGAATCTTCTCTGTCTCATCTTGTCTCGATCTTGACCGAGGTATTCGAGCTGTTTTTCAGTGCTAGCTTCCTTCTCTTGTGTCTTCTTTTGCTGGTATAGCTCTCGCTTCAATTCATCGTTCTGTCTTTGTAGAATCATTATCATGTCCTCGTACCTCGAGCGTATTGTGGTTTGAACGCCATTATTTTCCCTCGACGTTTGATTGTGCCCTGTGATGGCGTTGGCTCAGCTTATCTTGCGCTGGGTGTTGTGGTGTTCCACGCCTGTTGCTGGTATCCGGGGGTTGCTCTGTTCTCTTTCCCTCGATCTCGAACCCGACTTGGATCTGAATCTTTTTATTTGTTCCGTCTCATTCGGTGACTGTGGCGACGGTGACATGGTCATCATGTGCTCGTTGTCGTTGGTAGTTACTAGGTTGGCCTGGTACCAGAATCTTCTCTGTCTCGATCTTGTCTCGATCTTGACCGAGGTATTCGAGCTATTTGTCAGTGCTGGCTTCCTTCTCTTGGGTCTTCTTTTTTTGCTGGTATAGCTCTCGCTTCAATTCATCGTTCTGTCTTTGTAGAATCATTATCGTGTCCTCGTACCTCGAGCGTATTGTGGTTTGAACGCCATTATTTTCCTTCGACGTTTGATTGTGCCCTGTGATGGCGTTGGCTCAGCTTACCTTGCGCTGGGTGTTGTCGTGTTCCACGCCTGTTGCTGGTATCCGGGGGTTGCTCTGTTCTCTTTCCCTCGATCTCGAACCCGACTTGGATCTGAATCTTTTTATTTGTTCCGTCTCGTTCGGTGACTGTGGCGACGGTGACATGTTCATCATGTGCTCGTTGTCGTTGGTAGTTACTAGTTTGGCCTGGTACCAGAATCTTCTCTGTCTCGATCATGTCTCGATCCTCACCGAGGTATTCGAGCTGTTCTTCAGTGCTAGCTTCCTTCTCTTGTGTCTTCTTCTTTTGCTGGTATAGCTCTCGCTTCAATTCATCGTTCTGTCTTTGTAGAATCATTATCGTGTCCTCGTACCTCGAGCGTATTGTGGTTTGAACGCCATTATTTTCCCTGGACGTTTGATTGTGCCCTGTGATGGCGTTGGCTCAGCTTACCTTGCGCTGGGTGTTGTCGTGTTCCACGCCCGTTGCCGGTATCCGGGGGTTGCTCTGTTCTCTTTCCCTCGATCTCGAACCCGACTTGGATCTGAATCTTTTTATTTGTTCCGTCTCATTCGGTGACTGGCGACGGTGACATGGTCATCATGTGCTTGTTGTCGTTGGTAGTTACTAGGTTGGCCTGGTACCAGAATCTTCTCTGTGATCTTGTCTCGATCTTGACCGAGGTATTCGAGCTGTTCTTCAGTGCTAGCTTCCTTTTCTTGTGTCTTCTTCTTTTGCTGGTATAGCTCTCGCTTCAATTCATCGTTCTGTCTTTGTAGAATCATTATCGTGTCCTCGTACCTCGAGCGTATTGTGGTTTGAACGCCATTATTTTCCCTCGACGTTTGATTGTACCCTGTGATGGCGTTGGCTCAGCTTATCTTGCGCTGGGCGTTGTCTTGTTCCACGCCTGTTGCTGGTATCCGGGGGTTGCTCTGTTCTCTTTCCCTCGATCTCGATCCCGGCTTGGATCTGGATCTTTTTGTCTGTTCCGTCTCATTCGGTGACTGTGGCGACGGTGACATGGTCATCATGTGCTCGTTGTCGTTGGTAGTTATAGGTTGGCCTGGTACCAGAATCTTTTCTGTCTCGATCTTGTCTCGATCTTGACCGAGGTATTCGAGCTGTTTTTCAGTGCTAGCTTCCTTCTTTTGTGTCTTCTTCTTTTGCTGGTATAGCTCTCGCTTCAATTCATCGTTCTGTCTTTGTAGAATCATTATCGTGTCCTCGTACCTCGAGCGTATTGTGGTTTGAACGCCATTATTTTCCCTCGACGTTTGATTGTGCCCTGCGATGGCGTTGGCCCACCTTACCTTGCGCTGGGTGTTGTCGTGTTCCACGCCCGTTGCCGGTATCCGGGGGATGCTCTGTTCTCTTTCCCTCCATCTCGATCCCGGCTTGGATCTGGATCTTTTTGTCTGTTCCGTCTCATTCGGTGACTGTGGCGACGGTGACATGGTCATCATGTGCTCGTTGTCGTTGGTAGTTATAGGTTGGCCTGGTACCAGAATCTTTTCTGTCTCGATCTTGTCTCGATCTTGACCGAGGTATTCGAGCTGTTTTTCAGTGCTAGCTTCCTTCTTTTGTGTCTTCTTCTTTTGCTGGTATAGCTCTCGCTTCAATTCATCGTTCTGTCTTTGTAGAATCATTATCGTGACCTCCTACCTCGAGCGTATTGTGGTTTGAACGCCATTATTTTCCCTCGACGTTTGATTGTGCCCTGTGATGGCGTTGGCCCACCTTACCTTGCGATGGGTGTTGTGTTCCACGCCCGTTGCCGGTATCCGGGGGATGCTCTGTTCTCTTTCCCTCGATCTCGATCCCGGCTTGGATCTGGATCTTTTTGTCTGTTCCGTCTCATTCGGTGACTGTGGCGATGGTGACATGGTCATCATGTGCTCGTTGTCGTTGGTAGTTACTACGTTGGCCTGGTACCAGAATCTTCTCTGTCTCGATCTTGACCGAGGTATTCGAGCTGTTTTTCAGTGCTAGCTACCTTCTCTTGTGTCTTCTTCTTTTGCTGGTATAGCTCTCGCTTCAATTCATCGTTCTGTCTTTGTAGAATCATTATCGTGTCCTCGTACCTCGAGCGTATTGTGGTTTGAACGCCATTATTTTCCCTCGACGTTTGATTGTGCCCTGTGATGGCGTTGGCTCAGCTTACCTTGCGCTGGGTGTTGTCGTGTTCCACGCCTGTTGCTGGTATCCGGGGGTTGCTCTGTTCTCTTTCCCTCGATCTCGAACCCGACTTGGATCTGAATCTTTTTATTTGTTCCGTCTCGTTCGGTGACTGTGGCGACGGTGACATGGTCATCATGTGCTCGTTGTCGTTGGTAGTTACTAGGTTGGCCTGGTACCAGAATCTTCTCTGTCTCGATCTTGTCTCGATCTTGACCGAGGTATTCGATCTGTTTTTCAGTGCTAGCTTCCTTCTCTTGTGTCTTCTTCTTTTGCTGGTATAGCTCTCGCTTCAATTCATCGTTCTGCCTTTGCAGAATCATTATCGTGTCCTCGTAACTCGAGCGTATTGTGGTTTGAACGCCATTATTTTCCCTCGACGTTTGATTGTGCCCTGCGATGATGTTGGCCCAGCTTACCTCGCGCTGGGTGTTGTCGCGTTCCATGCCCGTTGCCGGTATCCGGGGGATGCTCTGTTCTCTTTCCCTCGATCTCGATCCCGACTTGGATCTGAATCTTTTTATTTGTTCCGTCTCATTCGGTGACTGGCGATGGTGTCATGGTCATCATGTCCTCGTTGTCGTTGGTAGTTACTACGTTGGCCTGCTACCAGAATCTTCTCTGTCTCGATCTTGTCTCGATCTTGTCTCGATCTTGACCGAGGTATTCGAGCTGTTTTTCAGTGCTAGGTTCCTTCTCTTGTGTCTTCTTCTTTTGCTGGTATAGCTCTCGCTTCAATTCATTGTTCTGTCTTTGTAGAATCATTATCGTGTCCTCGTACCTCGAGCGTATTGTGGTTTGAACGCCATTATTTTCCCTCGACGTTTGATTGTGCCCTGTGATGGCGTTGGCTCAGCTTACCTTGCGATGGGTGTTGTCGTGTTCCACGCCCGTTGCCGGTATCCGGGGATGCTCTGTTCTCTTTCCCTCGATCTCGATCCCAGCTTGGATCTGGATCTTTTTGTCTGTTCCGTCTCATCCGGTGACTGTGGCGATGGTGACATGGTCATCATGTGCTCGTTGTCGTTGGTAGTTACTACGTTGGCTTGGTACCAGAATCTTCTCTGTCTCGATCTTGACCGAGGTATTCGAGCTGTTTTTCAGTGCTAGGTTCCTTCTCTTGTGTCTTCTTTTGCTGGTATAGCTCTCGCTTCAATTCATCGTTCTGTCTTTGTAGAATCACTATCGTGTCCTCGTACCTCGAGCGTATTGTGGTTTGAACGCCATTATTTTCCCTGGACGTTTGATTGTGCCCTGTGATGGCGTTGGCTCAGCTTACCTTGCGCTGGGTGTTGTCGTGTTCCACGCCCGTTGCCGGTATCCGGGGGATGCTCTGTTCTCTTTCGCTCGATCTCGAACCCGACTTGGATCTGAATCTTTTTATTTGTTCCGTCTCGTTCGGTGACTGTGGCGACGGTGACATGTTCATCATGTGCTCGTTGTCGTTGGTAGTTACTGGGTTGGCCTGCTACCAGAATATTCTCTGTCTCGATCTTGTATCGATCTTGACCGAGGTATTCTAGCTGTTCTTCTGTGCTAGCTTCCTTCTCTTGTGTCTTCTTCTTTTGCTGGTATAGCTCTCGCTTCAATTCATCGTTCTGTCTTTGTAGAATCATTATCGTGTCCTCGTACCTCGAGGGTATTGTGGTTTGAACGCCATTATTTTCCGTCGACGTTTGATTGTGCCCTGTGATGGCGTTGGCTCAGCTTATCTTGCGCTGGGTGTTGTCGTGTTCCACGCCTGTTGCTGGTATCCGGGGGTTGCTCTGTTTTCTTTCGCTCGATCTCGAACCCGACTTGGATCTGAATCTTTTTATTTGTTCCGTCTCATTCGGTGACTGTGGCGACGGTGACATGGTCATCATGTGCTCGTTGTCGTTGGTAGTTACTAGGTTGGCCTGGTACCAGAATCTTCTCTGTCTCGATCTTGTCTCGATCTTGACCGAGGTATTCGAGCTGTTTTTCAGTGCTAGCTTCCTTCTCTTGTGTCTTCTTCTTTTGCTGGTATAGCTCTCGCTTCAATTCATCCTTCTGTCTTTGTAGAATCATTATCGTGTCCTCGTACCTCGAGCGTATTGTGGTTTGAACGCCATTATTTTCCCTCGACGTTTGATTGTGCCCTGTGATGGCGTTGGCTCAGCTTACCTTGCGCTGGGTGTTGTCGTGTTCCACGCCCGTTTCCGGTATCCGGGGGTTGCTCTGTTCTCTTTCCCTCGATCTCGAACCCGACTTGGATCTGAATCTTTTTATTTGTTCCGTCTCGTTCGGTGATGGTGACATGGTCATCATGTGCTCGTTGTCTTTGGTAGTTACTACGCTGGCCTGGTACCGGAATCTTCTCTGTCTCGATCTCGACCGCTCCCCGACTCTCAACGGTGGCGGGACCGGTTTCGGCTTCCTTCGACAGTCTCCACTCGCCGTTTCATGAGGCATTCCGCAGAGCTTACATTTCGGCTCGCCTTGGTGGTTGTTTGGGTCAGCGTCGTGTTCTCCGCAGTTGTCACATAGTTAGTCGTTTGGATTAGGGCAGACGTCTTGTCTGTGTCCTACCTCCCCGCAAGAGCTGTGTCCCAGCTCTCATGTTTGCGAACGTGCTCGTTTACTAGTCGTCCGCACGTAAAATAAAACTTCCCCTTGCATGCAACACTGCATGAAATCAACGGCAGCCATGATTGTGCTCGGTTCTTGCTAAGTATTGACATGGTTGGCTGAGGTGACTGAAACACCTGCACCCTCCTGTCACTAACCTGAGTTTTGTTCAATTTCAGAAATCTCTCGGCTCAGCTTGGCTGCTGGCTCTATCCTACTAAAATGACTGCCAAAGAAAAGGGAGCGCTGCAAGATTGAAAAGGTGGCTTCTGGCACAACGATTTGACAGTGGAACTGCATCGGCACGTTATCCAGATCTGCACATTTATTAGGAATATAGTGGCACTTTCTAACCGCTGACGTACCGCAGCGCACCTTTTTATGAATATTTCGCGAGATCGGCATAATTTGGCATTTCTTGACCTCCCGCTGCAACGATGTCGGGAACTCTGCTCGCGCAGATTTTCGCACCTGCCTGGATGAAAGTTTTGTGGTAAGTGAGAATTATATGCACATATGTTGGGGTTTCCTTTAAAGCGTACCGTGTTAACAGCTAGTGTTATGAAAGGCGAAGCTGTGCAGCCTTTAGCTTTATGCTGCAAATTTAATCGACTTAAATACTGATTACTGTGTTTGCTGCTTTTTCTTATAGTTGTAAATATACATTGTTCAAATGGACCTTACAAGTGTTTAGAGTATTGTTGCATCTTGAGGAGTAAAATATTTCTTGTGTGTTTTGGCACGTACTCGATGAAACCAGACTATATTCTGGGTTTTCTCGTGCCGAAACTGCCATTCGATAACGAAGCATCGCATAGTGCAGTAGGCGTGACTGTTTGGCACGTACTCTATGAAACCAGAGCAGATTCTGGGATTTCTCGTGCCAGAACTTTCAAACGATAATCAGCCGCAGAGTCGTGAGATAGCACTCATGTTTGCGAACGTGCTCGTTTGTAGTGGTTCTCACGTAAAATTAAAAATTTCCCTTGCATGCAACATTGCATCAAATCAACGGCAGGCATAATTGTGCTCGGTTGCTCTTGCTAAGTATTGACATGGCTAGCTGAGGTGACTGAAACACCTGCACCCTGTTTTCACTAACCTGTGTTTTGTTCAATTTCAGAAATCTTTCGGATCAGCTTGGCTGCTGGCTCTATCCTACTAAAATGACCGCCAAAGAAAAGGGAGTGCTGCGAGACTGAAAAGGTGGCTTCTGGCACAACGGTTTGACAGTGGAACTGCATCGGCACGTTATTCAGATCTGCACATTATTTAGGAATATAGTGGCAGTTTGTAACCGCTGAAGTACCGCAGCGCACCTTTTTATGAATATTTCGCGAGATCGGCATAATTTGGCATTTCTTGACCTCCCGCTGCAACGATGTCGGGAACTCTGCTCGCGCAGATTTTCGCGCCTGCCTGGATGAAAGTTTTGTGGTAAGTGAGAATTATATGCACATATCTTGGCGTTTCCTTTAAAGCGTACCGTGTTAACAGCTAGTGTTATGAAAGGCGAAGCTCTGCAGCCTTTAGCTTTATGCTGCAAATGTAATCGACTTAAATACTCCTTACTGAGTCTGCTGCTTTTTCTTATAGTTGTACATTCACATTCTTAAAACGGACCTTACAAGTCTGTAGAGTATTGTTGCATCTTGTGGGGTAAAATATTTCTTGTGTGTTTCTGCACAGAGGTTGCTTCTCTTAATTCGGATACAATGACAGTTCCATTGCGCCGTGGGTGTTGCTTGTAGCCATTTTTCTCTTTACTTAGCTTCGCCAACTTGTTCGCCTGGGGTCTGCGTGATCTTGCCTTCTCTCGCAGGGTACTTAGGCTTCTTGCGAGTATTATCTCTTTCTTCTAGCATGTGGATGCGATGACTGAATCTTTCTCCTGATTGAGTCATATTGTTCTGCAGGGCCTGAATCTGGTTGTCCATTTCGCTCTTGAGATTGAAACCCAGTCTGTATCATCTGGGTTACCGTGTTTTGCATATTCTGTGTTACCGTGGACATTGTGGTTTCCATAATGGCGGTCACGCTGGCGGTGATGCGGTCTTCAAGTGTCTTCATGTCGTTCTGGGTTATCACTGCTTGGTTCGACAGTGTTGCTGGCTTTGGTTGTGTTGCTAAGGATGGTGGTGGTGGGGATGAAGGTTGCGGTAGTGGTGCTTGCGATTGCTGGCCCTTTTCTCTCGGTAGTTGTTCTATTTCTCGCACGGGGTGTTCGAGCTGTTTTTCAGTGCTAGCTTCCTTCTCTTGTGTCTTCTTCTTTTGCTGGCATAGCTCTCGCTTCAATTCATCGTTCTCTCTTCGCAGAATCATTATCGTGACCTCGTACCTCGAGCGTATTGTGGTATGAACGCCATTATTTTCCCTCGACGTTTGATTGTGCCCTGTGATGGCGTTGGCCCAGCTTACCTTGCGCTGGGTGTTGTCGTGTTCCGCGCCCGTTGCCGGTATCCATGGGATACTTTGTTCTCTTTCCCTCGATCTCGATCCCGACTTGGATCTGAATCTTTTTATTTGTTCCGTCTCATTCGGTGACTGTGGCGATGGTGACATGGTCATCATGTGCTCGTTGTCGTTGGTAGTTACTACGTTGGCCTGGTACCAGAATCTTCTCTGTCTCGATCTTGTCTCGATCTTGACCGAGGTATTCGAGCTGTTTTTCAGTGCTAGCTTCCTTCTCTTGTGTCTTCTTCTTTTGCTGCCATAGCTCTCGCTTCAATTCATCGTTCTCTCTTCGCAGAATCATTATCGTGACCTCGTACCTCGAGCGTATTGTGGTTTGAACGCCATTATTTTCCCTCGACGTTTGATTGTGCCCTGCGATGGCGTTGGCCCACCTTACCTTGCGCTGGGTGTTGTCGTGTTCCACGCCCGTTGCCGGTATCCGGGGGATGCTCTGTTCTCTTTCCCTCCATCTCGATCCCGGCTTGGATCTGGATCTTTTTGTCTGTTCCGTCTCATTCGGTGACTGTGGCGACGGTGACATGGTCATCATGTGCTCGTTGTCGTTGGTAGTTATAGGTTGGCCTGGTACCAGAATCTTTTCTGTCTCGATCTTGTCTCGATCTTGACCGAGGTATTCGAGCTGTTTTTCAGTGCTAGCTTCCTTCTCTTGTGTCTTCTTCTTTTGCTGGTATAGCTCTCGCTTCAATTCATCGTTCTGCCTTTGCAGAATCATAATCGTGTCCTCGTAACTCGAGCGTATTGTGGTTTGAACGCCATTATTTTCCCTCGACGTTTGATTGTGCCCTGCGATGATGTTGGCCCAGCTTACCTCGCGCTGGGTGTTGTCGTGTTCCATGCCCGTTGCCGGTATCCGGGGGATGCTCTGTTCTCTTTCCCTCGATCTCGATCCCGACTTGGATCTGAATCTTTTTATTTGTTCCGTCTCATTCGGTGACTGGCGATGGTGACATGGTCATCATGTGCTCGTTGTCGTTGGTAGTTACTACGTTGGCCTGGTACCAGAATCTTCTCTGTCTCGATCTTGTCTCGATCTTGACCGAGGTATTCCAGCTGTTTTTCAGTGCTAGCTTCCTTCTCTTGTGTCTTCTTTTTTTGCTGGTATAGCTCTCGCTTCAATTCATCGTTCTGTCTTTGTAGAATCATTATCGTGTCCTCGTACCTCGACCGTATTGTGGTTTGAATGCCATTATTTTCCCTCGACGTTTGATTGTGCCCTGCAATGGCGTTGGCCCACCTTACCTTGCGATGGGTGTTGTCGTGTTCCACGCCCGTTGCCGGTATCCGGGGGATGCTCTGTTCTCTTTCCCTCGATCTCGATCCCGGCTTGGATCTGAATCTTTTTATTTGTTCCGTCTCATTCGGTGACTGTGGCGACGGTGACATGATCATGTGCTCGTTGTCGTTGGTAGTTACTAGGTTGGCCTGGTACCAGAATCTTCTCTGTCTCGATCTTGTCTCGATCTTGACCGAGGTATTCCAGCTGTTTTTCAGTGCTAGCTTCCTTCTCTTGTGTCTTCTTCTTTTGCTGGTATAGCTCTCGCTTCAATTCATCGTTCTGTCTTTGTAGAATCATTATCGTGTCCTCGTACCTCGAGCGTATTGTGGTATGAACGCCATTATTTTCCCTCGACGTTTGATTGTGCCCTGTGATGGCGTTGGCCCAGCTTACCTTGCGCTGGGTGTTGTCGTGTTCCACGCCCGTTGCCGGTATCCATGGGATACTTCGTTCTCTTTCCCTCGATCTCGATCCCGACTTGGATCTGAATCTTTTTATTTGTTCCGTCTCATTCGGTGACTGTGGCGATGGTGACATGGTCATCATGTGCTCGTTGTCGTTGGTAGTTACTACGTTGGCCTGGTACCAGAATCTTCTCTGTCTCGATCTTGTCTCGATCTTGACCGAGGTATTCGAGCTGTTTTTCAGTGCTAGCTTCCTTCTCTTGTGTCTTCTTCTTTTGCTGGCATAGCTCTCGCTTCAATTCATCGTTCTCTCTTCGCAGAATGATTATCGTGACCTCGTACCTCCAGCGTATTGTGGTTTGAACGCCATTATTTTCCCTCGACGTTTGAATGTGCCCTGCGATGGCGTTGGCCCACCTTAAATTGCGCTGGGTGTTGTCGTGTTCCACACCCGTTGCCGGTATCCGGGGGATACTCTGTTCTCTTTCCCTCGATCTCGATCCCGACTTGGATCTGAATCTTTTGATTTGTTCCGTCTCATTCGGCGACTGTGGCGATGGTGACATGGTCATCATGTGCTCGTTGTCGTTGGTAGTTACTACGTTGGCTTGGTACCAGAATCTTCTCTGTCTCGATCTTGACCGAGGTATTCGAGCTGTTTTTCAGTGCTAGGTTCCTTCTTTTGTGTCTTCTTCTTTTGCTGGTATAGCTCTCGCTTCAATTCATCGTTCTGTCTTTGTAGAATCACTATCGTGTCCTCGTACCTCGAGCGTATTGTGGTTTGAACGCCATTATTTTCCCTGGACGTTTGATTGTGCCCTGTGATGGCGTTGGCTCAGCTTACCTTGCGCTGGGTGTTGTCGTGTTCCACGCCCGTTGCCGGTATCCGGGGGATGCTCTGTTCTCTTTCCCTCGATCTCGAACCCGACTTGGATCTGAATCTTTTTATTTGTTCCGTCTCGTTCGGTGACTGTGGCGACGGTGACATGGTCATCATGTGCTCGTTGTCGTTGGTAGTTACTAGGTTGGCCTGGTACCAGAATCTTCTCTGTCTCGATCTTGTCTCGATCTTGACCGAGGTATTCGAGCTGTTTTTCAGTGCTAGCTTCCTTCTTTTGTGTCTTCTTCTTTTGCTGGTATAGCTCTCGCTTCAATTCATCGTTCTGTCTTTGTAGAATCACTATCGTGTCCTCGTACCTCGAGCGTATTGTGGTTTGAACGCCATTATTTTCCCTGGACGTTTGATTGTGCCCTGTGATGGCGTTGGCTCAGCTTACCTTGCGCTGGGTGTTGTCGTGTTCCACGCCCGTTGCCGGTATCCGGGGGATGCTCTGTTCTCTTTCCCTCGATCTCGAACCCGACTTGGATCTGAATCTTTTTATTTGTTCCGTCTCGTTCGGTGACTGTGGCGACGGTGACATGGTCATCATGTGCTCGTTGTCGTTGGTAGTTACTAGGTTGGCCTGGTACCAGAATCTTCTCTGTCTCGATCTTGTCTCGATCTTGACCGAGGTATTCGAGCTGTTTTTCAGTGCTAGCTTCCTTCTTTTGTGTCTTCTTCTTTTGCTGGTATAGCTCTCGCTTCAATTCATCGTTCTGTCTTTGTAGAATCATTATCGTGTCCTCGTACCTCGAGCGTATTGTGGTTTGAACGCCATTATTTTCCCTCGACGTTTGATTGTGCCCTGCGATGGCGTTGGCCCACCTTACCTTGCGCTGGGTGTTGTCGTGTTCCACGCCCGTTGCCGGTATCCGGGGGATGCTCTGTTCTCTTTCATTAGATCTCGAACCCGACTTCGATGTGAATCTTTTTATTTGTTCCGTCTCATTCGGTGACTGTGGCGACGGTGACATGTTCATCATGTGCTCGTTGTCGTTGGTAGTTACTAGGTTGGCCTGGTACCAGAATATTCTCTGTCTCGATCTTGTATCGATCTTGACCGAGGTATTCTAGCTGTTCTTCAGTGCTAGCTTCCTTCTCTTGTGTCTTCTTCTTTTGCTGGTATAGCTCTCGCTTCAATTCATCGTTCTGTCTTTGTAGAATCATTATCGTGTCCTCGTACCTCGAGCGTATTGTGGTTTGAACGCCATTATTTTCCCTCGACGTTTGATTGTGCCCTGTGATGGCGTTGGCTCAGCTTATCTTGCGCTGGGTGTTGTCGTGTTCCACGCCTGTTGCTGGTATCCTGGGGTTGCTCTGTTTTCGCTCGATCTCGAACCCGACTTGGATCTGAATCTTTTTATTTGTTCCGTCTCATTCGGTGACTGTGGCGACGGTGACATGGTCATCATGTGCTCGTTGTCGTTGGTAGTTACTAGGTTGGCCTGGTACCAGAATCTTCTCTGTCTCGATCTTGTCTCGATCTTGACCGAGGTATTCGAGCTGTTTTTCAGTGCTAGCTTCCTTCTCTTGTCTTCTTCTTTTGCTGGTATAGCTCTCGCTTCAATTCATCGTTCTGTCTTTGTAGAATCATTATCGTGTCCTCGTACCTCGAGCGTATTGTGGTTTGAACGCCATTATTTTCCCTCGACGTTTGATTGTGCCCTGTGATGGCGTTGGCTCAGCTTACCTTTCGCTGGGTGTTGTCGTGTTCCACGCCTGTTGCTGGTATCCGGGGGTTGCTCTGTTCTCTTTCCCTCGATCTCGAACCCGACTTGGATCTGAATCTTTTTATTTGTTCCGTCTCGTTCGGTGATGGTGACATGGTCATCATGTGCTCGTTGTCTTTGGTAGTTACTACGCTGGCCTGGTACCGCAATCTTCTCTGTCTCGATCTCGACCGCTCCCCGACTCTCAACGGTGGCGGGACCGGTTTCGGCTTCCTTCGACAGTCTCCACTCGCCGTTTCATGAGGCATTCCGCAGAGCTTACATTTCGGCTCGCCTTGGTGGTTGTTTGGGTCAGCGTCGTGTTCTCCGCAGTTGTCACATAGTTAGTCGTTTGGATTAGGGCAGACGTCTTGTCTGTGTCCTACCTCCCCGCAAGAGCTGTGTCCCAGCTCTCATGTTTGCGAACGTGCTCGTTTACTAGTCGTCCGCACGTAAAATAAAACTTCCCCTTGCATGCAACACTGCATGAAATCAACGGCAACCATGATTGTGCTCGGTTCTTGCTAAGTATTGACATGGTTGGCTGAGGTGACTGAAACACCTGCACCCTCCTGTCACTAACCTGTGTTTTGTTCAATTTCAGAAATCTCTCGGCTCAGCTTGGCTGCTGGCTCTATCCTACTAAAATGACTGCCAAAGAAAAGGGAGCGCTGCAAGATTGAAAAGGTGGCTTCTGGCACAACGATTTGACAGTGGAACTGCATCGGCACGTTATCCAGATCTGCACATTATTTAGGAATATAGTGGCAGCTTCTAACCGCTGAAGTACCGCAGCGCACCTTTTTATGAATATTTCGCGAGATCGGCATAATTTGGCATTTATTGACCTCCCGCTGCAACGATGTCGGGAACTCTGCTCGCGCAGATTTTCGCGCCTGCCTGGATGAAAGTTTTGTGGTAAGTGAGAATTATATGCACATATCTTGGCGTTTCCTTTAAAGCGTACCGTGTTAACAGCTAGTGTTATGAAAGGCGAAGCTCTGCAGCCTTTAGCTTTATGCTGCAAATGTAATCGACTTAAATACTCCTTACTGAGTCTGCTGCTTTTTCTTATAGTTGTACATTCACATTCTTAAAACGGACCTTACAAGTCTGTAGAGTATTGTTGCATCTTGTGGGGTAAAATATTTCTTGTGTGTTTCGGCACAGAGGTTGCTTCTCTTAATTCGGATACAATGACAGTTCCATTGCGCCGTGGGTGTTGCTTGTAGCCATTTTTCTCTTTACTTAGCTTCGCCAAGTTGTTCGCCTGGGGTCTGCGTGATCTTGCCTTCTCTCGCAGGGTACTTAGGCTTCTTGCGAGTATTATCTCTTTCTTCTAGCATGTGGATGCGATGACTGAATCTTTCTCCTGATTGAGTCATATTGTTCTGCAGGGCCTGAATCTGGTTGTCCATTTCGCTCTTGAGATTGAAACCCAGTCTGTATCATCTGGGTTACCGTGTTTTGCATATTCTGTGTTACCGTGGACATTGTGGTTTCCATAATGGCGGTCACGCTGGCGGTGATGCGGTCTTCAAGTGTCTTCATGTCGTTCTGGGTTATCACTGCTTGGTTCGACAGTGTTGCTGGCTTTGGTTGTGTTGCTAAGGATGGTGGTGGTGGGGATGAAGGTTGCGGTAGTGGTGCTTGCGATTGCTGGCCCTTTTCTCTCGGTAGTTGTTCTATTTCTCGCACGGGGTGTTCGAGCTGTTTTTCAGTGCTAGCTTCCTTCTCTTGTGTCTTCTTCTTTTGCTGGCATAGCTCTCGCTTCAATTCATCGTTCTCTCTTCGCAGAATCATTATCGTGACCTCGTACCTCGAGCGTATTGTGGTATGAACGCCATTATTTTCCCTCGACGTTTGATTGTGCCCTGTGATGGCGTTGGCCCAGCTTACCTTGCGCTGGGTGTTGTCGTGTTCCACGCCCGTTGCCGGTATCCATGGGATACTTTGTTCTCTTTCCCTCGATCTCGATCCCGACTTGGATCTGAATCTTTTTATTTGTTCCGTCTCATTCGGTGACTGTGGCGATGGTGACATGGTCATCATGTGCTCGTTGCCGTTGGTAGTTACTACGTTGGCCTGGTACCAGAATCTTCTCTGTCTCGATCTTGTCTCGATCTTGACCGAGGTATTAGAGCTGTTTTTCAGTGCCAGCTTCCTTCTCTTGTGTCTTCTTCTTTTGCTGGCATAGCTCTCGCTTCAATTCATCGTTCTCTCTTCGCAGAATCAATATCGTGACCTCGTACCTCGAGCGTATTGTGGTTTGAACACCATTATTTTCCCTCGACGTTTGATTGTGCCCTGCGATGGCGTTGGCCCACCTTAAATTGCGCTGGGTGTTGTCGTGTTCCACACCCGTTGCCGGTATCCGGGGGATACTCTGTTCTCTTTCCCTCGATCTCGATCCCGACTTGGATCTGAATCTTTTGATTTGTTCCGTCTCATTCGGTGACTGTGGCGATGGTGACATGGTCATCATGTGCTCGTTGTCGTTGGTAGTTACTACGTTGGCCTGGTACCAGAATCTTCTCTGTCTCGATCTTGACCGAGGTATTCGAGCTGTTTTTCAGTGCTAGCTTCCTTCTCTTGTGTCTTCTTCTTTTGCTTGTATAGCTCTCGCTTCAATTCATCGTTCTGTCTTTGTAGAATCATTATCGTGTCCTCGTACCTCGCTCGTATTGTGGTTTGAACGCCATTATTTTCCCTCGACGTTTGATTGTGCCCTGTGATGGCGTTGGCTCAGCTTGCCTTGCGCTGGGTGTTGTCGTGTTCCACGCCTGTTGCTGGTATCCGGGGGTTGCTCTGTTCTCTTTCCCTCGATCTCGAACCCGACTTGGATCTGAATCTTTTTATTTGTTCCGTCTCGTTCGGTGACTGTGGCGACGGTGACATGTTCTTCATGTGCTCGTTGTCGTTGGTAGTTACTAGGTTGGCCTGGTACCAGAATCTTCTCTGTCTCGATCTTGTCTCGATCCTCACCGAGGTATTCGAGCTGTTCTTCAGTGCTAGCTTCCTTCTCTTGTGTCTTCTTCTTTTGCTGGTATAGCTCTCGCTTCAATTCATCGTTCTATCTTTGTAGAATCATTATCGTGTCCTCGTACCTCGAGCGTATTGTGGTTTGAACGCCATTATTTTCCCTGGACGTTTGATTGTGCCCTATGATGGCGTTGGCTCAGCTTACCTTGCGCTGGGTGTTGTCGTGTTCCACGCCCGTTGCCGGTATCCGGGGGTTGCTCTGTTCTCTTTCCCTCGATCTCGAACCCGACTTGGATCTGAATCTTTTTATTTGTTCCGTCTCATTCGGTGACTGGCGACGGTGACATGGTCATCATGTGCTTGTTGTCGTTGGTAGTTACTAGGTTGGCCTGGTACCAGAATCTTCTCTGTCTCGATCTTGTCTCGATCTTGACCGAGGTATTCGAGCTGTTCTTCAGTGCTAGCTTCCTTTTCTTGTGTCTTCTTCTTTTGCTGGTATAGCTCTCGCTTCAATTCATCGTTCTGTCTTTGTAGAATCATTATCGTGTCCTCGTACCTCGAGCGTATTGTGGTTTGAACGCCATTATTTTCCCTCGACGTTTGATTGTGCCCTGTGATGGCGTTGGCTCAGCTTATCTTGCGCTCAGCGTTGTCGTGTTCCACGCCTGTTGCTGGTATCCGGGGGTTGCTCTGTTCTCTTTCGCTCGATCTCGAACCCGACTTGGATCTGAATCTTTTTATTTGTTCCGTCTCATTCGGTGACTGTGGCGACGGTGACATGTTCATCATGTGCTCGTTGTCGTTGGTAGTTACTAGGTTGGCCTGGTACCAGAATCTTCTCTGTCTCGATCTTGTATCGATCTTGACCGAGGTATTCTAGCTGTTCTTCAGTGCTAGCTTCCTTCTCTTGTGTCTTCTTCTTTTGCTGGTATAGCTCTGGCTTCAATTTATCGTTCTGTCTTTGTAGAATCATTATCGTGTCCTCGTACCTCGAGCGTATTGTGGTTTGAACGCCATTATTTTCCCTCGACGTTTGATTGTGCCCTGTGATGGCGTTGGCTCAGCTTACCTTGCGCTGGGTGTTGTCGTGTTCCACGCCCGTTGCCGGTATCCGGGGGTTGCTCTGTTCTCTTTCCCTCGATCTCGAACCCGACTTGGATCTGAATCTTTTTATTTGTTCCGTCTCATTCGGTGACTGTGGCGACGGTGACATGGTCATCATGTGCTTGTTGTCGTTGGTAGTTACTAGGTTGGCCTGGTACCAGAATCTTCTCTGTCTCGATCTTGTCTCGATCTTGACCGAGGTATTCGAGCTGTTCTTCAGTGCTAGCTTCCTTTTCTTGTGTCTTCTTCTTTTGCTGGTATAGCTCTCGCTTCAATTCATCGTTCTGTCTTTGTAGAATCATTATCGTGTCCTCGTACCTCGAGCGTATTGTGGTTTGAACGCCATTATTTTCCCTCGACGTTTGATTGTGCCCTGTGATGGCGTTGGCTCAGCTTATCTTGCGCTGGGCGTTGTCGTGTTCCACGCCTGTTGCTGGTATCCGGGGGTTGCTCTGTTCTCTTTCGCTCGATCTCGAACCCGACTTGGATCTGAATCTTTTTATTTGTTCCGTCTCATTCGGTGACTGTGGCGACGGTGACATGTTCATCATGTGCTCGTTGTCGTTGGTAGTTACTAGGTTGGCCTGGTACCAGAATCTTCTCTGTCTCGATCTTGACCGAGGTATTCGAGCTGTTTTTCAGTGCTAGGTTCCTTCTCTTGTGTCTTCTTCTTTTGCTGGTATAGCTCTCGCTTCAATTCATCGTTGTGTCTTTGTAGAATCATTATCGTGTCCTCGTACCTCGAGCGTATTGTGGTTTGAACGCCATTATTTTCCCTCGACGTTTGATTGTGCCCTGTGATGGCGTTGGCTCAGCTTACCTTGCGCTGGGTGTTGTCGTGTTCCACGCCTGTTGCTGGTATCCAGGGGTTGCCCTGTTCTCTTTCCCTCCATCTCGAACCCGACTTGGATCTGAATCTTTTTATTTGTTCCGTCTCGTTCGGTGACTGTGGCGACGGTGACATGTTCATCATGTGCTCGTTGTCGTTGGTAGTTACTAGGTTGGCCTGGTACCAGAATCTTCTCTGTCTCGATCTTGTCTCGATCTTGACCGAGGTATTCGAGCTGTTTTTCAGTGCTAGCTTCCTTCTCTTGTGTCTTCTTTTTTTGCTGGTATAGCTCTCGCTTCAATTCATCGTTCTGTCTTTGTAGAATCATTATTGTGACCTCGTACCTCGAGCGTATTGTGGTTTGAACGCCATTATTTTCCCTCGACGTTTGATTGTGCCCTGTGATGGCGTTGGCCCACCTTACCTTGCGATGGGTGTTGTCGTGTTCCACGCCCGTTGCCGGTATCCGGGGATGCTCTGTTCTCTTTCCCTCGATCTCGATCCCGGCTTGGATCTGGATCTTTTTGTCTGTTCCGTCTCATTCGGTGACTGTGGCGATGGTGACATGGTCATCATGTGCTCGTTGTCGTTGGTAGTTACTACGTTGGCCTGGTACCAGAATCTTCTCTGTCTCGATCTTGACCGAGGTATTCGAGCTGTTTTTCAGTGCTAGGTTCCTTCTCTTGTGTCTTCTTCTTTTGCTGGTATAGCTCTCGCTTCAATTCATCGTTCTGTCTTTGTAGAATCATTATCGTGTCCTCGTACCTCGAGCGTATTGTGGTTTGAACGCCATTATTTTCCCTCGACGTTTGATTGTGCCCTGTGATGGCGTTGGCTCAGCTTGCCTTGCGCTGGGTGTTGTCGTGTTCCACGCCTGTTGCTGGTATCCGGGGGTTGCTCTGTTCTCTTTCCCTCGATCTCGAACCCGACTTGGATCTGAATCTTTTTATTTGTTCCGTCTCGTTCGGTGACTGTGGCGACGGTGACATGTTCATCGTGTGCTCGTTGTCGTTGGTAGTTACTAGGTTGGCCTGGTACCAGAATCTTCTCTGTCTCGATCTTGTCTCGATCCTCACCGAGGTATTCGAGCTGTTCTTCAGTGCTAGCTTCCTTCTCTTGTGTCTTCTTCTTTTGCTGGTATAGCTCTCGCTTCAATTCATCGTTCTGTCTTTGTAGAATCATTATCGTGTCCTCGTACCTCGAGCGTATTGTGGTTTGAACGCCATTATTTTCCCTCGACGTTTGATTGTGCCCTGTGATGGCGTTGGCTCAGCTTATCTTGCGCTGGGTGTTGTCGTGTTCCACGCCTGTTGCTGGTATCCGGGGGTTGCTCTATTCTCTTTCCCTCGATCTCGAACCCGACTTGGATCTGAATCTTTTTATTTGTTCCGTCTCATTCGGTGACTGTGGCGACTGTGACATGGTCATCATGTGCTCGTTGTCGTTGGTAGTTACTAGGTTGGCCTGGTACCAGAATCTTCTCTGTCTCGATCTTGTCTCGATCCTCACCGAGGTATTCGAGCTGTTCTTCAGTGCTAGCTTCCTTCTCTTGTGTCTTCTTCTTTTGCTGGTATAGCTCTCGCTTCAATTCATCGTTCTGTCTTTGTAGAATCATTATCGTGTCCTCGTACCTCGAGCGTATTGTGGTTTGAACGCCATTATTTTCCCTGGACGTTTGATTGTGCCCTGTGATGGCGTTGGCTCAGCTTGCCTTGCGCTGGGTGTTGTCGTGTTCCACGCCTGTTGCTGGTATCCGGGGGTTGCTCTGTTCTCTTTCCCTCGATCTCGAACCCGACTTGGATCTGAATCTTTTTATTTGTTCCGTCTCGTTCGGTGACTGTGGCGACGGTGACATGTTCATCATGTGCTCGTTGTCGTTGGTAGTTACTAGGTTGGCCTGGTACCAGAATCTTCTCTGTCTCGATCTTGTCTCGATCCTCACCGAGGTATTCGAGCTGTTCTTCAGTGCTAGCTTCCTTCTCTTGTGTCTTCTTCTTTTGCTGGTATAGCTCTCGCTTCAATTCATCGTTCTGTCTTTGTAGAATCATTATCGTGTCCTCGTACCTCGAGCGTATTGTGGTTTGAACGCCATTATTTTCCCTCGACGTTTGATTGTGCCCTGTGATGGCGTTGGCTCAGCTTGCCTTGCGCTGGGTGTTGTCGTGTTCCACGCCCGTTGCCGGTATCCGGGGGTTGCTCTGTTCTATTTCCCTCGATCTCGAACCCGACTTGGATCTGAATCTTTTTATTTGTTCCGTCTCATTCGGTGACTGGCGACGGTGACATGGTCATCATGTGCTTGTTGTCGTTGGTAGTTACTAGGTTGGCCTGGTACCAGAATCTTCTCTGTCTCGATCTTGTCTCGATCTTGACCGAGGTATTCGAGCTGTTCTTCAGTGCTAGCTTCCTTTTCTTGTGTCTTCTTCTTTTGCTGGTATAGCTCTCGCTTCAATTCATCGTTCTGTCTTTGTAGAATCATTATCGTGTCCTCGTACCTCGAGCGTATTGTGGTTTGAGCGCCATTATTTTCCCTCGACGTTTGATTGTGCCCTGTGATGGCGTTGGCTCAGCTTATCTTGCGCTGGGCGTTGTCGTGTTCCACGCCTGTTGCTGATATCCGGGGGTTGCTCTGTTCTCTTTCGCTCGATCTCGAACCCGACTTGGATCTGAATCTTTTTATTTGTTCCGTCTCATTCGGTGACTGTGGCGACGGTGACATGTTCATCATGTGCTCGTTGTCGTTGGTAGTTACTAGGTTGGCCTGGTACCAGAATCTTCTCTGTCTCGATCTTGTATCGATCTTGACCGAGGTATTCTAGCTGTTCTTCAGTGCTAGCTTCCTTCTCTTGTGTCTTCTTCTTTTGCTGGTATAGCTCTCGCTTCAATTCATCGTTCTGTCTTTGTAGAATCATTATCGTGTCCTCGTACCTCGAGCGTATTGTGGTTTGAACGCCATTATTTTCCCTCGACGTTTGATTGTGCCCTGTGATGGCGTTGGCTCAGCTTACCTTGCGCTGGGTGTTGTCCTGTTCCACGCCCGTTGCCGGTATCCGGGGGTTGCTCTGTTCTCTTTCCCTCGATCTCGAACCCGACTTGGATCTGAATCTTTTTATTTGTTCCGTCTCATTCGGTGACTGTGGCGACGGTGACATGGTCATCATGTGCTTGTTGTCGTTGGTAGTTACTAGGTTGGCCTGGTACCAGAATCTTCTCTGTCTCGATCTTGTCTCGATCTTGACCGAGGTATTCGAGCTGTTCTTCAGTGCTAGCTTCCTTTTCTTGTGTCTTCTTCTTTTGCTGGTATAGCTCTCGCTTCAATTCATCGTTCTGTCTTTGTAGAATCATTATCGTGTCCTCGTACCTCGAGCGTATTGTGGTTTGAACGCCATTATTTTCCCTCGACGTTTGATTGTGCCCTGTGATGGCGTTGGCTCAGCTTACCTTGCGCTGGGTGTTGTCGTGTTCCACGCCCGTTGCTGGTATCCGGGGGTTGCTCTGTTCTCTTTCCCTCGATCTCGAACCCGACTTGGATCTGAATCTTTTTATTTGTTCCGTCTCGTTCGGTGACTGTGGCGACGGTGACATGGTCATCATGTGCTCGTTGTCGTTGGTAGTTACTAGGTTGGCCTGGTACCAGAATCTTCTCTGTCTCGATCTTGTCTCGATCTTGACCGAGGTATTCGAGCTATTTGTCAGTGCTAGCTTCCTTCTCTTGGGTCTTCTTTTTTTGCTGGTATAGCTCTCGCTTCAATTCATCGTTCTGTCTTTGTAGAATCATTATCGTGTCCTCGTACCTCGAGCGTATTGTGGTTTGAACGCCATTATTTTTCTTCGACGTTTGATTGTGCCCTGTGATGGCGTTGGCTCAGCTTACCTTGCGCTGGGTGTTGTCGTGTTCCACGCCTGTTGCTGGTATCCGCGGGTTGCTCTGTTCTCTTTCCCTCGATCTCGAACCCGACTTGGATCTGAATCTTTTTATTTGTTCCGTCTCGTTCGGTGACTGTGGCGACGGTGACATGTTCATCATGTGCTCGTTGTCGTTGGTAGTTACTAGGTTGGCCTGGTACCAGAATCTTCTCTGTCTCGATCTTGTCTCGATCCTCACCGAGGTATTCGAGCTGTTCTTCAGTGCTAGCTTCCTTCTCTTGTGTCTTCTTCTTTTGCTGGTATAGCTCTCGCTTCAATTCATCGTTCAGTCTTTGTAGAATCATTATCGTGTCCTCGTTCCTCGAGCGTATTGTGGTTTGAACGCCATTATTTTCCCTCGACGTTTGATTGTGCCCTGTGATGGCGTTGGCTCAGCTTACCTTGCGCTGGGTGTTGTCGTGTTCCACGCCCGTTGCTGGTATCCGGGGGTTGCTCTGTTCTCTTTCCCTCGATCTCGAACCCGACTTGGATCTGAATCTTTTTATTTGTTCCGTCTCGTTCGGTGACTGTGGCGATGGTGACATGGTCATCATGTGCTCGTTGTCGTTGGTAGTTACTACGTTGGCCTGGTACCAGAATCTTCTCTGTCTCGATCTTGACCGAGGTATTCGAGCTGTTTTTCAGTGCTAGCTACCTTCTCTTGTGTCTTCTTCTTTTGCTGGTATAGCTCTCGCTTCAATTCATCGTTCTGTCTTTGTAGAATCATTATCGTGTCCTCGTACCTCGAGCGTATTGTGGTTTGAACGCCATTATTTTCCCTCGACGTTTGATTGTGCCCTGTGATGGCGTTGGCTCAGCTTACCTTGCGCTGGGTGTTGTCGTGTTCCACGCCTGTTGCTGGTATCCGGGGGTTGCCCTGTTCTCTTTCCCTCCATCTCGAACCCGACTTGGATCTGAATCTTTTTATTTGTTCCGTCTCGTTCGGTGACTGTGGCGACGGTGACATGTTCATCATGTGCTCGTCGTTGGTAGTTACTAGGTTGGCCTGGTGCCAGAATCTTCTCTGTCTCGATCTTGTCTCGATCTTGACCGAGGTATTCGAGCTGTTCTTCAGTGCTAGCTTCCTTCTCTTGTGTCTTCTTCTTTTGCTGGTATAGCTCTCGCTTCAATTCATCGTTCTGTCTTTGTAGAATCATTATTGTGTCCTCGTACCTCGAGCGTATTGTGGTATGAACGCCATTATTTTCCCTCGACGTTTGATTGTGCCCTGTGATGGCGTTGGCCCAGCTTACCTTGCGCTGGGTGTTGTCGTGTTCCACGCCCGTTGCCGGTATCCATGGGATACTTTGTTCTCTTTCCCTCGATCTCGATCCCGACTTGGATCTGAATCTTTTTATTTGTTCCGTCTCATTCGGTGACTGTGGCGATGGTGACATGGTCATCATGTGCTCGTTGTCGTTGGTAGTTACTACGTTGGCCTGGTACCAGAATCTTCTCTGTCTCGATCTTGTCTCGATCTTGACCGAGGTATTCGAGCTGTTTTTCAGTGCTAGCTTCCTTCTCTTGTGTCTTCTTCTTTTGCTGGCATAGCTCTCGCTTCAATTCATCGTTCTCTCTTCGCAGAATCATTATCGTGACCTCGTACCTCCAGCGTATTGTGGTTTGAACGCCATTATTTTCCCTCGACGTTTGAATGTGCCCTGCGATGGCGTTGGCCCACCTTAAATTGCGCTGGGTGTTGTTGTGTTCCACACCCGTTGCCGGTATCCGGGGGATACTCTGTTCTCTTTCCCTCGATCTCGATCCCGACTTGGATCTGAATCTTTTGATTTGTTCCGTCTCATTCGGTGACTGTGGCGATGGTGACATGGTCATCATGTGCTCGTTGTCGTTGGTAGTTACTACGTTGGCCTGGTACCAGAATCTTCTCCATCACGATCTTGTCTCGATCTTGACCGAGGTATTCGATCTGTTTTTCAGTGCTAGCTTCCTTCTCTTGTGTCTTCTTCTTTTGCTGGTATAGCTCTCGCTTCAATTCGTCGTTCTGCCTTTGCAGAATCATTATCGTGTCCTCGTAACTCGAGCGTATTGTGGTTTGAACGCCATTATTTTCCCTCGACGTTTGATTGTGCCCTGCGATGATGTTGGCCCAGCTTACCTCGCGCTGGGTGTTGTCGTGTTCCATGCCCGTTGCCGGTATCCGGGGGATGCTCTGTTCTCTTTCCCTCGATCTCGATCCCGACTTGGATCTGAATCTTTTTATTTGTTCCGTCTCATTCGGTGACTGGCGATGGTGTCATGGTCATCATGTCCTCGTTGTCGTTGGTAGTTACTACGTTGGCCTGCTACCAGAATCTTCTCTGTCTCGATCTTGTCTCGATCTTGTCTCGATCTTGACCGAGGTATTCGAGCTGTTTTTCAGTGCTAGGTTCCTTCTCTTGCGTCTTCTTCTTTTGCTGGTATAGCTCTCGCTTCAATTCATCGTTCTGTCTTTGTAGATTCATTATCGTGTCCTCGTACCTCGAGCGTATTGTGGTTTGAACGCCATTATTTTCCCTCGACGTTTGATTGTGCCCTGTGATGGCGTTGGCTCAGCTTACCTTGCGATGGGTGTTGTCGTGTTCCACGCCCGTTGCCGGTATCCGGGGATGCTCTGTTCTCTTTCCCTCGATCTCGATCCCAGCTTGGATCTGGATCTTTTTGTCTGTTCCGTCTCATTCGGTGACTGTGGCGATGGTGACATGGTCATCATGTGCTCGTTGTCGTTGGTAGTTACTACGTTGGCTTGGTACCAGAATCTTCTCTGTCTCGATCTTGACCGAGGTATTCGAGCTGTTTTTCAGTGCTAGGTTCCTTCTCTTGTGTCTTCTTCTTTTGCTGGTATAGCTCTCGCTTCAATTCATCGTTCTGTCTTTGTAGAATCATTATCGTGTCCTCGTACCTCGAGCGTATTGTGGTTTGAACGCCAATATTTTCCCTGGACGTTTGATTGTGCCCTGTGATGGCGTTGGCTCAGCTTACCTTGCGCTGGGTGTTGTCGTGTTCCACGCCCGTTGCCGGTATCCGGGGGTTGCTCTGTTCTCTTTCCCTCGATCTCGAACCCGACTTGGATCTGAATCTTTTTATTTGTTCCGTCTCGTTCGGTGACTGTGGCGATGGTGACATGGTCATCATGTGCTCGTTGTCGTTGGTAGTTACTACGTTGGCCTGGTACCAGAATCTTCTCCATCACGATCTTGTCTCGATCTTGACCGAGGTATTCGATCTGTTTTTCAGTGCTAGCTTCCTTCTCTTGTTTCTTCTTCTTTTGCTGGTATAGCTCTCGCTTCAATTCATCGTTCTGCTTTTGCAGAATCATTATCGTGTCCTCGTAACTCGAGCGTATTGTGGTTTGAACGCCATTATTTTCCCTCGACGTTTGATTGTGCCCTGCGATGATGTTGGCCCAGCTTACCTCGCGCTGGGTGTTGTCGTGTTCCATGCCCGTTGCCGGTATACGGGGGATGCTCTGTTCTCTTTCCCTCGATCTCGATCCCGACTTGGATCTGAATCTTTTTATTTGTTCCGTCTCATTCGGTGACTGGCGATGGTGACATGGTCATCATGTGCTCGTTGTCGTTGGTAGTTACTAGGTTGGCCTGGTACCAGAATCTTCTCTGTCTCGATCTTGTCTCGATCTTGACCGAGGTATTCGAGCTGTTTTTCAGTGCTAGCTTCCTTCTTTTGTGTCTTCTTCTTTTGCTGGTATAGCTCTCGCTTCAATTCATCGTTCTGTCTTTGTAGAATCATTATCGTGTCCTCGTACCTCGAGCGTATTGTGGTTTGAACGCCATTATTTTCCCTCGACGTTTGATTGTGCCCTGTGATGGCGTTGGCTCACCTTACCTTGCGCTGGGTGTTGTCGTGTTTCACGCCCGTTGCCGGTATCCGGGGGATGCTCTGTTCTCTTTCGCTCGATCTCGAACCCGACTTGGATCTGAATCTTTTTATTTGTTCCGTCTCATTCGGTGACTGTGGCGACGGTGACATGTTCATCATGTGCTCGTTGTCGTTGGTAGTTACTAGGTTGGCCTGCTACCAGAATATTCTCTGTCTCGATCTTGTATCGATCTTGACCGAGGTATTCTAGCTGTTCTTCAGTGCTAGCTTCCTTCTCTTGTGTCTTCTTCTTTTGCTGGTATAGCTCTCGCTTCAATTCATCGTTCTGTCTTTGTAGAATCATTATCGTGTCCTCGTACCTCGAGGGTATTGTGGTTTGAACGCCATTATTTTCCCTCGACGTTTGATTGTGCCCTGTGATGGCGTTGGCTCAGCTTATCTTGCGCTGGGTGTTATCGTGTTCCACGCCTGTTGCTGGTATCCGGGGGTTGCTCTGTTCTCTTTCCCTCGATCTCGAACCCGACTTGGATCTGAATCTTTTTATTTGTTCCGTCTCATTCGGTGACTGTGGCGACTGTGACATGGTCATCATGTGCTCGTTGTCGTTGGTAGTTACTAGGTTGGCCTGGTACCAGAATCTTCTCTGTCTCGATCTTGTCTCGATCTTGACCGAGGTATTCGAGCTGTTTTTCAGTGCTAGCTTCCTTCTCTTGTGTCTTCTTCTTTTGCTGGTATAGCTCTCGCTTCAATTCATCGTTCTGTCTTTGTAGAATCATTATCGTGTCCTCGTACCTCGAGCGTATTGTGGTTTGAACGCCATTATTTTCCCTCGACGTTTGATTGTGCCCTGTGATGGCGTTGGCTCAGCTTACCTTGCGCTGGGTGTTGTCGTGTTCCACGCCTGTTGCTGGTATCCGGGGGTTGCTCTGTTCTCTTTCCCTCGATCTCGAACCCGACTTGGATCTGAATCTTTTTATTTGTTCCGTCTCGTTCGGTGATGGTGACATGGTCATCATGTGCTCGTTGTCTTTGGTAGTTACTACGCTGGCCTGGTACCGGAATCTTCTCTGTCTCGATCTCGACCGCTCCCCGACTCTCAACGGTGGCGGAACCGGTTTCGGCTTCCTTCGACAGTCTCCACTCGCCGTTTCATGAGGCATTCCGCAGAGCTTACATTTCGGCTCGCCTTGGTGGTTGTTTGGGTCAGCGTCGTGTTCTCCGCAGTTGTCACATAGTTAGTCGTTTGGATTAGGGCAGACGTCTTGTCTGTGTCCTACCTCCCCGCAAGAGCTGTGTCCCAGCTCTCATGTTTGCGAACGTGCTCGTTTACTAGTCGTCCGCACGTAAAATAAAACTTCCCCTTGCATGCAACACTGCATGAAATCAACGGCAGCCATGATTGTGCTCCGTTCTTGCTAAGTATTGACATGGTTGGCTGAGGTGACTGAAACACCTGCACCCTCCTGTCACTAACCTGTGTTTTGTTCAATTTCAGAAATCTCTCGGCTCAGCTTGGCTGCTGGCTCTATCCTACTAAAATGACTGCCAAAGAAAAGGGAGCGCTGCAAGATTGAAAAGGTGGCTTCTGGCACAACGATTTGACAGTGGAACTGCATCGGCACGTTATCCAGATCTGCACATTTATTAGGAATATAGTGGCACTTTCTAACCGCTGACGTACCGCAGCGCACCTTTTTATGAATATTTCGCGAGATCGGCATAATTTGGCATTTCTTGACCTCCCGCTGCAACGATGTCGGGAACTCTGCTCGCGCAGATTTTCGCGCCTGCCTGGATGAAAGTTTTGTGGTAAGTGAGAATTATATGCACATATCTTGGCGTTTCCTTTAAAGCGTACCGTGTTAACAGCTAGTGTTATGAAAGGCGAAGCTCTGCAGCCTTTAGCTTTATGCTGCAAATGTAATCGACTTAAATACTCCTTACTGAGTCTGCTGCTTTTTCTTATAGTTGTACATTCACATTCTTAAAACGGACCTTACAAGTCTGTAGAGTATTGTTGCATCTTGTGGGGTAAAATATTTCTTGTGTGTTTCGGCACAGAGGTTGCTTCTCTTAATTCGGATACAATGACAGTTCCATTGCGCCGTGGGTGTTGCTTGTAGCCATTTTTCTCTTTACTTAGCTTCGCCAAGTTGTTCGCCTGGGGTCTGCGTGATCTTGCCTTCTCTCGCAGGGTACTTAGGCTTCTTGCGAGTATTATCTCTTTCTTCTAGCATGTGGATGCGATGACTGAATCTTTCTCCTGATTGAGTCATATTGTTCTGCAGGGCCTGAATCTGGTTGTCCATTTCGCTCTTGAGATTGAAACCCAGTCTGTATCATCTGGGTTACCGTGTTTTGCATATTCTGTGTTACCGTGGACATTGTGGTTTCCATAATGGCGGTCACGCTGGCGGTGATGCGGTCTTCAAGTGTCTTCATGTCGATCTGGGTTATCACTGCTTGGTTCGACAGTGTTGCTGGCTTTGGTTGTGTTGCTAAGGATGGTGGTGGTGGGGATGAAGGTTGCGGTAGTGGTGCTTGCGATTGCTGGCCCTTTTCTCTCGGTAGTTGTTCTATTTCTCGCACGGGGTGTTCGAGCTGTTTTTCAGTGCTAGCTTCCTTCTCTTGTGTCTTCTTCTTTTGCTGGCATAGCTCTCGCTTCAATTCATCGTTCTCTCTTCGCAGAATCATTATCGTGACCTCGTACCTCGAGCGTATTGTGGTATGAACGCCATTATTTTCCCTCGACGTTTGATTGTGCCCTGTGATGGCGTTGGCCCAGCTTACCTTGCGCTGGGTGTTGTCGTGTTCCGCGCCCGTTGCCGGTATCCATGGGATACTTTGTTCTCTTTCCCTCGATCTCGATCCCGACTTGGATCTGAATCTTTTTATTTGTTCCGTCTCATTCGGTGACTGTGGCGATGGTGACATGGTCATCATGTGCTCGTTGTCGTTGGTAGTTACTACGTTGGCCTGGTACCAGAATCTTCTCTGTCTCGATCTTGTCTCGATCTTGACCGAGGTATTCGAGCTGTTTTTCAGTGCTAGCTTCCTTCTCTTGTGTCTTCTTCTTTTGCTGGCATAGCTCTCGCTTCAATTCATCGTTCTCACTTCGCAGAATCATTATCGTGACCTCGTACCTCGAGCGTATTGTGGTTTGAACGCCATTATTTTCTCGACGTTTGATTGTGCCCTGCGATGGCGTTGGCCCACCTTAAATTGCGCTGGGTGTTGTCGTGTTCCACACCCGTTACCGGTATCCGGGGGATACTCTGTTCTCTTTCCCTCGATCTCGATCCCGACTTGGATCTGAATCTTTTGATTTGTTCCGTCTCATTCGGTGACTGTGGCGATGGTGACATGGTCATCATGTGCTCGTTGTCGTTGGTAGTTACCACGTTGGCCTGGTACCAGAATCTTCTCCATCACGATCTTGTCTCGATCTTGACCGAGGTATTCGATCTGTTTTTCAGTGCTAGCTTCCTTCTCTTGTGTCTTCTTCTTTTGCTGGTATAGCTCTCGCTTCAATTCATCGTTCTGCCTTTGCAGAATCATTATCGTGTCCTCGTAACTCGAGCGTATTGTGGTTTGAACGCCATTATTTTCCCTCGACGTTTGATTGTGCCCTGCGATGATGTTGGCCCAGCTTACCTCGCGCTGGGTGTTGTCGTGTTCCACGCCTGTTGCTGGTATCCGGGGGTTGCTCTGTTCTCTTTCCCTCGATCTCGATCCCGACTTGGATCTGAATCTTTTTATTTGTTCCGTCTATTTCGGTGACTGGCGATGGTGACATGGTCATCATGTGCTCGTTGTCGTTGGTAGTTACTACGTTGGCCTGGTACCAGAATCTTCTCTGTCTCGATCTTGTCTCGATCTTGTCTCGATCTTGACCGAGGTATTCGAGCTGTTTTTCAGTGCTAGCTTCCTTCTCTTGTGTCTTCTTCTTTTGCTGGTATAGCTCTCGCTTCAATTCATCGTTCTGTCTTTGTAGAATCATTATCGTGTCCTCGTACCTCGAGCGTATTGTGGTTTGAACGCCATTATTTTCCCTCGACGTTTGATTGTGCCCTGTGATGGCGTTGGCTCAGCTTACGTTGCGCTGGGTGTTGTCGTGTTCCACGCCTGTTGCTGGTATCCGGGGGTTGCCCTGTTCTCTTTCCCTCGATCTCGAACCCGACTTGGATCTGAATCTTTTTATTTGTTCCGTCTCATTCGGTGACTGTGGCGACGGTGACATGGTCATCATGTGCTCGTTGTCGTTGGTAGTTACTAGGTTGGCCTGGTACCAGAAACTTCTCTGTCTCGATCTTGTCTCGATCTTGACCGAGGTATTCGAGCTGTTTTTCAGTGCTAGCTTCCTTCTTTTGTGTCTTCTTCTTTTGCTGGTATAGCTCTCGCTTCAATTCATCGTTCTGTCTTTGTAGAATCATTATCGTGTCCTCGTACCTCGAGCGTATTATGGTTTGAACGCCATTATTTTCCCTCGACGTTTGTTTGTGCCCTGTGATGGCGTTGGCTCAGCTTACCTTGCGCTGGGTGTTGTCGTGTTCCACGACTTTTGCTGGTATCCGGGGGTTGCTCTGTTCTCTTTCCCTCGATCTCGAACCCGACTTGGATCTGAATCTTTTTATTTGTTCCGTCTCATTCGGTGACTGTGGCGACGGTGACATGGTCATCATGTGCTTGTTGTCGTTGGTAGTTACTAGGTTGGCCTGGTACCAGAATCTTCTCTGTCTCGATCTTGTCTCGATCTTGACCGAGGTATTCGAGCTGTTCTTCAGTGCTAGCTTCCTTCTCTTGTGTCTTCTTCTTTTGCTGGTATAGCTCTCGCTTCAATTCATCGTTCTGTCTTTGTAGAATCATTATCGTGACCTCGTACCTCGAGCGTATTGTGGTTTGAACGCCATTATTTTCCCTCGACGTTTGATTGTGCCCTGTGATGGCGTTGGCCCACCTTACCTTGCGATGGGTGTTGTCGTGTTCCACGCCCGTTGCCGGTATCCGGGGGATGCTCTGTTCTCTTTCCCTCGATCTCGATCCCGGCTTGGATCTGGATCTTTTTGTCTGCTCCGTCTCATTCGGTGACTGTGGCGATGGTGACATGGTCATCATGTGCTCGTTGTCGTTGGTAGTTACTACGTTGGCCTGGTACCAGAATCTTCTCTGTCTCGATCTTGACCGAGGTATTCGAGCTGTTTTTCAGTGCTAGCTTCCTTCTCTTGTGTCTTCTTCTTTTGCTGGTATAGCTCTCGCTTCAATTCATCGTTCTGTCTTTGTAGAATCATTATCGTGTCCTCGTACCTCGAGCGTATTGTGGTTTGAACGCCATTATTTTCCCTCGACGTTTGATTGCGCCCTGTGATGGCGTTGGCTCAGCTTATCTTGCGCTGGGTGTTGTCGTGTTCCACGCCTGTTGCTGGTATCCGGGGGTTGCCCTGTTCTCTTTCCCTCGATCTCGAACCCGACTTGGATCTGAATCTTTTTATTTGTTCCGTCTCATTCGGTGACTGTGGCGACGGTGACATGTTCATCATGTGCTCGTTGTCGTTGGTAGTTACTAGGTTGGCCTGGTACCAGAATCTTCTCTGTCTCGATCTTGTCTCGATCTTGACCGAGGTATTCGAGCTATTTTTCAGTGCTAGCTTCCTTCTCTTGGGTCTTCTTTTTTTGCTGGTATAGCTCTCGCTTCAATTCATCGTTCTGTCTTTGTAGAATCATTATTGTGACCTCGTACCTCGAGCGTATTGTGGTTTGAACGCCATTATTTTCCCTCGACGTTTGATTGTGCCCTGTGATGGCGTTGGCCCACCTTACCTTGCGATGGGTGTTGTCGTGTTCCACGCCCGTTGCCAGTATCCGGGGATGCTCTGTTCTCTTTCCCTCGATCTCGATCCCGGCTTGGATCTGGATCTTTTTGTCTGTTCCGTCTTATTCGGTGACTGTGGCGATGGTGACATGGTCATCATGTGCTCGTTGTCGTTGGTAGTTACTACGTTGGCCTGGTACCAGAATCTTCTCTGTCTCGATCTTGACCGAGGTATTCGAGCTGTTCTTTAGTGCTAGCTTCCTTCTCTTGTGTCTTCTTCTTTTGCTGGTATAGCTCTCGCTTCAATTCATCGTTCTGTCTTTGTAGAATCATTATCGTGTCCTCGTACCTCGAGCGTATTGTGGTTTGAACGCCATTATTTTCCCTCGACGTTTGATTGTGCCCTGTGATGGCGTTGGCTCAGCTTACCTTGCGCTGGGTGTTGTCGTGTTCCACGCCCGTTGCCGGTATCCGGGGGTTGCTCTGTTCTCTTTCCCTCGATCTCGAACCCGACTTGGATCTGAATCTTTTTATTTGTTCCGTCTCGTTCGGTGACTGTGGCGACGGTGACATGGTCATCATGTGCGTGTTGTCGTTGGTAGTTACTAGGTTGGCCTGGTACCAGAACCTTCTCTGTCTCGATCTTGTCGCGATCTTGACCGAGGTATTCGAGCTGTTTTTCAGTGCTAGGTTCCTTCTCTTGTGTCTTCTTCTTTTGCTGGTATAGCTCTCGCTTCAATTCATCGTTCTGTCTTTGTAGAATCATTATCGTGTCCTCGTACCTCGAGCGTATTGTGGTTTGAACGCCATTATTTTCCCTCGACGTTTGATTGTGCCCTGTGATGGCGTTGGCTCAGCTTACCTTGCGCTGGGTGTTGTCGTGTTCCACGCCTGTTGCTGGTATCCGGGGGTTGCTCTGTTCTCTTTCCCTCGATCTCGAACCCGACTTGGATCTGAATCTTTTTATTTGTTCCGTCTCGTTCGGTGACTGTGGCGACGGTGACATGGTCATCATGTGCTCGTTGTCGTTGGTAGTTACTAGGTTGGCCTGGTACCAGAATCTTCTCTGTCTCGATCTTGTCTCGATCTTGACCGAGGTATTCCAGCTGTTTTCCAGTGCTAGCTTCCTTCTCTTGTGTCTTCTTTTTTTGCTGGTATAGCTCTCGCTTCAATTCATCGTTCTGTCTTTGTAGAATCATTATCGTGTCCTCGTACCTCGACCGTATTGTGGTTTGAATGCCATTATTTTCCCTCGACGTTTGATTGTGCCCTGTGATGGCGTTGGCTCAGCTTACCTTGCGCTGGGTGTTGTCGTGTTCCACGCCTGTTGCTGGTATCCAGGGGTTGCCCTGTTCTCTTTCCCTCCATCTCGAACCCGACTTGGATCTGAATCTTTTTATTTGTTCCGTCTCGTTCGGTGACTGTGGCGACGGTGACATGTTCATCATGTGCTCGTTGTCGTTGGTAGTTACTAGGTTGGCCTGGTGCCAGAATCTTCTCTGTCTCGATCTTGTCTCGATTTTGACCGAGGTATTCGAGCTGTTCTTCAGTGCTAGCTTCCTTCTCTTGTGTCTTCTTCTTTTGCTGGTATAGCTCTCGCTTCAATTCATCGTTCTGTCCTTGTAGAATCATTATTGTGTCCTCGTACCTCGAGCGTATTGTGGTATGAACGCCATTATTTTCCCTCGACGTTTGATTGTGCCCTGTGATGGCGTTGGCCCAGCTTACCTTGCGCTGGGTGTTGTCGTGTTCCACGCCCGTTGCCGGTATCCATGGGATACTTTGTTCTCTTTCCCTCGATCTCGATCCCGACTTGGATCTGAATCTTTTTATTTGTTCCGTCTCATTCGGTGACTATGGCGGTGGTGACATGGTCATCATGTGCTCGTTGTCGTTGGTAGTTACTACGTTGGCCTGGTACCAGAATCTTCTCTGTCTCGATCTTGTCTCGATCTTGACCGAGGTATTCGAGCTGTTTTTCAGTGCTAGCTTCCTTCTCTTGTGTCTTCTTCTTTTGCTGGCATAGCTCTCGCTTCAATTCATCGTTCTCTCTTCGCAGAATCATTATCGTGACCTCGTACCTCCAGCGTATTGTGGTTTGAACGCCATTATTTTCCCTCGACGTTTGATTGTGCCCTGCGATGGCGTTGGCCCACCTTAAATTGCGCTGGGTGTTGTTGTGTTCCACACCCGTTGCCGGTATCCGGGGGATACTCTGTTCTCTTTCCCTCGATCTCAATCCCGACTTGGATCTGAATCTTTTGATTTGTTCCGTCTCATTCGGTGACTGTGGCGATGGTGACATGCTCATCATGTGCTCGTTGTCGTTGGTAGTTACTACGTTGGCCTGGTACCAGAATCTTCTCTGTCTCGATCTTGTCTCGATCTTGACCGAGGTATTCCAGCTGTTTTTCAGTGCTAGCTTCCTTCTCTTGGGTCTTCTTTTTTTGCTGGTATAGCTCTCGCTTCAATTCATCGTTCTGTCTTTGTAGAATCATTATTGTGACCTCGTACCTCGAGCGTATTGTGGTTTGAACGCCATTATTTTCCCTCGACGTTTGATTGTGCCCTGTGATGGCGTTGGCCCACCTTACCTTGCGATGGGTGTTGTCGTGTTCCACGCCCGTTGCCGGTATCCGGGGATGCTCTGTTCTCTTTCCCTCGATCTCGATCCCGGCTTGGATCTGGATCTTTTTGTCTGTTCCGTCTCATTCGGTGACTGTGGCGATGGTGACATGGTCATCATGTGCTCGTTGTCGTTGGTAGTTACTACGTTGGCCTGGTACCAGAATCTTCTCTGTCTCGATCTTGACCGAGGTATTCGAGCTGTTCTTCAGTGCTAGCTTCCTTTTCTTGTGTCTTCTTCTTTTGCTGGTATAGCTCTCGCTTCAATTCATCGTTCTGTCTTTGTAGAATCATTATCGTGTCCTCGTACCTCGAGCGTATTGTGGTTTGAACGCCATTATTTTCCCTCGACGTTTGATTGTGCCCTGTGATGGCGTTGGCTCAGCTTACCTTGCGCTGGGTGTTGTCGTGTTCCACGCCTGTTGCTGGTATCCAGGGGTTGCCCTGTTCTCTTTCCCTCCATCTCGAACCCGACTTGGATCTGAATCTTTTTATTTGTTCCGTCTCGTTCGGTGACTGTGGCGACGGTGACATGTTCATCATGTGCTCGTTGTCGTTGGTAGTTACTAGGTTGGCCTGGTGCCAGAATCTTCTCTGTCTCGATCTTGTCTCGATTTTGACCGAGGTATTCGAGCTGTTCTTCAGTGCTAGCTTCCTTCTCTTGTGTCTTCTTCTTTTGCTGGTATAGCTCTCGCTTCAATTCATCGTTCTGTCCTTGTAGAATCATTATTGTGTCCTCGTACCTCGAGCGTATTGTGGTATGAACGCCATTATTTTCCCTCGACGTTTGATTGTGCCCTGTGATGGCGTTGGCCCAGCTTACCTTGCGCTGGGTGTTGTCGTGTTCCACGCCCGTTGCCGGTATCCATGGGATACTTTGTTCTCTTTCCCTCGATCTCGATCCCGACTTGGATCTGAAGCTTTTTATTTGTTCCGTCTCATTCGGTGACTATGGCGGTGGTGACATGGTCATCATGTGCTCGTTGTCGTTGGTAGTTACTACGTTGGCCTGGTACCAGAATCTTCTCTGTCTCGATCTTGTCTCGATCTTGACCGAGGTATTCGAGCTGTTTTTCAGTGCTAGCTTCCTTCTCTTGTGTCTTCTTCTTTTGCTGGCATAGCTCTCGCTTCAATTCATCGTTCTCTCTTCGCAGAATCATTATCGTGACCTCGTACCTCCAGCGTATTGTGGTTTGAACGCCATTATTTTCCCTCGACGTTTGATTGTGCCCTGCGATGGCGTTGGCCCACCTTAAATTGCGCTGGGTGTTGTTGTGTTCCACACCCGTTGCCGGTATCCGGGGG